>NC_142758.1:31487661-31790691 GCF_054948205.1 Urtica dioica subsp. dioica
TCGAAGAGCGAATTTGAGCTCGACTCAAGGAGCGAACTTCAGCTCGAGGAGCGAGCTCGACTGTAGGAGCGAGCTCAACTCGAAGAGCGAACTTGTGCTCGACCCAAGGAGCGAACTCGACTTGAGGAGCGAACTTGAGTCGAAGAGCGAACTTGAGCTCGAGGAGCGAGCTCGACTGGAGGAGCGAGCTCGACTCGAAGAGCGTACTTGAGCTCGAGGAGCGAGCTCGACTCGAAGAGCGAACTTGAGCTCGACTCAAGGAGCGAACTCGACTTGAGGAGCGTACTTGAGCTCGAGGAGCGAGCTCGACTGGAGGAGCGAGCTCGACTCGAAGAGCGATCTTGAGCTCGACTCAAGGAGCGAACTTGACTTGAGGAGCGAACTTGAGCTCGAGCAGCGAGCTCGACTGGAGGAGCGAGCTCGACTCGAAGAGCGAACTTGAGCTCGGCTCAAGGAGCGAACTTGAGCTCGACTCAAGGAGCGAGCTCGACTCAAGGAGCGAACTCGACTTGAGGAGCGAACTTGAGCTCGAGCAGCGAGCTCGACTGGAGGAGCGAGCTCGACTCGAAGAGCGAACTTGAGCTCGACTCAAGGAGCGAACTTGAGCTCGACTCAAGGAGCGAGCTCGACTTGAGGAGCGAACTGCGCTCGAGGAGCGAGCTCGACTGGAGGAGCGAGCTTGAGCTCAAGGAGCGAGCTCGACTGAAGGAGCGAGCTCGACTCGAAGAGCGAACTTGAGCTCGACCCAAGAAGCGAACTCGAGTTGATGAGCGAACTTGACTCGAAGAGCGAACTTGAGCTCGAGGAGCGAGCTCGACTGGAGGAGCGAGCTCGACTCGAAGAGCGAACTTGAGCTCGAGGAGCGAGCTCGACTCGAAGAGCGAACTTGAGCTCGACTCAAGGAGCGAACTCGACTTGAGGAGCAAACTTAAGCTCAAGGAGCGAGCTCGACTGGAGGAGCGAGCTCGACTCGAAGAGAGAACTTGAGCTCGACTCAAGGAGCAAACTCGACTTGAGGAGCGAACTTGAGCTCGAGGAGCGAGCTCGACTCGAATAGCGAACTTGAGTTCGACTCAAGGAGCGAAATTGATTTGAGGAGCGAACTTGAGCTCGAGGAACGAGCTCGACTGGAGGAGCGAGCTCGACTCGAAGAGCGAACTTGAGCTCGACTCAAGGAGCGAACTCGACTTGAGGAGCGAACTTGAGCTCGACTCAAGGAGCGAGCTCGACTTGAGGAGTGAACTACGCTCGAGGAGCGAGCTCGATTGGAGGATCGAGCTCGACCCAAGGAGCGAACTCGACTTGAGGAGCGAACTTGAGCTCGAGGAGCGAGCTCGACTGGAGGAGCAAGCTCGACTCGAAGAGCGAATTTGAGCTCGACTCAAGGAGCGAACTTTGGCTCGAGGAGCGAGCTCGACTGTAGGAGCGAGCTCGACTCGAAGAGCGAACTTGAGCTCGACCTAAGGAGCGAACTCGACATGAGGAGCGAACTTGACTCGAAGAGCGAACTTGAGCTCGAGGAGCGAGCTCGACTGGAGGAGCGAGCTCGAGTCGAAGAGCGAACTTGAGCTCGAGGAGCGAGCTCGACTCGAAGAGCGAACTTGAGCTCGACTCATGGAGCGAACTCGACTTGAGGAGCGAACTTAAGCTCGAGGACCGAGCTCGACTGGAGGAGCGAGCTCGACTCGAAGAGCGAACTTGAGTTCGACTCAAGGAGCGAACTCGACTTGAGGAGCGTACTTGAGCTCGAGGAGCGAGCTCGAATGGAGGAGCGAGCTCGACTCGAAGAGCGAACTTGAGCTCGACTCAAGGAGCGAACTCGACTTGAGGAGCGAACTTGAGCTCGAGCAGCGAGCTCGACAAGAGGAGCGAGCTCAACTCGAAGAGCGAACTTGAGCTCGACTCAAGGAGCGAACTTGAGCTTCACTCAAGGAGCGAGCTCGACTTGAGGAGCGAACTGCGCTAGAGGAGCGAGCTCGACTGGAGGAGCGAGCTCGACTCGAAGAGCGAACTTGAGCTCGACCCTAGAAGCGAACTCGACTTGAGGAGCGAACTTGACTCGAAGAGCAAACTTGAGCTCGAGTCAAGGAGCGAGCTCGACTTGAGGAGCGAACTTGAGCTCGAGTCAAGGAGCGAACTTGAGCTCGAGGAGCGAACTTGAGCTCGAGGAGCGAGCTCGACTCGAAGAGCGAACTTGAGCTCGAGTCAAGGAGCGAACTTGAGCTCGAGTCAAGGAGCGAACTTGAGCTCGAGGAGCGAGCTCGACTGGAGGAGCGAGCTCGACTCGAAGAGCGAACTTGAGCTCGACTCAAGGAGCGAACTCGACTTGAGGAGCGAACTTGAGCTCGACTCAAGGAGCGAACTCGACTTGAGGAGCGAACTTGAGCTAGAGAAGCGAGCTCGACTGGAGGAGCGAGCTCGACACGAAGAGCGAACTTGAGCTCGACTCAAGGAGCGAACTCGACTTGAGGAGCGAACTTGAGCTCGACTCAAGGAGCGAGCTCGACTTGAGGAGTGAACTGCGCTCGAGGAGCGAGCTCGACTGGAGGAGCGAGCTCGACCCAAGGAGCGAACTTGACTTGAGGAGCGAACTTGAGCTCGAGGAGCGAGCTCGACTGGAGGAGCGAGCTCGACTCGAAGAGCGAATTTGAGCTCGAGTCAAGGAGCGAACTTTAGCTCGAGGAGCGAGCTCGACTGTTGGAGCGAGCTCGACTCGAAGTGCGAATTTGAGCTCGAGGAGCGAGCTCGACTGTAGGAGCGAGCTCGACTCGAAGAGCGAACTTGAGCTCGACTAAAGGAGCGAACTCGACTTGAGAAGCGAACTTGAGCTCGAGGAGCGAGCTCGACTGGAGGAGCGAGCTCGACTCGAAGAGCGAACTTGAGCTCGATTCAAGGAGCGAACTCGACTTGAGGAGCGAACTTGAGCTCGAGCAGCGAGCTCGACTGGAGGAGCGAGCTCGACTCGAATAACGAAGTTGAGCTCGACTCAAGGAGCGAACTTGAGCTCGACTCAAGGAGCGTGCTCGACTTGAGGAGCGAACTTGAGCTCGACTTGAGGAGCGAACTTGAGCTCGACTCAAGGAGCGAACTTGAGCTCGAGGAGCGAGCTCGACTGGAGGAGCGAGCTCGACTCGAAGAGAGAACTTGAGCTCGACTCAAGGAGCAAACTCGACTTGAGGAGCGAACTTGAGCTCGACTCAAGGAGCGAACTCGACTTGAGGAGCGAACTTGAGCTAGAGAAGCGAGCTCGACTGGAGGAGCGAGCTCGACACGAAGAGGGAACTTGAGCTCGACTCAAGGAGCGAACTCAACTTGAGGAGCGAACTTGAGCTCGACTCAAGGAGCGAGCTCGACTTGAGGAGTGAACTACGCTCGAGGAGCGAGCTCGATTGGAGGAGCGAGCTCGACCCAAGAAGCGAACTCGACTTGAGGAGCGAACTTGAGCTCGAGGAGTGAGCTCGACTCGAAGTGCGAACTTGAGCTCGACTCATGGAGCGAACTCGACTTGAGGAGCGAACTTAAGCTCGAGGACCGAGCTCGACTGGAGGAGCGAGCTCGACTCGAAGAGCGAACTTGAGCTCGACTCAAGGAGCGAACTCGACTTGAGGAGCGAACTTGAGCTCGACTCAAGGAGCGAGCTCGACTTGAGGAGTGAACTACGCTCGAGGAGCGAGCTTGATTGGAGGAGCGAGCTCGACCCAAGGAGCGAACTCGACTTGAGGAGCGAACTTGAGCTCGAGGAGCGAGCTCGACTGGAGGAGCAAGCTCGACTCGAAGAGCGAATTTGAGCTCGACTCAAGGAGCGAACTTTAGCTCGAGGAGCGAGCTCGACTGTAGGAGCGAGCTCGACTCGAAGAGCGAACTTGAGCTCGACCCAAGGAGCGAACTCGACTTGAGGAGCGAACTTGACTCGAAGAGAGAAATTGAGCTCGAGGAGCGAGCTCGACTGGAGGAGCGAGCTCGACTCGAAGAGCGAACTTGAGCTCGAGGAGTGAGCTCGACTCGAAGAGCGAACTTGAGCTCGACTCATGGAGCGAACTCGACTTGAGGAGCGAACTTAAGCTCGAGGACCGAGCTCGACTGGAGGAGCGAGCTCGACTCGAAGAGCGAACTTGAGCTCGACTCAAGGAGCGAACTCGACTTGAGGAGCGAACTTGAGCTCGAGCAGCGAGCTCGACTGGAGGAGCGAGCTCAACTCGAAGAGCGAACTTTAGCTCGACTCAAGGAGCGAACTTGAGCTCCACTCAAGGAGCGAGCTCGACTTGAGGAGCGAACTGCGCTCGAGGAGCGAGCTCGACTGGAGGAGCGAGCTTGAGCTCGAGGAGCGAGCTCGACTCGAAGAGCGAACTTGAGCTCGACCCTAGAAGCGAACTCGACTTGAGGAGCGAACTTGACTCGAAGAGCGAACTTGAGCTCGAGGAGCGAGCTCGACTGGAGGAGCGAGCTCGACTCGAAGAGCGAACTTGAGCTCGAGGAGCGAGCTCGACTCGAAGAGCGAACTTGAGCTCGACTCATGGAGCGAACTCGACTTGAGGAGCGAACTTAAGCTCGAGGACCAAGCTCGACTGGAGGAGCGAAGTTGAGCTCGACTCAAGGAGCGAACTTGAGCTCGACTCAAGGAGCGAGCTCGACTTGAGGAGAGAACTTGAGCTCGACTTGAGGAGCGAACTTGAGCTCGACTCAAGGAGCGAACTTGAGCTCGAGGAACGAGCTCGACTGGAGGAGCGAGCTCGACTCGAAGAGCGAACTTGAGCTCGACTCAAGGAGCGAACTCGACTTGAGGAGCGAACTTGAGCTCGACTCAAATAGCGAACTCGACTTGAGGAGCGAACTTGAGCTAGAGAAGCGAGCTCGACTGGAGGAGCGAGCTCGACACGAAGAGCGAACTTGAACTCGACTCATGGAGCGAACTCGACTTGAGGAGCGAACTTGAGCTCGACTCAAGGAGCGAGCTCGACTTGAGGAGTGAACTGCGCTCGAGGAGCGAGCTCGACTGGAGGAGCGAGCTCGACCCAAGGAGCGAACTTGACTTGAGGAGCGAACTTGAGCTCGAGGAGCGAGCTCGACTGGAGGATCGAGCTCGACTCGAAGAGCGAATTTGAGCTCGAGTCAAGGAGCGAACTTTAGCTCGAGAAGCGAGCTCGACTGTAGGAGCGAGCTCGACTCGAAGTGCGAATTTGAGCTCGAGGAGCGAGCTCGACTGTAGGAGCGAGCTCGACTCGAAGAGCGAACTTGAGCTTGACTCAAGGAGCGAACTCGACTTGAGAAGCGAACTTGAGCTCGAGGAGCGTGCTCGACTGGAGGAGCGAGCTCGACTCGAAGAGCGAACTTGAGCTCGACTCAAGGAGCGAACTTGACTTGAGGAGCGAACTTGATCTCGAGCAGCGAGCTCGACTGGAGGAGCGAGCTCGACTCGAATAGCGAAGTTGAGCTCGACTCAAGGAGCGAACTTGAGCTCGACTCAAGGAGCGAGCTCGACTTGAGGAGCGAATTGCGCTCGAGGAGCGAGCTCGACTGGAGGAGCGAGCTTGAGCTCGAGGAGCGAGATCGACTGGAGGAGCGAGCTCGACTTGAAGAGCGAGCTTGAGCTCGACGCAAGAAGCGAACTCGACTTGAGGAGCGAACTCGACTCGAAGAGCGAACTTGAGCTCGAGGAGCGAGCTCGACTGGAGGAGCGAGCTCGACTCGAAGAGCGAACTTGAGCTCGACTCAAGGAGCGAACTCGACTTGAGGAGCAAACTTAAGCTCGAGGAGCGAGCTCGACTGGAGGAGCGAACTCGACTCGAAGAGAGAACTTGAGCTCGACTCAAGGAGCGAACTCGACTTGAGGAGCGAACTTGAGCTCAAGGAGCGAGCTCGACTGGAGGAGCGAGCTCGATTGGAGGAGCGAGCTCGACTCGAAGAGCGAACTTGAGCTCGACCCAAGGAACGAACTTGACTCGAAGAGCGAACTTGACTCGAAGAGCGAACTTGAGCTCGAGGAGCGAGCTCGACTGGAGGAGCGAGCTCGACTCGAAGAGCGAACTTGAGCACGAGGAGCGAGCTCGACTCGAAGAGCGAACTTGAACTCGACTCAAGGAGCGAACTCGACTTGAGGAGCGAACTTGAGCTCGAGGAGCGAGCTCGACTAGAGGAGCGAGCTCGACTCGAAGAGCGAACTTTAGCTCGACTCAAGGAGCGAACTTGAATTGAGGAGCGAACTTGAGCTCGAGGAGCGAGCTCGACTGGAGGAGCGAACTCGACTTGAGGAGCGAACTTGAGCTCGACTCAAGGAGCGAGCTCGACTTGAGGAGCGAACTGCGCTCGAGGAGCGAGTTCGACTGGAGGAGCGAGCTCGACCCAAGGAGCGAACTCGACTTGAGGAGCGAACTTGAGCTCGACTCAAGGAGCAAACTCGACTTGAGGAGCGAACTGCGCTCGAGGAGCGAGCTCGACTGGAGGAGCGAGCTCGACTCGAAGAGCGAACTTGAGCTCGGCTCAAGGAGCAAACTTGAGCTCGACTCAAGGAGCGAGCTCGACATGAGGAGCGAGCTCGACTCTAAGAGCGAACATGAGCTCGACTCAAGGAGCGAGCTCGACTCAAGGAGCGAACTCGACTTGAGAATCGAACTTGAGCTCGAGGAGCGAGCTCGACTCGAAGAGCGAACTTGAGCTTGACTCAAGGAGCGAACTCGACTTGAGGAGCGAACTTGAGCTCGAGCAGCGAGCTCAACTGGAGGAGCGAGCTCGACTCGAAGAGCGAAGTTGAGCTCGACTCAAGGAGCGAACTTGAGCTCGACTTGAGGAGCGAACTGCGCTCGTGGAGCGAGCTCGACTGGAGGAGCGAGCTCGACTGGAGGAGCGAGCTCGACTTGAAGAGCGAGCTTGAGCTCGACGCAAGAAGCGAACTCGACTTGAGGAGCGAACTTGACTCGAAGAGCGAACTTGAGCTCGAGGAGCGAGCTCGACTGGAGGAGCGAGCTCGACTCGAAGAGCGAACTTGAGCTCGAGGAGCGAGCTCGACTCGAAGAGCGAACTTGAGCTCGACTAAAGGAGCGAACTCTACTTGAGGAGCAAACTTAAGCTCGAGGAGCGAGCTCGACTGGAGGAGCGAACTCGACTCGAAGAGAGAACTTGAGCTCGATTCAAGGAGCGAACTCGACATGAGGAGCGAACTTGAGCTCGAGGAGCGAGCTCGACTGGAGGAGCGAGCTCGACTCGAAGAGCGACCTTGAGCTCGACCCAAGAAGCGAACTCGACTTGAGGAGCGAACTTGACTCGAAGAGCGAACTTGAGCTCGAGGAGCGAGCTCGACTGGAGGAGCGAGCTCGACTCGAAGAGCGAACTTGAGCTCGAGGAGCGAGCTCGACTCGAAGAGCGAACTTGAGCTCGACTCAAGGAGCGAACTTGACTTGAGGAGCGAACTTGAGCTCGAGGAGCGAGCTCGACTGGAGGAGCGAGCTCGACTCGAAGAGCGAACTTGAGCTCGACTCAAGGAGCGAACTCGACTTGAGGAGCGAACTTGAGCTCGACTCAAGGAGCGAGCTCGACTTGAGGAGCGAACTGCGCTCGAGGAGCGAGTTCGACTGGAGGAGCGAGCTCGACCCAAGGAGCGAACTCGACTTGAGGAGCGAACTTGAGCTCGAGGAGCGAGCTCGACTCTAAGAGCGAACTTGAGCTCGACTCAAGGAGCGAACTTGAACTCGAGGAGCGAGCTCGACTGTAGGAGCGAGCTCGACTCGAATAGCGAACTTGAGCTCGAGGAGCGAGCTCGACTGGAGGAGCGAGCTCGACTCGAAGAGCGAACTTGAGCTCGACTCAAGGAGCGAACTCGACTTGAGGAGCGAACTTGAGCTCGACTCGAGGAGCGAACTCGACTTGAGGAGCGAACTTGAGCTCGAGGAGCGAGCTCGACTGGAGGAGCGAGCTCGACTGGAGGAGCGAGCTCGACTCGAAGAGCGAACTTGAGCTCGACTCAAGGAGCGAAACTTGAGCTCGAGGAGCAAGCTGGACTGGAGGAGCGAGTTCGACTCGAAGAGCGAACTTGAGCTCGACTCAAGGAGCGAACTCGAGTTGAGGAGCGAGCTCGACTGGAGGAGCGAGCTCGAGCTCGACTCAAGGAGCGAACTCAACTAGAGGAGCGAACTTGAGTTCGAGGAGCGAGCTCGACTAGAGGAGCGAGCTCGACTCGAAGAGCGAACTTGAGCTCGAGTCAAGGAGCGAGTTCGACTTGAGGAGCGAACTGGGCTCGAGGAGCGAGCTCGACTGGACGCCGGCTTCGTTGAGCTTGCTCTGGTGAGCGACCGAGCTCGCCGAGTTAGGTCGACCTAAGCCTCATCCCGGAAGTGGGGAGCTTAAGGTTTTTACCTCTTCTTTTTTTTTTTTTTTTGGCCGTGAATTCTTGTATGTCGCAGGACCCCTTATCCCCCGAAGTTTTTAGTTTACAGGCCGTGCCATGATGACTAAAAACTTTTTTTTTAAGTGGGTAAAAGAGACCGCAAACTTTATTTTTTATTGCTTTTGCTAACAGGTAACATCCTTGAACAGTGGCACATAGGCCTTTATTGAATCAGAGCAATAATGGGGGGACTTGATCACTGGTGGTACTGCCTCAAGTGTTCGGCGTTCCACGGGTGCCGGATTGGAGTTTCGTCCGTGTGCTCGATGTAGTAGGTCCCGTCGTGTATGACTTGTCGGACTTTATACGGTCCTTCCCAATTTTGGCCTAGGACTCCGGCGCCTTGCACTTGGGTGTTCTGGAACACGCGTCTGAGTACAAGGCTGTCGACGGCGAAGATCCGCCTTTTGACTTTGGCGTTGTAGTATCTCTCGTCCTTTCGTTTTTGTGCAGCGAGTCTGGTGAGAGCCTCGGATCTTTTCTCGTCGATTAGATCCAGTTCGAGGCGCATGGCTTCCTCATTTTCTTTTTCGTCGAAAGTGTCAACCCGATAGGTGGGGACTTCTACTTCCACGGGGACCACCGCTTCAACCCCAAAAGCTAGGGAGAAGGGGGTCTCTCCGGTGGCGTTTCGAACGATCGTTCGATAGGCCCATAGGATGAAAGGCAGTTCTTCAGCCCAAGCGCCTTTTTTGGCTTCGAGCTTTTTCTTGAGGTTGCTCTTAATCGTCTTGTTGACGGCTTCCACTTGGCCATTAGCCTGTGGATGTCGCGCGAATGAGAATGTCTTGCTTATCCCTAGTTGGGCGCAAATCTCTCTAGCCCTCGCGTTGTCGAACTGTTCGCCGTTATCGGTCACGATTGACGCGGGGATGCCGTGTCGGCATATTATGGACTTCCAGATGAAGTTCGTAGTGTTGGCCTCGGTAATCCTGGCCAGAGGCTCGGCTTCGACCCACTTGGTGAAGTAGTCGATAGCGACGATGGCGTATTCGTATTGTCTTGGGGCTTTGGGAAGCTTGCCGATAATATCTACGCCCCATTTTGCGAAGGGGCGTGGAACAACGATGCTACTTGAGATGGCGGCTGTCGTGGAGCGTTGGAGAAACGTTGACACTTGTCGCACTTTCTCGCCCAGTCGTAGGCGTCTTTTTTCATCATTGGCCAGAAATAGCCTTGTCGAAGCGCTTTGAGCGCGAGGGACCTTCCAGCGGCGTGGTTTCCGCAGAGGCCTTCGTGGATCTCGCGGAGGACCTTGGTCGACTCGACGCTGTTGAGACATCGGAGCAGCGGGGTTGAATACCCGCGCTTGTATAAGGCTTCGCCTCTCAACACGTATTTGGATGCGAGGGGTTTTAGCCTTTCGGCTTCTTTGCGGTCTTCGGGAAGTACCCCTCTTCGCCAGAAGTCCGTAAGCGGGGTCATCCAAGTTGGATGAGCGGCGCTCTCAATCGTTCCTACCTCGTCACGTGAGACGGATGGTCGCGAGAGAGACTCGATTGGGATGGTTCCCAACCCGTCTTCGGCGATACCGGATCCGAGGTGAGCTAAGGCGTCAGCCTCGGAGTTCTCTTCTCGTGGGATCTGGACGATCTCGAACCAGGAGAAGGCATCTAGCTTGGCATTTGCCTTTGCCAAGTAGGCGATCATGTTAGGTTCTTTGGCGACGTAGTCGCCTTTGACCTGATTTACGAGTAACTGCGAGTCACAGTGTATTCGTAAATTCTGAACGTCGAGCTTCTGAGCGAGCTCTAGCCCTACGATGAGGGCTTCGTACTCGGCCTCATTGTTGGAGGCCTGGAATCCGTAGTGGAGGGCGTAGCGTAACTTTTCCCGGTCGGGGTTTGTCACAATCACGCCGGCGCCTGCTCCTTAGGCATTAGATGCTCCGTCTACGTGTAGTTCCCAGATGGGACCTGTAGGGTCGACCTTTCTCTTTCGAGCCGACAAGTCGTCGGTCGAGCCGTCTTCTGCTCTTCCCGTGCCGGGAGTGTAGGAGAATTCGGCCACGAAATCAGCTAAGGCTTGAGCCTTTATTGCCGGCCGCGGATGAAACTCAATCCCGTACTCGCTCAATTCTTGGGACCAGATTGCCATGCGAGTCGATGTTTCCTTTTGAAGAGCCTTACCGATTGGGTGTCCGGTCCGGACAACGATTGGGTGAGCCTGGAAGTATGGGCGTAGCTTTTTGGCGGCTACGACGAGAGCAAGAGAGAGCTTCTCTATCTCTGTATAATGCGTTTCGGCGTCAAGTAGGGCTTTGCTTATGTAGAAGAAGGGCCATTGAGCCCTATCTTCTTCACGGATCAGCACAGAGCTCACAGCTCGTTCGGAGACGGCGAGGTAGATGTAAAGCGTCTCGCCTTCTTTTGGCTTGGAGAGGAACGGAGGTTTCCCGAAGTAGGCCTTCATTTCTTGGAAGGCCTTTTCGCACTCGTCCGTCCATTCAAAGTTGTCCGTCTTCTTAATTGCTTTGAAGAACGGTTGACACTTGTCGGTTGCTTTGGCCACAAAACGAGCTAGGGCGTCAATCTGACCGGTCAGACTTTGGACTTCCTTGACACGTCGCGGGGACTTCATGTCAAGGAGTGCCTTGATTTTCTCGGGGTTCGCTTCGATACCTCAACGGCTAACTATGTAGCCTAGGAACTTCCCGGACTCGACCCGAACACACATTTGTTGGGGTTGAGCTTCATTTTGTACCGGCGGAGGATTAAGAACATCTCCCTCAGGTTGTCTATGTGGTTGGTAGCCAACACGCTTTTAACGAGCATGTCGTCCACGTATACTTCCATGGTCTTGCCGATTAGGTCGGCAAAGATCCGGTTTACCAATCGTTGGTAAGTAGCTCCTGCATTCTTAAGGTCGAAAGGCATGACCTTGTAGCAGTAGAGGCCGGATCAGTGACAAAGGTTGTCTTGATCTGATCGGGCTCGTGCATTTGTATGTGGTTATAGCCCGAGTAAGCGTCCATGAAACTTAGGAGTTCATGTCCTGCCGTGGCGTCGACCAGTTGTTCGATGCGTGGGAGTGGAAAGCAATCTTTCGGGCAGGCTTTGTTAAGATCTTTGTAATCTATGCAAATGCGCCACTTCCCGTTGGGATTTTTGACCATGACCACATTGGCCACCCACTTTGGGTACTTGGCTTCTCGGATGAAACCAGCAGAGAGAAGTTTTTCGACTTCCTCGTTTATTGCTAGGTACCGTTCGGGGTTGAACGCACGTCTAGCTTGTACCTTTTCAGCGATGGTTTTATCGTCATTCAATCGGTGCACAATCACATCGGGGTCTATGCCGGGCATGTCTGCATGTGTCCATGCAAAGACATCCTTAAACTCCCGAAGGAAGGACGCGAGTTGAGTTTTGATGGCGAGAGGGAGTTGCGCACCGATCTTTACTACCTGGTCAGGTTTAGCTTCGTCGAGAACGATCGAAGTGAGATCATCGGGGGTGTCAACTTTCAACCTCTCGATATCGTCGCGGGGGTCTAATTCCCCGAGTTGCCGTGCGTCTTTTTGATCACACGGGTAGTCGTCTTCCAATTGGTAGATCGTGTTAACCCTTTTTTCAGCGGGCTTGCCGTCCACGCCTTGGACGTAGCATATCCTCGCCTGGGTTTGATCACCGGCCATGACGCCAATTCCCTCTTCGGTGGGGAATTTCACTAGTAGGTGATAAGTGGACGTAATAGCCCTTAGTCTGTTCAACGTGGGTCGCCCAATGATAACATTGTAGGGCGACTCCTGGTCGACCACAAGAAAGGGGACCATGTGAACGACTTCGATGCCTCCGGCAGTTCCGAAAGTGACTGGTAAATCAATGATTCCTTCAGTCATGACCTTTTCTCCTGTGAACCCAAACAGGGGCGTCTGAGTTGGGACAGGGCGGAGCCCCCCGAGCTTCATGCGCTCGAGGGTGGTCTTAAAGATTATATCGGCTGCGCTGCCGTTATCAATAAGAACTCTTTTTACCAAATTGTTGGTCACCTGGGCCTTAAGGACTATAACGTCATTGTGCGGGTGCACAACTCGCTTGGCCTCTTCATTGGTGAATTGTATCGTCTCATAAGGTACGGACGGAGGTTCCTCGTAGGTGAGGTTAACCTGCCCGGCAAGGCCTTCATGGGAGGCAGCTCTGACGAGCTTTTTCCTTTGCCGGGCCGAGTCCCCGTCTTGCAAGCCACCTAGTATGGTGGTGACGACGTGGAGTTGCGCGTCAGCCGTAGCTGTGACCGCCATGCGGTCAGTGTTTGGGTTGGTCCCTTCACCTTTTTCAGGCTGTGGCCTGTTGCCGGTGGGGGCTGCCGCTCCTACCAAGCGAAGGACAAACTCTTTGAGTTCTCCCTTCTGGATTAACGTCTCAATTTGTTTCCTAAGATGGAAGCACTGAGCGGTCGTGTGAGCTAATCTTGGTGGAACTCGCAATAGCGGGATCGGTCGCGAGACGCGGGGTTGCCTCTTATTGGAGCCGGAGCGACGAACTTGTCACGCGCCACAGCGTAGATTTGCTCTACCGGGGCGTTCAAGGGAGTGTAACCTGAGTAGTCTCTAAAATTGCTCGCAAGACGCGGCTTTTGAGACGTAGGGGGTCGGCTATCGGAAGCCTGACCTCCTTTGTTTATCCTCTTACGGGGATTGCCAGGCTCGTTGCTGGACTCGTCCCGACGGCGGGAGCTTTGGTTGCTGCTCCTGCGGTCGTCGAGGTAATCTTCTACCCCCATAAAGGTTTTGGCTCGGTTCATTAACTTGGCCATCGTAGAAGGGACTCTGCCGACGACGCACTTTAGGAAGTCTCCAGTGCGCAAGCCCTCGATGATGGCTGTAATTGCGTCACTGTTGTCAAAGCGGTCGACCTTGTTCGATTCTGTGGTGAATCGAGTGAGATACTGTCTCAAGGACTCGTTATTCTCTTGCCTGATTGACCATAAGTACATCTTGGTCTTCTTTTGGACCATGGATGTAGCAAATCGTGCCAGGAACATGTCCTTCACGTCTTTGAACGATTGGACGCTCCCTGGTCTTAGATTCTTAAACCACTCGAAACCGGGTCCGGTGAGGGTAAGACTAAAAGCTTGGCATAGAGCCCCAGGTGAGACGCCCTGCATCGTCATCCAAGTCTCGTAATGTTGGATGTGATACGTGGGATCAGATTTCCTATTGTATGGAGGGAGATTCGGGAGTTTGAAGTTTCCCGTGCACACCTCAGCAAGGATTTGGGCGGTGAACGGAGAGGAATGTTCTTCCACGACCCCGTATGTATCACCGGCCAAGCCGCCTTCACGCAGGTCACGCACCTCGTTACGGAGATTGTGAATCATGGTGACGACGTCGAGGCCAGTGTTGGGGGTCGCTCCTTGTTCAGGAGGAGTCACCTGTCGCCTTTCGTTCGACCCTTGAGCCGTGCGAGGGTCCCCATTGATTGGGGCCGTAGGGTTGTGACCCTTACGAGCGCTCAACCTCTCCCTGAGGTCTTCGCCACGGTTGTTCTGTTGGGCGGTAAGTCGATCTCTAAGATCCGGCCCGGCGGTATGGGGGTGCGAGCTTCGAGCCACGCGCCTTACTCGCCGAGTCGTTGTACCTTCCTTGACGTCGGGAGGTCTCTTCTTGAGAGGAGACCGGTATTGCTTTCGTTTTCGATGGACCGGCTTCGATCTCAACAGGGAGTTCCCCGTCCTTGGTGAGAAAAGTCTCGATGTCCGCCGAAATTTCCAAGCCTTCATAGTCGGGGTCATAATCATGTCCCTCGTCCATGAGGTCCTCAGATTCCCCGTGGGGGGCGCCGGGTGCCGGTTCCTTGCCCGCCAGTTGGCGGTGGTACCTTGCATTGGCTATCTTCAGCTGGCGGATTTTCTCCTCCATTTCAAGGATGCGGTCGTCCCGACTGTCCTGAAGAGGAGGGGGCGATGGAGTGGGGCTCTCGTTGTTGAGAGACTCCTCATCGCCTTGCGCTCGGGAGCGCAGGAAGTATTTCTTCACCGCGGTTGCGTTTTCGGGGTTGTTCACGCCCTCAGAACGAACGGGTGGTTGACCACTCATGTCTTTCTCGAGTCGAGAAGAAAGGGGTCGAGCTGTAGAAGGGATTTCAGGCTGTGTAAGTCGGGAAGTCCCCTCCTTCTAGCGCCAAAATGTTGTCGCACGAAAATGAACAACGATTAAATACCTCGGGCGGTTCGATCCATGGCCGGACCAAGTGATCGCGCCCGGGCCAAAAACGGGAGCTCGTAGACCGAGCTGCACCCTCCAAACCCTGAGGTGTGTTTTTGGGGGTGTGACCGTGCCAAAGGTTGGCTGCCTACGTACCCTTTAGTAGGGATCAGGTCAGAACGTAGTTCAATTTGTGTGGGGAGGCTGTCTTGGGCTCGGAGGCTTTGTGAATTCAAGGTTTTAGAGTAGGACCCGGCTCGTAGCTTCTAGTGAAGACTTTAGAGGGGTCGCGTGCTCGTAGCTCGGAGTTCTAGCTCAAGGGCCAAGAAGCAGGAGGGCAGTATGTATTGTAGAGGCTCGGGTCGCAGAAGAGGAGCGCGCTCCCTCTCGTGGAGGGGGTTCCTTGACTTTCTGAGCCGAGGGAGGAGGAGTGCGCGTTCTTGGAATGTCACAAGAGCACGAGAGAATTCTTCAGAGAAGGGAAGTATTGTTTTTGAAATGTATCGATTTCCCTAGGCTGAATCAGCGTCTCCTCTTTTTTCTCCCCTAGGGGGGGGGGGGGGGTATTTATAGTGTTTGAGGGGAGGCCTTGGGCCGGCCCCTTGAGGCCCACCGGGTGGCGGAGAGCGAGGCGCGCGAGGCCTCACGCAGGGCGCGTGGGACATGTCGCCTGGACGGGCGCGGGACTTGGCTGGGCGCGGCGTGCCCGGCCGAGGTGGCAAGAACGCTCGGCCGAGGTGGCAAAGACGCTTGGCCGAGGTGGCCGAAGTGACGAAGACGCTCGCCCGAGGTGGCCGAGCTGGCGAAGGCGCTCGACCGAGGTGGCCGAGCTGACGAAGACGCTCGGCCGAGGTGGCCGAGCTGGCGAAGGCGCTCGACCGAGGTGGCCGAGCTGGCGAGGGCGCTCGACCGAGGTGGCCGAGCTGGCAGGGACACCCGGCTGAGGCAGCAGGGGCGCTCGACCGGGGTGCCGAGGTGCGCGCAGGCCGGGAGGCCGGGGTGCGCGGGAGCGCGCGCGCGTGCCGGGAGGCCGGGGCGCAGAGTGCGCGCGAGCCAGGCGCGATAGGGCGCGATGGGTGCACGCGAGCTAGGCGCGATAGGGCGTGCTGAGGCCCATTGGGCCGGGGGCCTTAGGGCCGGGGGCGCAGGTGCGCGCGCACCGGCCGTGCCGGGCCGTGGGTGCGTCGGGTCGCTCGGGCCTGGTGGGCCGGGACCCGTTGGGCTTCCGGCCGGCAAAGCCCGGTCGGCCTTGAATTGTTTTTGAATTTCCGGTGTCCCGAAAACGACCGGTAACAAAAATTTCGTCACTCCCTCCCTAGCAGTGGACGAAAATTTTCTCCATCTCCCTTTCCCCGGAATACCGTGATTCCAATCCCATAAACACGGTGAGATTCGAAACATCATTGTTTCGAGATCGAAGTGAGATACAGAAAGCTGCCCACTCAGTTGTCCTATTTGTCTCAGAGATTACGTCTTGGAAGACTGTGGTGTCATCATCGACGACTCGAGGCTGATCTGGAAGTCCTCTTCATCGACGAATGTTCAAGAACGAAGATGGATCTGACAAGGCTTGAAGAATTTGGTTCGTGAGCCCAACCCGTAAGTCTTCTCGAACCTTTATTCTTATCGGTTGCTTGATTGCTTCTCTAAATTTATAGTACAAACTCGTAAAACTAGATCTTGTTTTTTAATATAATCAATATTAATTAGCTTAAGATAGCGTAATTAATTTTTCCGAATGATTATATATAGGGGTTTAATTCCCAACAAAGAATTTCTAACAATATCGCCAACGCTGAATCTTCTCGGACGGACTTTCCTGTTGAATTACCGAGTAATTCTTTGTTGGTTAGCTAGATTTTTTATCGTACTTTTTCTCCTTTTTCGTCTAGGAAATCAAGATCAAACACCTAGTTTTGGGTGTTTACCTCTGTTGAATAATTTTTCCATCGTTTGGCCGAAATGATTACATATGGTGGGATAACGGCGTCGGAACTGTGTACGAGAGAGAAAGGCGTTCACCGGTTGCGGAGTGGCTGGTAGTTCAGTAAGTTCAGAGGACTTTTGGAAGAATTTCTACCCACTCGCCCTTGGGGTCTAGCTTTGTCTTCAGACCGTGCTTGATAGTCTTGTTGATTGCTTCCACTCACCTATTGGATTGTGGTCATACTAGACTTGAAAAGGTGTTTTTAATACGTTTCCCAATAGATTCAATATATTCAATAACCTTGAATACGTTCTAATAGAGACATTACCCGAACCTTATAAATAGGGCATTAAAGATACAATTATAAAGATACAGTTAAAGAGCAGGAACTATGAACAGTCCTATAAATTCAATAACAACATTTCTAAAGAACTACTATATTTGCCACAGAATATTCGAAATGGATCGCAATCAAATTGAGTTCCATGGTCGGATATGATTTTGGTCGATATTCTAAAACCTTGGTATGATGTTTTTCCATAAAAATTTATCAATATTCAAAGCAGTTATTTTATTCAAGGGTTCGACTTTAGTCCATTTTGAAAAAATAATCTATAGCTACTATGGCGTACATGCATCGAGATCCATCCCCCATTCAGCAAATAGTATCGGGCAAGTCAAGTTTATAAGGTTGGACGGAGGAAGCCTAGGAATGTTGGAAAATCTTTGGCACTTGACGCATTTGCGGACCATGCTCTGAGCTTCCTTGTCTAAGAGTCTTTTTGGCTAAGGCTTATGATCCGATGTGGCTTGTGCAAATTCAAGCATCTGAGGAGTGGGTAATGAATCGTCTTTTGTATAGAGAATTTCCCTCCATTATGTATTGTGTTTTCCCAGAGAGTTTTAGGCTCCGAGCCTCTGGGTTGTCACTTGGGAAGATGCCATTTTTCATATATTCAATGGTCGAAGTCTGCCACGATTCTTCATCTTATATTTGTAAAATTTGGAAGCTCTCTTGTTTACTCGAGTGATGAACTTGGATGATCGGAATTGAGTCTGAGGCAGAGCCTTGTGTTGCCAGCTTTGCCAGGGCGTCTGCTTCTTTATTCATAGTCCTTGGAATCTAAATGATCTTGTAGGATTGAAATTCCTTGAGGCTCCGAGCTTTTTCGGCATATAGCAACATTTTCTCACCTTTTGTCCT
Source organism: Urtica dioica subsp. dioica (assembly GCF_054948205.1). Lineage (NCBI taxonomy): Eukaryota > Viridiplantae > Streptophyta > Magnoliopsida > Rosales > Urticaceae > Urtica > Urtica dioica. Next base: position 31,505,315 of record NC_142758.1, read on the forward strand.
GTAATCGTCTGACCTCCTAGGAGCGCTATTCTGACTCCCGCTCCCTTCTCAATTGCAACTCCGGTAGTTTTTTTTCCTTAGTTTTTAATGAATGTCTAGCTCACTACATGATTCGAGACTGCGAAATAGATCTCCAGTGGTTCACCGTCTTGGACTTTTCACAAAGTCGATGACGAACTCAACTCGTTTAGTGCCTCGAAGTCCTTGTTGTTAGGAATATTGCCCACTTGATGATAATGAATAAATGATTACTAAATTCGATAATAAGATTACTTTATTAGCATTATATGATTAGTGGGTTGAGTTCTAAACAATTAGAATCAATAACAACTATCTTCCATAGCCTCCGTATCTAACTGAGTCACGTGCTGGGCACCTGAGTTCGGGCGGTGTGCTAAAACATGGTCGATGACTGATATACGCCTGGAAAGCTATATCTAAAGTCATATATGTGGAACACATGGGTGAAGGCTGATCACTATGTGGGAGCATTCTACACTTGTGGTAAGTGTACGACCTGGACAGGTCTTGGTGTAGATGTGTCGTTTAAGGACCGTTACGACACACTAACCGAGGCCACTATGATGGTCACAGTGAGACATGATCTAAATCCTGAAGTGATTATGGACACTGGGTTATGTTACTGGGCTCTTTGACTCATTCGCTAAAAGGCTATTCATGCTAATCACAGCTTATGTCTTGGGAGTTTTCTCAGAGCATGATTCGAGTGGGAAGTGATTTACAGATACGGAATCCAGCCTTCCTGAAAGAAGGTTAATGTTCACTCACCTAAGGGTTAATTCCAGAACCGATAGATTGCTAGCACTTTCGAAGTAAGTAACGTTCGAAAGAATCTTTCGCTGGGGAAGCAACAATGCTTAGGGCTGATATGTATCAAGAGAAGTATAACGGAAAAATTGACTTCTCTTGACACGGGTTGAACCTGGAGGATCTTGATCACGAACTGACTATATCAGTGGACACTCGTCACGATGAGTAAATATAATTCTAGTATAAAGGAGAGTTCAGTCTTGGCTTACAAGGTGGAGTATTTGACCAAGATTAGACGAATCGATGGACAAAAGAGAAAGGACTATTTCGTCTTTTTCATCGGATTTGTTAAGCTTCTATTACTAGGTCCATAGTCCCCGATTCGGCTCTGATAAAGGCGGATAAGAACTTTCGTATAATAAGGTTTATCATTATTAAAACTCACTTGCTGTAATTGTGATTGACAGCATTAATTCTAGAAAACGGGTATTCGCAGAATTAAATAAATATTTATGGTAGAGTTGTTTATTTATTGTTTGATCAAGTAAATAAACAATTATTAATTATTTGTTTATTGTTGGACCAAGTAAATAAATGATTAATTGGGTTTTAAGCAATTGGGCCTTGCACACATGAAAAATTCGAATTAGGGTTTTTGGCACTAGGAATTTGCGCAAATCCCCTTGGCCGTGTGCCATCAAGTTCGAAATTTTCATAATTGGTATTTACCAATATTTTCTCTTTAGTTGTTTAAATAAAGGAGAGAGAATAATATAAGATATTTTCCTATATTTTCTCCTTATTTAAAGGAGAGTATTTAGGAGAATATTTAGGAGAATATTTAGGAGAAAATTTAGGAGAATAATATATTCTTCTTTATTATCTCACTAAATAAATTATTCTCTATTTAAATAAAAGAATAATATCCCATAGATATTGATCTGATGGATGAGAGAAAAAGTAGGATTCACTTGTTGAGATCCAAGGGCCTAGATTAAATCCATTAGTGTGAACACAATAAAAGGAAATAAAATATTCTGGAAGATTCCATGAATATCTCCTTTTTACTACTATAAATAGGGGTTCATGAGAAGGCAAAAATTAAGGATTTTGACTTAATAATTTCGTGCAACCTAGCCCTCATTGGCCGTGCACTTCTGCTTCTCTTCCCCTCGGAAATTCGCTTCCATTCTTAGTAAAATAAGAGCTAGATCTCGAAACACCTAGTTTCGTGATCTAGTGAGATAAAGAATGTGCCCACTCATCTTTCTTATTCGCCTCGGAGATTACGTTTCGGAAGACTAAGGTGTCATCCTCGAGTCCTTCATCAAGACGACTCAAGACGAAGACGGATTGTGAAAGCTTTCAGTTCGTGAGCCAAAAATCGTAAGTATTCGTTTTCGCTCTATATCGGTTGCTTGACTTATATGCTCTCGTGAATTAAATTAATTAAACATAACTAGATCTTGTTAATTATAACCATAATTTAATTAGCTTATGATCAGCGTAATTAATTATTTTTTCCGCATTAATATGGTTATATGGTGGAATCATCTCAAAAGAGGCGCGTCGGAGCGATCGTTCGTGTCCGATGCGCGCTCGATCCACCAACACTTGTTGCATTGCTCAGTCCACTCGAATTCATTCAATCCTCTCAAGGAGTCGAAGAAGGGATTCTCCAATCTACTAATCGGGATATGAACCGACTGAGTGTTGTCGCACGAAAATGAACAACTATTGAAAACCTCGGGCGGTTCGATCCAAGGCCGGACCAAGTGATCGCACCCGGGCCAAGAGTGTGAACTCGAAAGTCTCGAGCTAGGTTTTCTCCGATCAACCCGCCTCTTGGGAGAGGTAGGGGATGAGGAGGAGGAGTGACCGTGCCTTGTGTGTCGGCTGCCTACGTACCCGTGTGTGGGATCAGGTCAGAACATAGTTCAGGCGTATGTAACGCAGTATGAGGCACGGAGCCTTGGTGGAGAAGCGTACTCGACGAAGGAGACGAGGCGCAGAGGAGTCCTCGGCGGCGTCTCAGAACTTCGGAGATCGCGTGCGCGTCTAGCGTGTTAGACGCGCAGGGGGACTCTAGTCGAGAACCCTAGGGGCGTGCTTGAGCACCGGGGGGCGTTCGGTCAGAGGGAGCAACGTCCGGTAAATCCCCGTGAGTGCTTTGGAACCTCTGAGAACGAGAAATCGAGGAGAATCTGCTTCAGGCCAAGGATGGCATCAAGAGAAGCAGAGAGAAGTCTCAAGTTCCTTGAGAATGATTGGGATGGCTTTCCCCTCAATGAGAGGGGGTATTTATAGGTGTTTGAGGGCCTTAGAAGGCTTCTTTTTCGTCCATGTGGGACTAGGGGCGCGCGCGCCGCAAACTGGAGGCGCATGGCGCGCGCGGTACACAAAACGCGGCGCAAAACGCGCGGCGCGTAGGTCACCGGGCACGGCGCGCAGGCCACTGGACGCGGCGCAGGATGCGCGGCGCATGAAGCGCGCGGCGCGGGATGCGCGGCGCATGGAGCGCGTGGCGCGGCGTATGGAGCGCGTGGCGCGGCGTGCGGCCTGCCTGGCGCGGCGCGCTGCCTTCCTGGCCGGCGCAGGCGGCGAATAGCTCGTCTTGCCGGACTCTTGTGGGCCTTTAGGGGTCTTCGAATACCATTCTTGCCACGTGAAATATGAAGGTTTCTACTTGACGAGAGTGACTCGATCTGAGGAGCAACTCGAGGCTCGACTCGAGGAGGACGACTCGAGACTCGACTCGAGGAGGACGACTCGAGACTCGACTCGAGGAGGACGACTCGAGGCTCGACTCGAGGAGGACGACTCAAGGCTCGACTCGAAGAGGACGACTCGAGGCTCGACTCGAGGAGGACGACTCGAGGCTCGACTCAAGGAGGACGACTCGAGGCTCGACTCGAGGAGAACGACTCGAGGCTCGACTCGAGGAGCGACTCGAGGCTCGACTCGAGGAACAACTCGAGGCTCGACTCGAGGAGAACGACTCGAGGCTCAACTCGAGGAATGACTCGAGACTCGACTCGAGGAGAACGACTCGAGGCTCGACTCGAGGGGCATGAGGATTTGGCATGAGGACTTGCCAGTCGACGCGTGACAGAAGGCTTGCCGTTCTTCAGAACCTCCGGCCTGACCATCGGCCCTTTGAACGGCGTGTCTTCTTGGCTAATGGTAGTACTTCCTCAAGTGTTCCGCATTCCACAGGCGACGGATCGGTGTCTCGTCCGTGTAGTATGTCCCGTCATGTATGACTTTGCAGACTTTGTGGGGTCCCTCCCTGTTTGGGATGAGGACGTCGGCACCTTGCGCTTGGGTGTCATGCAGATGTCATCGTGGATTTCGCGGAGGACCTTGGTCGACTCGACGCTATCTCTAAGCTGGGAAATCGTGTTAACCGTCTTGCTAGCGGTTTTTCCATCGATTACTTGGATGTAGCATATTCTTGCTTGGGATTGATCTCCAGCCATGATGCCGATTCCATCCTTGGTAGGGAACTTCACCAGTAGGTGGTATGTAGAAGTAATAGCCCTTAGTCGGTTCAGCGTGGGTCGCCCAATGATGACATTATATGGCGACTCCTGATCGACCACTAGGAATGGGACCATGTGGACAACTTTAATGCCTCCGGGAGTTCCGAAGGTGACCGGCAAATTGATGATGCCTTTGGTCATGACTCTCTCCCCAGTGAACCCGAATAGAGGCGTTTGGGTCGGAGTTGGGCGTATCCCCCCGAGCTTCATGCGCTCTAAGGTGGACTTGAAAATTATGTCGGCCGCACTACCGTTGTCGATGAGAACTCTTTTCACCAAGTTATTAGCCACTTGGGCTTTGAGCACTATCGCGTCATTGTGCGGATGCACAACTCGCTTGGCCTCTTCGTTGGTGAAGTACATCGTCTCGTGAGGCACGGACGGAGGTTCTTCATACGTAAGGTTGACGTGCATAGCAGCGTCTTCTTGAGCCACGGTCCTAAGGAATTTCTTCCGTTGTCGGGCTGAATCTCCATCTTGTGGACCTCCCAATATGGTGGTCACCACGTGGAGTTGTGGATTGGCGTTGGCCGTAGCCGCGGTTCGGTCGGCAGAAGCGGCTGTTCCTCCTCCTTTGCCAGACTGTGGTCTGTTTGTGGTGGGGCCCACAGCGCTGATCACGCGCAACACAAACTCTTTCAACTCACCACGTTGGATCAATGCCTCGATCTGCCGTTTAAGACTGTAGCATTCGGAGGTCAAGTGACCGTATTCCTGATGGAACTCGCAATATTTAGATGGATCGCGAGTCGCGGGATCTTTGCTCATTGGAGTCGGGGGAGTGAATTTGTCACGTGCCAAAGCCAGGATCCGCTCTGGCGGCGTGTTCAACAGCGTGAACGACGAGTATCCCTTAAAGTCTCCCGCAAGTCGAGGCTTTTGGGGCATCGGAGGTCGGCTATTAGAAGTCTGACCCCCTCTGTTTCGTCTTTTGCGGGAGTTGCCTTGCTCGTTGCTAGGCTCGTCTCGGTGGTGAGGGCTTTGATTATTGTCCTTGCGGCCATCGAGGTAATCTTCGACTCCCATGAAGGTCTTGGCTCGAGTCATTAACTCGGCCATGGTAGAAGGGACACGGCCGACGATGGACATAAGGAAGTCACTTGTGCGCAAGCCTTCAATGATGGCAATGATTGCGTCTTTGTCGTCAAAGCGGTCGACCTTATTCGATTCTTCGGTGAATCGGGCGAGGTATCTTCTAAGAGACTCGCCATTCTCTTGCCTGATTGACCACAGGTACATCTTGGTCTTCTTTTGGACCATAGATGTAGCGAAGCGTGCTAGGAACATGTCTTTCAGGTCTTTGAACGATCGGATATCCACTCGAGGCCGGGTCCGGCGAGGGTAAGGCTAAAAGCTTGGCACATGGCGCCGGGGGTGACACCCTGCATCGTCATCCAGGTTTCACAGTGCTGGATATGGTAAGCGGGATCCGCTTTTCCATCATATGGAGCAAGGTTCGGGAGTTTGAAATTTCCCGTCCATACCTCGGCCAGTATCTGGGCCGTGAAACGCGATGGATTCTCCTCGACGACCCCATAGGCACTTCCGCCTATTCCGTATTCTCGGAGATCTCGTATTTCATTTCGAAGATTGTGGATCATTGTGATCACATCGAGACCGGTAGTCGGAGTAACTCCCTGTTTGGGAGGAGTCGCCTGTCGTCTTTCGTTTGACCCTTGACCCGTGCGGCAGTTCCCGTTAGTTGGGGCTGCTACGGGGATGTTTGGCCGAGAGCTTAGTCGCTCTCTTAGGTCATCGCCACGCTCGATGCGTCGAGCAGTGAGATGGTCCCTAAGATCAGGGCTCGTCGTACGGGGGCGCAGGCTTCGTCTGCGACGGCGCACTCTCCGCGTGCCCTAACTCTCCGTAACATTCTCCCTTTGACCTAGTTGGTCGAGGGCCGAACGTCAGGAATTTCCCTCTTGAGGAGCAGCTGGCGCGTCGCCTGTCCGGGGTAGGGAATTCGAAGGACCGGCTTCAAACATGACGGGGTGTTCCCCGTCCTTCGTGAGAGAAGTCTCGATATCCTCTGAATTGCCAGTACCCTCATAATCAGGGTCGCGGTCGTGGCTTTCCTCGTTGAGGTTCTCAGGATCCCCGTTGGGGGTCATTGTGTTATGCGCGCGTTGCTTCGCAGCCAGTCGGCTGTGGTACCTCGCGTTCTTCGCCTTTAGTTGGCGGATATTCTCCTCCAACTCCTTGATGCGGTCGTCCCTGCTGTCTGGAGATAGAGATGGTGGGCGGGTCGAGCTCTCTTCGTGGAGCGACTCTTCGTCACCATGCGCGTGAGAGCGCAAGAAATATTTTTTTGTCCCAGTGACGTTATCGGGGTTGTTAACGCCCTCAGAACGTACGGGTGGTTGACTACTCATATTTTCTCAAGTTCGAGAAGGTTGAGTTCGTAGAAGAAAAGAAGAAGATGAACAGAAGGCATTTCGGGCTGAACATGTCGGGAAGTCCCCTCCTTCTAGCGCCAAAATGTTGTCGCACGAAAATGAACAACTATTGAAAACCTCGAGCGGTTCGATCCAAGGCCGGACCAAGTGATCGCACCCGAGCCAAGAGTGTGAACTCGAAAGTCTCGAGCTAGGTTTTCTCCGATCAACCCGCCTCTCGAGAGAAGTAGGGGGTGAGGAGGAGGCGTGACCGTGCCTTGTGTGTCGGCTGCCTACGTACCCGTGTGTGGGATCAGGTCAGAACGTAGTTCAGGCGTATGTAACGCAGTATGAGGCGCAGAGCCTTGGTGGAGAAGCGTACTCGACGAAGGAGACGAGGCGCAGAGGAGTCCTCGGCGGCGTCTCAGAACTTCAGAGATCGCGTGCGCGTCTAGCGTGTTAGACGCGCATGGGGACTCTAGTCGAGAACCCTAGGGGCGTGCTAGAGCACCGGGGGGCGTTCGGTCAGAGGGAGCAACGTCCGGGAAGTCCCCGTGAGTGCTTCGGAACCTCTGAGAACGAGAAATCGAGGAGAATCCGCTTCAGGCCAAGGATGGCATCTAGAGAAGCAAAGAGAAGTCTCAAGTTCCTTGAGAATGATTGGGATGGCTTTCCCTCAATGAGAGGGGGTATTTATAGGTGTTTGAGGGCCTTCTAAGGCTTCTTTTTCGTCCATGTGGGACTAGGGGTGCGCGCGCCGCCAACTGGAGGCGCATGACGCGCACGGCGCACAAAACACGGCGCACAACGCGCGGCGCGCGGCGCGCAGGTCACCGGACGCGGCGCGCAGGCCACTGGACGCGGCCCAGGATGCGCGGCGCATGGAGCGCGTGGCGCGGGCGCGTCGTGGCGCGGCACGCGGCCTGCCTTCCTAGCGCGGCACGCGGCCTGCCTTCCTGGCGCGGCGCGCGGCTTGCTGCATGGCTGGCCGGTGCAGCGTGCTGCGCGCGCGGCGAATGGCTCGTCTTGCCGGACTCTTGTGTGCCTTTTGGGGTCTTCGAATACCATTCTTGCCACGTGAAATATGAAGGTTTCTACTTGACGAGAGTGACTCGATCTGAGGAGTAACTCGAGGCTCGACTCGAGAAGGACGACTCGAGGCTTGACTCGAGGAGGACGACTCGAGGCTCGACTCGAGGAGGACGACTCGAGGCTCGACTCAAGGAGGACGACTCGAGGCTCGACTCGAGGAGGACGACTCGAGGAGAACGACTCGAGGCTCGACTCGAGGAGCGACTCGAGGCTCGACTCGAGGCTCGACTCGAGGAGAACAACTCGAGGCTCAACTCGAGGAACGACCTGAGGCTCGACTCGAGGAGAACGACTCGAGGCTCGACTCGAGGGGCATGAGGATTTGGCACGAGGACTTGCCAGTCGACTCGTGACAGAAGGCTTGCCGTTCTTCAGAACCTCCGGCCTGACCATCGGCCCTTTAAACGGCGTGTCTTCTTGGCGTCTCGGGTTTTCCGAAAACGACCGACAACACTGAGTACTGCAATACATCTCGTGACCTTTTGTACTTCCTTGATGATCAGCGGTGGCCTCATATCTAGCAAAGCTATGATTTTATGAGGATTCACTTCTATTCCTCTTTCGTGGATGATGAAACCTAGGATTTTTCCTACAAAGACACCAATAGTACATTTCAAATGACTAACTTTCATGCAAAATTGTCGAAGGATTTAATTTGAAGGATCTTTTAAAATCCTTAGTATGTTCACTAATTTTTTGAATTTTTACTAGTAGGTCATTAGTGTATGCTTCCATTGTGACTCCGAGTAAATCAATGAAAATGTATTAACCAATCTTTGGTATATTGCCCCTGCATTTTTATTCCAAAGGACATTACTTTATAACAATATAGACCTCGCTATGTAATAAATCCAATGTTATCTTGGTCGGGGGCATACATGGGGGATTTGGTTATATCCCAAGTAAGCATCCATAAAACTTAAAACTTTGTGATCTCTCGTTGCGTCGACTAGTTGATCGATTCTTTGTTGGAATTTATCTAGGGTTAAGAAAAGATTTAACGCTTCTAGCAAGCGGCGGAAAATAAAAATTTTCTTTTAAACAAGTAAAACGATTTTACTAACCTAGACAAAGAGCAAGCACATGTTATTATTAAAAACTATCAAAGAGCGATTACACGTTTACTAACCTTTATGAAGCTTGATCGTTGAGAAGCTTGTGGAGGTTGAAACGCTCGTCTCCCCACGCAGCTCGTCTTTCTTCGTTCTTCGGGAACTCGAGTAACCACAAAAGTTTCTATCACATAAATCACTCGAGGTAAGAAGGAATAAGTGTGTGGGCACTTTTAAACACGACGACTCAAGAACAAGTCTTAGAGTCGAAGAGCTAAAATAAACGCTAGGTCAAATGTGGACCTAGGTGCCCAAACAAAAATGAAAGGAGCTAGAGAGAGAGAGGGAGAGGGGCGGCCACAAACTAGAGAGAGAAGCTCTTAATCTCTAAAATTGTGGGATAAGAAAAAAATGAGAATGAGGGCTCTATTTATAGGAGAATGATTACCTTCAAAAGGTAGTTGCCTCTTTTCCATAGAATTTCATGAGCAAATATTGGGTTTCCAAAATTAGTCAAATAAGCCACCGAAAGTCTAAGAATTGCTAGATAGCCAATTTTTTTGTAAATAACCAGCTCAACTTATTTACAGCACTAAAAAGATAAAAATACCTAAAAACATTCCCGCCTATTTTGGGTTTTTTTTTTATCTTTTTGAGTGCCATAAATAAGTTGAGGTGGCTATTTACAGAAAATTAACAAAAGGTTAGCTATTATACAAAACGCTATAAGTCAAATGACTATATAGCTAAAAGACCCTATTTTTAATGTATAACAATGTATTTTTAATGTAATTGTTTGCACGAAGTAGGAGATCCAAGTAAACCTGGAATGATAATCAATGAAATGGATATAGTAACGATAACCATTTAAAGACTCCATTGGTGCAGGGACCCACAAATCTGAGTGAACTAGCTCAAGAGGTGTGTAATGAGTGGTAGTCGAGCTGGGATATGGAAGGTTGTGTATTTTTCCTTTACAACAAGCTTCACATAACAAGGACTCATCTTTATTGATCTTTTGAGTTAGTTTATTACATCTACATAGTACATATTTTACAATAGAGACAGCCGGGTGGCCAAGTCTCTCGTGCCACAATGAGAGAGTGTTAGACTCAGTAGTGGCTTGTTGTGAGTCTGTAGTTGGCATTGCTGTAGCTGGCTCAGAGTGGGCACCGTAAACTCTTGTAGATGAGGATTGAACTTGAAGAGGCTTGACTCCACGGGTTGGTAGTGTGTAGAGTCCATTCTTGAGCTGGCCTTCAAGAAGAACTTGCCTGGTGACTCGATCCTTAACATGGCACACATTTGGATGAAATTCAAAGAACACAGAATTGTCACTTGTGAAATGAGAAACACTGAGTAAGTTCTTTTGATCATTGGAACATGTATAATATTATCTAGTCTTAGCACCTTATTATAATTCAAGGACTGTAAACTAGATTGACCAGTAAAAGAGATAGGGAGTGCAGTTCCATTACCCACTACCACTTTGTCTGACCCTGTGTAAGCCGTGTGGTTGCCAAGACTGGACATGTCTTGGTCATGTGTGCAGTGGCACCGGAATCAGGATACCAGGTAGGATCATACACCATTTCAGGTGTAGCATGAGCCAAGTAATTCTAATACATTTGAGCTGAGGACGCAGTGGTAACAGCATCACCAGGTGTTGTTGATGGCTGGACTTGACCATAGTAAGCCTGTGGCACGGTTCCTCGACCAGCACCATTCTGCATGCCATTTGTTTGAGAAAATGCTTGAGTCGGTCCTCCAAAGCTTTGATCAAACCGATGCCAGCATTGTGGTGCAAGGTGTCCTGTATGACCACACAATTGGCATTGAGGACGATTGTTTGAGTTCCAGCCACGTCCACGACCTCAACCATTGCGTCCACGACCTCTGGTGTTGTTGAAGAAGGCTGGTGAAGATGAGTTTGAGCGAGCTTTTCCTTGAGCATTGTCTGTGGAGGCAAGATTTGCCATCTGTTGAGTTGCTGAGTGAAGATCTTTGTTCTGCTTCGTGATCCTTCGTTCCTGGCTGAGTAGTAGAGCCTCAACTTCAGCGACATTGTAGATCTCTTTCCTTGTCTCAATAGACGTGACAAACAAGTTATACTCAGGCCCTAGACCTTCAAAGATCGCATCTACATGCACATCATTTTTTTTTATTTTTTCACCAATTGTCGCAAGAAGATCGATTGTAATTTTGATCTGAAGGAGATAGTTGTGGGGGTCAAAAATCAATTTTCTAAAAATAATAAAAACCATTTAACTTGGGCTTAGGTTCGACCAAAGCCCAACAGTAGACCCAGTCTGGCTCTCAAGGATATATCTGGACCCAACTCGACTCTTGAAGCTCGACCCAAGCCCAATAAGGAGCCCAGTTCGCCACAGGAAGGACGAGCCACCCGAGTTGACCCAACGAGAGGAATCGGTCACGGTCAGATAGAAGACTCCGCCGCAAAGACCGGATCTGAGATAACTTCGATCAGCGACGTGGCAAAACCGAACTGACGAACACGTGTCCACTTCAACAAACCAGCCTCTACTGTAAATAGAAGCCGATATGTCAAATTCCGTACACGCAAGCTGATATTCTTACTTTCGATCTCTTATTTCTCTATTTCCCCGAGTTCGTCCTTGTTGACTCCGGCATTCCACCATCTTCTGATTTGTAATTTCTTCGATTATTAATAAAAGCTTTGAGCATTTATATTCGTTTTTTGTCCTTTTCTTTTAAATTTCCTTTGCTTCTTATACGACGTCTTCTGAAACTCATATTTATAATAAATCAAATATATATACCATATTATAATTTGAGATTGTTGAAATCGACATCTACAATTTGGCGCCGTCTGTGGGAAATCTCTGAAAGGCTAACCTCGAAAGGAGCAAATTTGCCAGAAAAGTAATATCATGTCTTCCACCCCAACTCACTATGAATCGGGAGAGGAAATCCCTCCGGGGATCAGGGCAATCCTGGATATGCTGAACAAAAAAATAGAAAGTCAAGAAGAAACCAACCGGAGCCTCAGCGCCCGGCTGGATTCCCTCTTGACCCCTCAAAATAATCCAGGTCAACAGCCGGAACCCGGCGAAGTGACCGCCCTAGAGTCTTCCCCCTGGAGTCTGTCTGGACTTCACTGGGATCCAGGTCTCTCAGGGTATGGACGAGCCCCCAGGTTCGAGCTCACAGCTCGGTGGGGGTACAGAAGAGGTCACCATAGAAGCCACGATTGATTCGGAGGGACTGCGCCCGCCCCCGCCAGCGGGAGCACCTCCAGGATCCTTCCCGACAGACTTCGGACCTCGTCCTGCAACAACTTTCCAGATGTTCACCCCTAGTATTTTGGCGGGCAAAACCAGACGCAAACTAATTAGGGCGAAGTCACTATGGTCACGCCAGTGCACACGGGACTTCGCCGCTTTCAAGAGGGCGAACCCAGCACGACCGAGTTCGAAAGGTTCAAGGAGTCGGTAACAGCCGAACTAAAGGCTGTCCGTTCAAAATTCCACAGTGCGACCAGTTCGGCCCCCGAGATAGACCGACTTGTCGCCGAAACAGGAATGACCCCTTTCGCAAAAAACATCACCGATGTCTTTATTGGAGACGTTGGGAAAGTTCGACTCTCGCGGTATAACGGGACCTTGAACCCGAAAGCTTATATCCTGTCTTTCAGGATCGCGATGGGACGAGCTATGCTGACAGAGAGAGAACAAGAGGCAGGATACTGCCAGCTGTTCGCTGAAAGCTTTTTTGGAGCAGCTTTAGAGTGGTTCTCCAGGCTCGAGCCAAACTCTATCGACAGTTTCGCCAAACTGTCGGCAGCTTTCCTAAAACATTATTCGATGTTCGTCAAAGACGAGCTCACGATAGCGGACCTATGGGGGGTTCAGTAGAAAGAAAGTGAGTCCTTGAAAGATTATATGATCCGCTATAAGGACGTCGTCTCAAAAATATCCAACGTCGACCCCGAATCCGCCATAATCTCTCTAAGGAACGGTCTGTGGCACGAATCGAGGTTCAAATTGGAGATGACTGTGAACCGGCCCCTATCACTGGAAGACACGATCCACAAAGCTGCAAACTATGCTAAGGCCGAGGAGGATTTCTCCTTCTTGGCAAAACAGCGCGCGGCCGAAAAGAAACCCTACGCTAACACATGGGTGCGACCTGTAAGCGCTGGGAGCAATCCCTGGAGGCCCAACCCCCAGGAGGTCGGACCACAGGCCAGGAAGCAGCACGCCCCTCTAGGTTTTGCTTTCAACATAGGAGAAGAGAGCAAGTAGGGAGGCCCCCAGGAAAAAAATTGGACTAGGGACCCGAACGCGTTCTGCGACTTCCATCAGGCCACCGGCCATGCAACAATAAATTGCGAAACCATGCGCAAAGTGCTAGCCAAAAATACGCAAAAGGGGAATTGAAGAACATCAACCTGGGTCCCCCGCAAAAAAAGAAGGTCTTTAACAACCGCGGCAGAGGCAATCCTTCGCCAAAAAGATCCAGGCCCATCGAAGAAGGGGAACCGGAATCCCCGCCGACCGTGGCAAAACACCGAGTCGACTTCATAATGGGCGGGTCGAAGTTTTGCAAAAGCTCAATCTACTCGATAAAAGCTCATCAGCGTCAGCTGACGAATAAGACCGTTAAGATCGGAGAAGAACAGGATGTTCAAATCTTATTCTCCGAAAGAGAAGCCACTAGAGCAGCAGACCAGCATGACGACGCGCTCGTAGTAACAATTGACGTGTCCAACTGCGAAGTTGCCCGAGTCCTAATCGACGGAGGAAGCTCCGTAGATCTTATTTTCATAGATACCCTCAAAAGAATGGGTATCGAAGAATCTGAGATCGAGAAGGAGTAGACCCAATTAACAGGCTTCAACAGGTCAACCACTCCATCAATAGGAACCATCAAGCTGCCCGTAAAGACCAACGGGATAAATAAAATAGTCGAATTCCAGGTTTTGGAGTGCCTCTCCCCTTATAACATCATCCTGGGACGACCATGGATACTTCGGATGAGGGCCGTCCCCTCTACCTACCACTAATGTATCCGGTTTCCCACGCCTGAAGGGATAGGTGAGATAAGAGGTAACCAGGCGACCTCCCGTAGTTGCTATCTCACTAACCATAAGCAAAATATTAAAGAAACTAGTGAGAAACAATAGCAATTAACAAACATAGAGCCAACAGAAAATGAAGGCTCTAAACTAGAAGAACTGGACTCCCCAAGTACTGAGATGACAGTACAAATACAGCTCGACGACCTTGACCCCTCTAAATGCGTGGGAATCGGAGCCGAGCTTAAGGGAGGCATACAACGAGAGCTGATTTGTTTCCTGAAATGAAACAAATTTACCTTCGCTTGGACGACGGAAGATATGCCAGGGATTAGTATCGACGTTACGTCCCATCAGCTTAACGTAGACCCAAGTTTCAAGCCGGTAAAGCAAAAGAGGCGTAAACTCGGTCCCGATAGGGCATCGATAGTTAACGACGAAGTTGAAAGACTCCTCAAGGCCGACTCAATCCGCGAAGTCAAATATCCGGACTGTTTGGCGAACACCGTCGTCGTGAAAAAGAAAAACGGAAAATGGAGGGTGTGCATCGACTTCACTGACCTGAACAAGGCATGCCCCAAAGATAGCTTCCCCCTGCCACACATCGACCAGCCGGTCGAGGCAACCGCGAGACATAAGATGCTTTCATTCATGGATGCATTCTCAGGATACAACCAGATCCTAATCCACCCGGACGATCAAGAAAAAACGGCATTCATAACGGACCGAGGCACTTATTGCTACAAGGTCATGCCATTTGGACTAAAGAACGCTGGCGCCACCTATCAAAGGTTAGTCAACGAAATGTTTAAAGAAAAAATAGGGAAGACAATGGAGGTGTACATTGATGATATGCTCATCAAGTCCCTAAGAGATTGTGACCATGTGGGGCACTTGGAGGAGTGCTTCGAGGTATTGAATAAATACCAAATGAAGCTGAACCCTGCTAAATGCTCGTTCGGGGTGTCCTCTGGAAAATTCCTCAGGTACTTGGTCACCCAACGCGGAATTGAAGCAAACCCAAACCAACTGAACACCCTAAGGGAAATGCCCTCGCCCCGTAATAGACGAGAAGTGCAGCGACTGACAGGCCGCATCGCCGCCCTCAATCGCTTCATCTCTCGATCCACGGACAACCCATTCTATCGACTCCTAAAGGGAAATAAGAAACTTGAATGGGACGAAAAATTCGAGAAAGCATTCAAAGAACTAAAAGAATACCTGTCGACGCCCCCGATTTTAGCAAAACCCTTGACAGGGGAACAACTCTACCTATATGTTGCCGTCTCCCAAGCAGCGATTAGTGGAGTGCTCGTCAGGGAGGAGCAAGGAGACCAACGACCCATATTTTATGTGAGGAAGTCGTTAGTCGACGCCGAAACTCAATATCCTATCATGGAAAAATTGGCATTAGCCGTAGTTTCTGCAGCACGAAAAATCCGGCCATATTTCCAATCTCACTCCATAATAGTGATGACGACCCAACCGCTAAGAAGTTTCCTACACAGCCCTAACCACTCAGGGAGACTGACCAAATGGGCGGTAGAACTAAGCGAATACGACATCGAGTATCAAATTAGGACTTGCGCTAAATCTCAAGTTTTAGCAGATTTCCTTATCGAACTCCCAAGAGAAGACACAGCCGTGACTGAGGACGATGGCACTTGGACACTGAAAGTGGACGGCGCATCGTCAAAACAAGGGGCAAGGGTAGGAATACACCTGACGTCACCCCACAGTGAAGTCATCTGTTATCGGCCCAACCCCGATCGCGGCCGAGCGAAGGCGAAGCGACGTCGAACGCGACTCGGCGGCTTGCCCCGGCCATTGGCCGGCTCTAGGGCCAGCCTCGGCCATTGGCCGGCCCAAGGGCCAGCCTCGGCCAATGGCCGGGCCAAGCTACCTCCGGCCATTGGCCGGCCCTAGAGCCAGCCTCAACCAATGGCCGGCTCAAATAGCCTCGGCCATTGGCCGGCCCAAGGGCCAGCCTCGGCCAAGGGGATGCCTAGAATGCCCCTTGGTCGCCTATAAATACCGGGGTCCCTCCCCCGGTCCAGGTAATCTGAATTTGAGTACTGAAACGCTGTCGAACTCGTACCTCGCTCGTTTCTCTCACGTCTCGGCCTCTAAACACCTAAACTCTCTACAATCGACCCCAACCCTACTAATGTTGAGCGTCGGAGAGGTAAACAGAGGCAACCCCTCTGTTTCCCCTTTGTAGTTCACACACTCTCTACTGCTTTTCAGGTACCGAGACGAGGTGAGATTCATCTACAGCTAAGGGACGACTTGGGATACCAAGTCCGACACGCTCGAGCCTAAGTGAGACCACTTGGTCTGGCCTTGGGTCTAACCACTTTGGGCTCCTAAATAGTTGTCCGAAAAACAGCGACAACATTTTCGCGCTAGAAGGAGGGGACCACCGACCTTAGCGCGCTCTCCCTTCCATTCCACACTCTCACTACTCTTATGACTCTCGAGAGATGAGTCACATTCCCACTACCTCCGTGGGAACTCGAGCAACGAGCTCGAGGTACGGTCTCCGACGCCTCGCGCACCGTCTTGAAGGGCAACCTCGTGAGAACGAGAGCCAGCCCCAAGACCCGGTGAACGACCCCGAGGCCGAGCTCCGAGAGGACACGGCTCGGCGGCTCGCGGAGCTCCTAGACCGTCCCGACGTCGACGGCACACTCATCGCCAACCTCCTCGGCTACGACGTCGAGGATCGGTCCGCCCGAGATGACTCCGACCCCGACTACGTGGGGGAATCAAGGACCGATGAGGCGACTCCTAGCCTCGCCCGTTCACGGCCCGAGAGGTCTAATGGTGCTTTGGCCGAACAGTCACACCCGGCGCGACAACCGGCACGGTCACACTCCCGGGGACTCGCCCCTTCGGTTTAGAGAGGCGGCCGGACACGGCCCCTCGCCGAGGAGAGAGCGACTCTGGTGGACGATGGGGCCGATAGCCGAAGTGCCCGCCGGACGGTCCGACCAAGGGCGACCTCCCTTCGCCGTGCACCGAGTGTGGATCTTAGAGAGCGCTTGACGGCGCAGAGAAACTCCCGAGGGGAGGATCTCCGCCAAAGGCTCAACTCTCGGAGGGACGCACTCCCTGCCACAACTCTCGGCCGACCTCAGGCCAACGTCGGGGACCAAGCGTCCAATGAGTGCGGACAGGCGACTCCCGTGGCCCCGGCGGTCAGCCCTGCTAACGGGCTCGACATGGTGACTATGATTTAAAGGCTCCAGAATCAAATCATCGAGATGCGGGAATCAGGGAGGCAAAGGCCTTACGGAGGGATCGAGGAGTCATACTCTCCCTTCGCTGCTCAAATCCTCGCGCAGCCTTGCATGGGGAACTTTAAACTGCCGTCCATCCCTCCCTATGATGGGCGAACGAACCCGAACTTCCACGTCCAACATTAGGAGATGTGGATGACAATGCAAGGACAGTCGGACGCGACCCTTTGTCAAGCCTTCAGCCTGACCCTCATAGGATCGGGATTTGAATGGTTTCGAAGTTTGAGACCGGGGAGCATCTCGTCCTTCCGGGCTCTGCGAGAGGCTTTCCTTGCACGATTCGCCACTCTCGTGGCGCAAAAGAAATCAAAGACCCACCTCCTCTCCATCCGACAAGGGAGAGACGAGACGTTGAGACAATACCTCGCTCGCTTCACTGAGGAATCTCACAAGGTCGAAGGGTTCGACGACAAGGACGCCATCACGGCGATCACTGAGGGAGTTCGCACGAGCGACTTCCTCAAGTCTATTATGGGAAAATTCCCGCGAGACATGGCGGAGCTAATGTCGAGAGCCCGCACATATATGGGAATCAAGGACTATCTCGATGGCCGAGACGGCCGGAAGTCAGGGGGACATGGTAGTCGCCGCCGTGACGACCAAGACGGAGATCGTCCCGATCCTCGAAAGAAGAGGAACAAGGGAGGCCAGACCCCTAACGGTCGCTCCCTCCCCGGGCCGAGACCGTCACATGTCGACAGCTTCCGAAATTTCTCGACGTTCACCCCCCTGAACACTCCGCAAGAGCGGATCCTGGATCTGCACCGTGACAAGCTAGGAAGTCCAACTCCTCTCACGAAGGATCCCGCGAAAAGGGATCGAAGCAAGTTCTGTGAATACCACCAAGATCACGGGCATCTGACATCCGAATGTTACCAACTCAAGCGTCAGATCGAGGACCTGATTCAAGATGGGAAGTTGAAGGAATACATCCTGAGAACGGTCGGGACGGCCGCGGCACACGGAGAGCGCCCGCGGCAAGAAAGGAAGGGTCCGGCGACGGTGACCGTCACAGACCGAGCGGCGATTGAAGAACCGGAGAGCTCACAACTGCACATTGTGGGCTCGATCATGGGCGGTCCAGATTTCGGAGACTCGGCCACACAAAGGAAGAAGTACGTGCGTGAAGTTTCCCAAGGGAAAATAGCGCACTACATCAACCACACATACGAGGCTCCTCCTCCGTCCCCATTCGAGTCCATGTTCTTCACTGGCCAAGAGGCGGCGCAAGTCCTCCACCCGCACAACGACGCAATCGTCGTCTCAGCCCCAGTCGCCAACAACCTAGTCCGGAGAATCCTAATCGACAATGGAAGCTCCGCTGATATAATCTTCAAGTCGACACTAGACAGGATGAAGCTATCCGGAATGAGACCGACTCCAATCTCGACTCCCCTCTTCGGCTTCTCCGGGGAGAGGGTCATGACGGAGGGAACCATCGACCTCCTGGTGACCTTCGGGACACCGGGGGGGCTCGAGGTCACCCACATCGTGTCGTTCCTGGTCGTGGACCAGCCCTCAGCTTACAACATCATAATCGGCCGCCGACCCTCAACCGACTGAAGGCCATTACGTCCACTTACCACTTGATGATGAAATTCCCGACTGACAAGGGCATAGCCATGATGTTGGGAGACCAATCGATGGCAAGAATGTGCTACATTCAAGGCGTGGATGGGAAAGAGAAGGGGAAGATGGTGAGCACCGTCTTCCAGCTCGGGGACAAGCTCCCATGCAAGATAGAGGAAGGAGGCACCTTCGGAGAGCTGGACCAAAGGGACGATGTCGAGCGTCGAAGGGTGGAGACACCAGACGACCTCGTTCCCGTCATGTTGGACGATGCCAAGCCTGACCAAGTAGTCAAGGTGGGCGCCCAACTCCCGTCCGAGGTCCAAATACAACTCGCCGCCTTCCTCCGCGAGTTCAAAGATGTCTTTGCGTGGACACACGCCGACATGCCGGGGATCGACCCCGAGATCATGGTTCACCGTCTCAACGACGACAGGAGAGTGACTGAGCATGTTCAACCGCGACGAGCGTTCGGTGGAGAAAGGTACCAAGCCATTGGTGAAGAGGTTGACAAACTTCTCGCCACCGACTTCATCAGAGAGGCGGAGCACCCCAAATGGGTGTCCAATGTGGTGATGGTCAAGAAGCCAAACGGGAAGTGGCGGATGTGTATCGACTACAAAGATCTCAACAAAGCCTGCTCGAAAGACAGCTTCCCTCTCCCGAGGATCGAGCAACTTGTGGACGCCACGGCGGGCCACGAGTTGTTGAGCTTCATGGATGCCTACTCAGGCTACAATCAGATCTGCATGCACGAGCCAGATCAGATCAAGACCACCTTTGTTACGAACCGCGGGCTCTACTGCTATAAGGTCATGCCTTTTGGCCTCAAAAACGCGGGGGCAACGTATCAAAGGTTGGTGAACCGAATGTTCGCCGATCAAATTGGCAAAACTATGGAGGTCTACGTGGACGATATGCTTGTCAAAAGCCTCAAAGCCCATGACCACGTTTGAGACCTAAGGGAGATGTTTACAATCCTGCGGCGTTACAAGATGAAGCTCAATCCCAACAAGTGCGCCTTTGGGGTTGAGTCTGGAAAATTCCTGGGTTACATGGTTAGCCGCCGCGGGATCGAGGCTAACCCCGAAAAGATTAGGGCGATCTTAGAGATGAGGTCGCCACAAAAAGTGAAAGAAGTTCAGAGCTTGACGGGAAGGATCGCCGCCCTGACGCGATTCGTTTCCAAGGCCACCGATAGGTGCCGACTGTTTTTCAAGGCACTGAAGAAGACCGACGGGTTTGTATGGACGGAGGAGTGCGAGGAAGCGTTCCGCTAAAATGAAAGCCTATTTCACCTCCCCCCCGTTCCTCGCAAAACCAAAAGACGTGAGACCTTGTATGTCTACCTCGCGGTTTCCGATAGGGCCGTGAGCGCAGTTCTCATACGCAAAGAAGACAAGGTGCAATGGCCGGTCTACTATGTTAGCAAGGCGCACCTCGACGCTGAGACCCGATACCCGAAAATCGAGAGATTGACCCTTGCCCTTGTCATAAGCGCGAGGAAACTTCGGCCCTACTTCCAAGCGCACCCCATCGTGGTACGCACGGGACATCCCATCGAGAAGGCCCTGCAAAAAGGGACCTCCTCTCGAATGGCTATATGGTCCCAAGAGCTGGGCGAGTACGGGGTCGAGTTCCAACCGAGAACCGCCATCAAGGGCCAAGCCCTCGCCGACTTCATAGCCGAGTTCACGAGCACACCCTCAACCGACGAGGGGGACAAAGATAGAGAGAACAAGGAAGACAAGGAAAACGGGGAGAACGACCGCAACGAGCCGTCGAAGAAGAGGACCAACAGCCCGATAGGGCCGGTCTAGGACTTGCACGTGGATGGCGCGTCAAACGGCCGGGGGGCTGGCGCCGACGTTGTGCTCACAAATCTCGATAGGGAAAAACTGAGATACGCCTTGCGGTTCGAGTTCAAGGCTTCCAACAACGAGGCAAAGTACGAGGCTCTGATCGTTGGCTTGGAGCTGGCGAACAAGCTAGGCGTCCGAAACCTGCGCATCCACTGCGACTCGCAGTTGATTGTGAACCAGGTTAAGGGCGACTACGCCGCTAAAGAGCCAAACATGGTCGCGTATTTTTCCAAAACCCAAAAGAATTTGGAGGCCCTGTCATGGTTCGAGATCGTCCAAGTTCCCCGAGAGGCGAACATCGACGCGGACGCCCTGGCACGCCTCGCGTCCGGGATAGATGAGGAGGGAGAAGGCAGCGTCCCGATTGAAGTATTGACCCGACCCTACGTCTCGAGAGGCGACGTAGGGTTAGTTGATGGGACTCCGCCCCCCTCATGGATGACGCCGCTCGTGGAATTTCTTAAGCGAGGAGTCGTCCCCGAAGACAAAGAAGAGGCCAAAAAGCTGAGAAGTTTGGCGCCGAAATACACGATGAGGGAAGATATCTTGTTCAAAAGAGGCTACTCCATGCCTCTCCTCCGTTGTTTAACCGAAGTCGAGGCGAGGAAAGCACTCCGCGAAGTGCATGAAGGGGTGTGCGGAAACCATGCCGCCGGGCAATCTTTGGCACTAAAGCTCCTGAGGCTCGGATATTTTTGTCCAACCTTGAAAAAGGACTCCCACGAGTGGGCCAAAAAATGCGATAAGTGCCAAAGATTCACCCACATCCCGCGCCAAGCACCGGCCCCGTTATGCCCAATCATTGTGCCGCGACCTTTCACGAAATGGGGAATCGACCTCATCGGTGAACTTCCTACGGCCCCGAGGCAATACAAGCACGCGATCGTGGCCATCGATTACTTCACGAAGTGGGCAGAGGCTGAGCCGCTAGCGAAGATCACTGAGGCGAACACGACAAGCTTCATTTGGAAGAACATCGCCTGCCGCTTCGGGATCCCCGCGTCGATTGTAACCGACAATGGAAAACAATTCGACAATGCGCGCCTCCGAGAAATGTGCGAACAACTGGGCATTAGCAAGACTTTCTCGTCTCCCCGCCATCCGCAAGCCAACGGCCAAGTCGAGGCGGTCAACAAGACGATCAAAGAGAATCTGAAGAAGAAGCTGGAAGAGAGAAATGGGGCTTGGGCCGACGAGCTTCCCATGGTCTTGTGGGCGTATCGTACCACCGCGCGAAATGCGACCGGCGAAACCCCTTTCGCCTTCACGTTCGGCGTCGAGGCCGTGGTACCAATTGAAACCAAGCTGCCGACCCTACACATCGAAGAGTATGAAGAAGCCGCCAACGACGACGCAATCAGGCTCGAGCTAGACCTCATAGACGAGAAGAGGACGGACGCACTCACCCGCCTTGCTGCACAAAAAAGGAAGGTCGAGAAATACTACAACTCCAAGGTCAAGCTGCGGAAGTTCGCTGACGGAAGCCTCGTCCTCAGAAGGGTGTTCCAAAACACCAAGGTGCAAGGGGCGGGAGTCTTGGGCCCCACCTGGGAAGGTCCATACCGCGTGCGCCGAGCCATCCACAACAGCACGTACGAGCTCGAGAACCTGGAGGGACTCGTGTTCACACACCCGTGGAACGCGGAGCACTTGCGACAATACTACCAGTAGAGGCACCGCTTCCCCGACATTCAATTATTTCCACTTTGTTTTTAATTTTAGCGACGAACAATTTTTCCGTTTCAAGTAAAGCCAGTGGCTGGGGAATGTAATTTTGAACTATTTCTACGTGGTAATTGAATTACATTTCATTTCAAAGCATTTGTCCTACGATGTTATAATTTCTAGTCTCCTCTACGAGTACCCAAGAAACTCAGGGGGTTAATGAGGATAACAGGAACATTTACATTTTTCGTGCGACGCACTCGCACGACTCCGTGTTTCACGCCCCGATAGGTAGCGAAACATCAACAAATCGGATCAGCGCACCGGACCTCCGATCCCGCACATCCTTCGTCCGACGCCCTCGCACCGAGAGGTAGCAAAATGTCGACAAATCGGATCCGCGCTCCGGACCTCCGACTCTGCATGTATCCCGCACGGCGCTCCGCATCGCATTCCGGCGTCGGTTCGTTGATCTTGGTAGGCCGCCCATGACGCGATGTGCGTACCAACAAGTACCACACTCGCTGGGAACCACGCTCGCCCCAAACTCATTCCGGTGCACGACACGCACGCCGATAGGTAGCGTACGCACCGGCAATTGGGCACGATAGTCGTTCAGCTAACACACGCCGATAGGCTACGAGTCACAAATGAATGACGAAAACTTGCACCCGCTCGACGAAACTGGCCTAGCCAGCGTCCGTGGAAAACCTCGCCGCCAGGTGCGGCACTAAGCCGTGCAAACCGGTTACGCTAGATATAGTAAGCCGAGTTCGTAAGACACGCACTAATTGGATTGCGCGAGTCGATTACGCTAGAGCATAGCAAGTCGGGAAAATGAGACGCATAACAGATAAAAAAAAGCTGTAACCAAAGCAAACAATGTCACATAAACAACCCAACAAGAAAAGCGCACCGAATGTCAAGCAAGAAAAACATAACGAGCGCCCGAAAGGAAACACGATACGAGCGCTAAACAAGTGCGCGAAAAACCAAAGAAAAATTCGGCTACTCTGAGCCGAAGTCGATCTGCTCCTCGTCATCCTCGGGGCGGAGGGCGCCCGACCCATCGGTTGCCTCTCCGTCAAGCGGGCGGTTCGTCGATTGGGCAGCCTCTGCGGGGACTTGGGAACGCAGGTCGTCCACCTGCGGCTCGTCGTCTAGAGGGGGGAACATGGCGTTGAAGAAAGAAAAGGTGGTTCCCCGAGACGCATTCTCTTCCACGGTCGCATCGCGAACCCGTATGGCCGACTCATAGCGAGCCACCTCCAGCGCGAGGTCCCAATCTTCCTCCAGGTCCGTCTTGGATCGCACGGCATCGTCTTTCTCCTCGACGAGAGTCTGCACCTCCGCCCGCAAAGAATCCCTCTCCCTCTCGACCTTGACCCGAGAGATCTCACTCGCCGATAGTCGAGCGTGGACGATGTTCAGCTCCTCATCCCGGCTCGAGAGTGCTGCCTAGAGTTTCTTCGTCTCCCCTAAGAAGGTGTCAGCCGCCTGCTCCGCCTTCTCCTGAGACGCCTGCTCGGCCATGCGAAGCGTTTTCTCGGCCGCCGATTCCCCGCGAACTCGCTCCAACTCCTCTTCGAGCGCTTGAAACTCTCGGGCAGTACGAACCCCCGCTAGAGCGGCGGCATGGGCGGTCGCCGTGCTCTCCTTGTCCTTCTCCATGATCTGCATGCGCCGCAGCAGGTCCCAGAGAATACGGTCGCTTCTCTCTTGGCGTGCGAGCATCTGTGGAAACAAGTGATATACGTATAACCAGAATAAGTATAATGATTACATATGAGACGAGGAGACGAATCATACCTTTCGGGCGTCTCCGATACCATTCTGGAAATGCTCGAGGTCGCTCGTCGTCAGCAGACCCTTGAAATCCCGCAGAGAGGTTTCAAGGATCCCTCGGGAGCACTGGTTCCTCAGCTCTGCCGCCTCCGCTAGGAGCATCGAATCCATGCTGTCCGACGCCGCTAATGTGTGGGCGCGCTTGTGGCCGGAGGGCGATCCGAAGGAAGTCGACGACGACGGTCGCTTGTTAGAAGAGATCGCCTCGTTCCTCGCCCGCGGTGGCGACCCCCGGTGGTGAGCCTCACCTTGGGGACGAGCCGCGGTCGTAGCTTCAACGATAGGTGCCACTCTCGGCACTTGTGTGCGCGGTCGATGCCGTCGGGTCATGGTATATGAAAAAGAGAAAGAGACGACAATAAGTTAGAACGCAAACAATAAGCGTAAACAACGGAAAGCCGCGATAAGAATAAAAGCATATGTATAATTAGTACCCCCCCGCATCAGGGGGAGGAGCGGTCGAACCCCCGGCCTCGGATTCAGGACCCCCCGTGGCCTCCGCACCAGAAGTAAGACATCGAAGATCCTCGCCCTCTGGTATGAACCACCCGGTCCTCGCCATTAGGTCCGGGGACTCAAACAATGAACCATGCCGCCTCGAGTCCGAGATGGCCTTGATCACGGCTACGAGTTCGGAATCCTCGGCATCCCCGACGGAGGGAAAATCAGTCGCAGGTCCAAACGATAGAGGTGCCGCCCCGAAGGCCAACTCGGACACCCACACCCAAGGATACCGATGCTTCGAGGTAACCTTGGTAACGATGGAGATGCGCTTCCGAGTGAACGCCGAATAGAAGCCCGATTTCCCCGGGACCCCACGAACAAGCACGACGTCTTGAATATCATCTGCGGTGACCGCCCTTTTCTTTGCTCGATAGAGCATCATATGGCACGCAGCGACTGCCCGATAGAAGGATGGAGACATTTGAGACGCGTGCACCCCCAACCGAATCAATACCTCTTGGATCACCAGCTGGAAGGGTAACCGTAGCCCTCTGCGAAGACTCGCCTCGTGAATGGCGGCGTGTCCTTTTCGGGGGCGAGTCGAGAGAACATCGGGCAACGGTCGCAAGATCGACACGGAATCCGGGATGCCATATCGCCTCCTCAAGCTCGCAAAACTAGCAATCGAGAGCGAACTCGGGATGTCAACACCTGAGCAATCGTGGCCGCCACGTATTGCCGACTCTCCGGTCGGGAAGGATAGGGCCCGTTCTTCCTCCCGCGCGGTTAAAGAAAGCATGGCCTTAGGTGTGGTGCGACGATCCGACGACTGGCTCGAGCGCTCGACGCCGGAGGCGATTCTCGGCTCGGCGGGTCCCTTGTGGAGATCACCCAAGCCGGCCGGCCGGTCCATAGCGCGTGTGCCCGGCCCGGCGGGCCTTGTCTCCCCCGTGGTCGGCCCGACGGCGGGCCCATCGCCGGCGCTTGGCCCTAAACCTGGCGGGCAACCCTCGGCAAGGGTCGTCTCGCCCGGGTCCCCATGATGGGCGCCCAAGGCCATCGGGCCAGCCCCACCAGTTTCCGGCCCAGATGGGAGGCCCCCTCGCACGTCCAGGCTCCCGCGCTGAACGCCCAAAGCCATTGGGCCGGCCCTACCAGGGCCCGGCCCAGGCAGGGAGTCCTCTCGCGCGCCAAAGTCGCCCGGGTCCCTTGGGCTCTCGCCCAGCCCAGTGGCACGCGTGCCTGGCCCGGCAGCACAGCCCGGCCCGCCAGGTGGGCTCCCCTCACGCAGCCCTAGCCCATCGGCTCCCAGGGTTAGGGGGACCAGCGCCTCGGCCGCCGCCCCCCGGCTGGCGCTGTCCGGCCGGCTTTCCTCGTCGCCGGCTCCGGCGCTCTCACCAGCGGCGCCGCCCGTCTCCGGCGGCCCCCCACCGGTGCGCCCCTCCTCGGGAAAGGCCGGGCCCAGACTGCCCGAGCTTCCTTCGCTGCCGCTCGCCTGCCAAACAGCCCCGGCGTCGCCGCCCAGGGCTAACGCGACGCTCCCAGCGCCGGACTCGACCGGCGCGACTCCTCCCGGGGCGGGCGCTCCACCAGCGATGCTTGGGTCTCCCTCGGCGACGCCTCCAGTGCAGACAACGCCGACGAGGGTCGGCGCACCTCCGCCCGGGCTCGCCTCACCGAGCGCGGCTCCACCAGCGCCGCTCGGGTCTCCTCCGGCGACGCCTCCAGCGCAGACAACGACGACGGGGGCTGGCACACCTTCGCCCAAGCCTGCCTCGTCGTGCGGAACTCCACCCAGGCCGCGCGCGTCCCCAGCACCGTCTGGGTCTCCTCCGGCGGCGCTTCCGGCATGGACAACGCCGACGAGGGCCGGCGCCCCATCGCCCGGACCCGCCTCGTCGAGCGCGCCTCCACGCCGGTCGATCCAGTTCTCCCCGACGCCCGGCGCTCCTGGGCCGGCGTCCCCCTGATGGCAGGGGCCATCCCCGATACGCATGCCCTCCTCCTCGTCGGCCAGCCACGCTTCGATCGAGTGAAAATCGCCCCCGGTCATCTCTGCCACTTGGTTTTTCGAAGAAAGTGAAAGCGGCGCGTTGTGGGTAACCAAAGGGGACGAGAATTGCGCCCAAAAATCATCTAAGTTCGCATCTTGATTCCCGAGCAAAGGGAAGAGGTCATCATCGATGGACCCACACCCCGATAGGTGGTTGGTAGGGTCCATTGACACGTGCAACGATACGAGGCGTACGGAAAATGATGCGACCTAAAGAAAAATAATAATTAAAGAGGTCGAGCCAAACCTTTTCACGACGGGCTGCTCCGGTGGGCCAACGACGGCGAGAATCTTGAGTTTACCGCGCGAGTTTCACTCGGCCGTAAACTCGGGGGGCTAATGTTATCGGCCCGACCCCGATCGCGGGCAAGCGAAGGCGAAGCGACGTCGAACGCGTCTCGGCGGCTTGCCCCGGCCATTGGCCGGCTCTAGGGCCAGCCTCGGCCAATGGCCGATCCAAACAGCCCCGGCCATTGGCCGGCCCTAGGGCCAGCCTCGGCCAATGGCCGGCCCAAACAGCCTCGGCCATTGGCCGGCCCAAGGGCCAGCCTCGGCCAATGGCCGGGCCAAGCTACCTCCGGCCATTGGCCGGCCCTAGAGCCAGCCTCGGCCAATGGCCGGCTCAAATAGCCTCGGCCAGCCTCGGCCAATGATCGAGCCAAGGCTATCCCTCGGCCTAGGGGATGCCCAGAATGCCCCTTGGTCGCCTATAAATACCGGGGTCCCTCCCCCGGTCCAGGTAATCCGAATTTGAGTACTGAAACGCTGTCGAACTCGTACCTCGCTCATTTCTCTCAAGTCTCAGCCTCTAAACACCTAAACTCTCTACAATCTACCTCAACCCTACTAATCTTGAGCGTCGGAGAGGTAAACAGAGGCAACCCATCTGTTTCCCCTTTGTAGTTCACACACTCTCTACTGCTTTTCAGGTACCGAGACGAGGTGAGCTTCATCTACAGCTAAGGGACGACTTGGGATACCAAGTCCGACACGCTCGAGCCTAAGTGAGACCACTTGGTCTGGCCTTGGGTCTAACCACTTTGGGCTCCTAAATAGTTGTCCAAAAAACAGCGACAACATCATCAAACAGTCATTCAGACTCGACTTCGTTGCATCCAACAACGAAGCCGAATACGAAGCATTAATAGCCGGACTAAGTTGGTTACAGTCGTGGGAGCAAAGCAAGTGCATGCTTATTGCGATTCTCAGCTTGTAGCAAATCAATATTCCGACGAATACGAAACGAGGGATGAGCGAATGGAAGCCTATTCGAAGGTTGTGAAAGACCTTGCGGTACAATTCAAACAATTCTCTCTAACACGAATCCCTAGGGGTGAAAAAACCTCTGCAGACGCACTGGCCACATTGGCATCTACCTCGGATCCAGACCTCAAAAGGGTAATACCAATCAAGACAATCAAACAACCTTCCATAGCCATCACTGTCACAGCAGTAATAGCTATAGAAGGGGGGGTTGGAGGGATGAAATCATACATTACATCACGACTGGTACGGTCCCGTCCGACAAGATGGCAAAGCGAAGGCTAATACTTAGGAGTGCGAGATTCTGCATAATAGACGGCAGCCTGTTTAAAAGAAGCTTCGCAGGACCATACCTCAAGTGCGTCGGTACGAACGAATCAAAACAGATCCTAGAAGACGTACATGAGGGAGAGTGCGGAAGCCACACAGGAGGCAGAGCTCTCGCCATCGAAATAAAAAGGCAAGGCTACTTTTGGCCGACCATGCTGGCAGATTGTGAGGCACACTCGCGCCCCTGCGACCGATGCCAGTGCCACGCACCTAACATAAAAGACCCGCGGAAGAGTTATCCTCCATCTCGTCTCCATACGCATTCATGAAGTGGTCTATGGACATCGTGGGACCAATGCCTTCCGCCCCCAGCGGACTAAGGTTTTTATTAATCTTAACAGATTATTTCTCCAAATGGGTCGAAGTAGGCGCCTTCGTCTTGATAAAAGATGTCGACGTCACCGCATTCATCTGGAAGAATATAATCTGTCAGCATGGAACCCCCCACGAGATCATAACGGACAACGGGTCACAGTTCATATAAAAAAAATTCAAAACTTTTTGTTTCCGCAATAACATTGAGCTGAGGATGTCGACACCACGGTATCCTCAAGGAAATGGACACGCGGAAGCAACAAACAAAACTATAGTAGACTCAATAAGGAAAAGGCTCGATGCCAAGAAAGGACAATGGGCAGAAGAATTGCTCGGTGTGCTCTGGGCATACCGAACTAGTCCTTGAAGGCCGACTGGAGAAACCCCATTCTCCCTGGTTCACGGAGTCGAGTCAGTCATCCCAATCGAACACCAAGTGCAAATCCTTAGGGTGACACATGCACCTAAGAATGAATAAAAAAATAACGAATCACTATGTGACTCTCTGGATTTTGTGGAAGAAAGACGGGATGCGGCCCTGGCACGACTATCCCTCTATAGGCAATCCATTGCCAGATTCTACAATAAGGGCGTCAACGCAAGAAGATTTGACGTAGGAGACTTGGTTCTCTGAAAAATCTTCCAAAACACTGCCGAAGTGAACGCGGGAAAACTCGGTGCAAATTGGGAAGGCCCTTACAGGGTCACGAAAATAGCGCATCCCGGAGTCTATGAACTCGAAACACTCAGTGGCGTTCCTATTTTGAGATCATGGAACGTGATCAATCTAAAAAAATATTACTGCTAAAAAAGGCAAGAATCGAACTACGAACGACTTGATCCCTGCATAAGGGTACATAGGCAGCCTTTCTCTGCAAAGGCACAGTCCCAAAAATAAAATAACCTAAGTCGCTCGTTGGGTGACAATTGCAAAAGCATAACAACAAGGCTCCAAAGCCCACACCTCGTCCTAAAGGCCAGGCCCCCGGACTAGGACCAAGGTGTAAATACCTCACGACCAAGGCGAGATCCGAAGTCTCACCTCGTCATCTCACGTTACATCTGAATCAGAGGACGTACCTCGCCAAAGAGGACCTTGCCCGGGAAATACATAGCTAAGATTTTTGGATCTCGACGATCTAAAAAGACTAGACAACGCCTGGGTAAGATTCATTTGTTCACTCCAGCCTAAGGGAAACATTTTAGATCTTGGTTGTCTAAAAGACTTAGCAGCTATGAAAAAATGTGTGTCAACGTGACTCCGGCCTAGGGGAAACATTTTAGATACTTCGATGATCTAAAAGACTTAGCCAATTTGAAAACACCGCCACATGACCTCGGCCTAAAATCTTAAGGGAAACATTTTAGATCCCGGCGATCTAAAAGACTTAATAGATTTTATAAAATCCAAAGTGATTAAGACTTCGACCAAGTAACATTTTATGGAAACCCTCAGAACGAAAGGGTGACATGAATAACTTGGACAAAACGCACACACACCTTCCAGCAGTTCACTCGGCCATTGGCCGAGTGAACCTCCCAATAGTTCACTCGGCCAATGGCCGAGTGAACCTTCATCCAGCCCGAGCTCCCCACTCGGCCATTGGCTGATCAACTCATTCAGCCAATGGCCGACGCAAGAGGCTCACTCGGCCAAGGGGTTCCCCAAACACCCCTTGGTCGCCTATAAATAGAGAGGTCCGCCCTCTCCCAAAGGTAATCCATTTTTTAGTCCCGAAACGCTGTCGAACTCATACTTCACTCGTTTCGCTCATCTCTGGCCTCTCACCCTCTAAAACCTCTACACTCCGCCTCAATCCCACTAATGTTGAGCGTCGGAGAGGTAAACAGAGGCACCCCCTCTGTTTCCCCTTTGTAGTTCACGTGTTCTTTCCTTTTCAGGTGCTTGGACGAACTCAAGGGTCATTCACAGCTAAGGGAAGACTCGGGATACCAGGTCCGACACGCTCAAGCTAAAGCGAGACCACTTTGTCCGGCCTTGGGTCTAACTGCTTGAGGCTTCTAAATCATTGTCCAAAAACGAGCGATAACATTTTGGTGCTAGAAGGAGGGGACCTCCCGACCTTGGCGACGCTCTCCCTTCCATTCCTCTTTCTTGCTACTTCTACGACTCTCGAGAGATGAGTCAAGTTCCCGCCACCCCCGTGGGCACCCGAGCGACGAGCTCGAGATACGGTCTCCGAAGCCTCGCGCATCGTCTAGGAGTGCAACCTCGTGACAACGAGAGCCAGCCCCGAGACTCGACAAATGACCCTGAGGCCACGCTCCGAGAGGACACGGCTCGAGGGCTTGCCGAGCTCCTAGACCACCCAGGCGTCGATGGCGTACTCATTGCTGACCTCCTCGGCTACCGAATCGAGGACCATGTCAACCATGACAAGAAAGACCCCGACTACGTGGCGAAGCCAAGAACCAACGAGACCAACCTCGACCACGCTACTCACGAGAGTAAGTGCGCACATGCGCCCTCAAGGGGACACCCTCGAGAGACCACATCGAGGTGTCGAAGATCGCACAATACCCGACGACGCTCAATCTCAAGGTCCCGAAATGGATGCTCCGAGCTCACTATTTTCGTCCAAAACCCCCGGATGGGCGACGACACCGAAGGTCTTGGCGCCCGTAAAGGACACCGCTTGAACGGCATATCCTTGCCAAGGGTGATAGGGACGGCCAATGGAGACTTGAGAGACCACCTCAATTCCCGAAGGGAATCTCATGGATGCGACTTGAGAGAGAAACTCAACGCCCGACGCGAAACCGCAAGAGAGGCTGCCTTGGGACACCAACCACCCAACGTTGCTGACCGCACATCCAACAAAAAGCGCACCGCGACACTCATAGCACCGGCCACCGGTCCCGGCTCGTAAAGGAAGAGGCGTAGAAATGGTCAAGTCCCTAATGACCATCCTTCTCCGGCCCCGAAGCAATCCTTCGCCCCTCTCAACGCAACGCCCGATAGGATCCTGAGCTTACACAGAGAGAAGCTGGGATCCCCACCTCCGATGAAGAAGGACCCCGTAACGCGAGACAAGAGCAAACAGTGCGAATATCACCATGACCACATGCACGCAACAACTGAATGCTACCAACTTAGGAAGCAAACTGATTCCATGATTCGAGGTGGGGACCTCAAGGAATTCGTCGCATCCGCTAGCGAGGTGACAACCCAGGCTGAGCGCCCGACTCGTCAAGAGGGAGGAAACACCTACTAAAGAACAAGCCTTCGCCGTTTCCAGCCACGATTGGCGCAGCTTTCGCCGCTAAACTCAAGCCCGAACTCGCTCGACCTTGTGCTCACTTTATTTCAAACATATAATTTTCTTTTTCAAAGAAGGCCAAGTGCCATGGCAACCTGTAACGACCCCCTTATTGAAATAAAGAGTTCTTCTACACATGGTGAAATATTATTGTATATCCCCGTCACGAGAGTTTCCTGCTTTTTGTATCACAAACGCAAGAAACTCGGGGGGCTAACAGGGAGCAGTAATCAATCAAAACAACTCAACAACTCAAAAATAAAAAAAGGTAATAAAAGTATAACAAAGTCTCAAGGGGCCGATGGTTAGGCCGGAAGTCCCAAAGAGAGACAATCTACACATAACTCCTCGAGTTGAGTTCACTCCTTGAGTCGAGTACCGAGTCCACGAGCTGGCTGACAAGTCCTCGTGCCGACTCCACAGGACTCCTCGAGTTGAGATCGCTCCTCGAGTTGAAGTCCGAGTCCACGAGTCGACTGATGGCTCCTCATCTTGACTCTACGCACATGACTCCTCGAGTTGAGTTCACTCCTCGAGTCGAGAACCGAGTCCACAAGTCGACTAACTACTCCTCGTGCCGACTCCCCATGACTCCTCGAGTTGAGTTCACTCCTCGAGTCGAGTACCGAGTCCACGAGCTGGCTCACAAGTCCTCGTCCCGACTCCATAGGACTCCTCGAGTTGAGGTCGCTCCTCGAGTTGAAGTCCGAGTCCACGACTCGAATGATGGCTCCTCGTCTTGACTCTACGCACATGACTCCTCGAGTTGAGTTCACTCCTCGAGTCGAGTACCGAGTCCACGAGTCGACTAACTACTCCTCGTGCCGACTCCCCATGACTCCTCGAGTTGAATTCACTCCTCGAGTCGAGTACCGAGTCCACGAGCTGGCTGACAAGTCCTCGTGCCGACTCCACAGGACTCCTTGAGTTGAGTTCGCTCCTCGACATGAAGTCCGAATCCACGAGTTGACTGATGGCTCCTCGTGTTGACTCTACGCACATGACTCCTCGAGTCGAGTACCGAATCCACGAGTCGACTAACTACTCCTTGTGCCGACTCCCCATGACTCCTTGAGTTAAGTTCACTCCTCGAGTCGAGTACCGAGTCCACGAGCTGGCTCACAAGTCCTCGTGCCGACTCCACAGGACTCCTCGAGTTGAGGTCGCTCCTCGAGTTGAAGTCCGAGTCCACGAGTTGACTGATGGCTCCTCATGTTGACTCTACACACATGACTCCTCGAGTTGAGTTCACTCCTCGAGTCGAGTACCGAGTCCACGTCGACTAACTACTCCTCGTGTCGACTCCCCATGACTCCTCAAGTTGAGTTTACTCCTCGAGTCGAGTACCGAGTCCACGAACTGGCTGACAAGTCCTCGTGCCTACTGCACAGGACTCCTCGAGTTAAGGTCGCTCCTCGAGTTGAAGTCCGAGCCCACGAGTTAACTGAAGGCTCCTCGTGTTGAATCTACGCACATGACTCCTCGAGTTGAGTTCACTCCTCGAGTCAAGTACCGAGTCCACGAGTCGACTAACTACTCCTCGTGCCGACTCCCCATGACTCCTCGAGTTCAGTTCACTCCTCGAGTCGAGTAACAAGTCCACGAGTTGACTAACTACTCCTCGTGCCGACTCCACATGTCTCCTCGAGTTGAGTTCACTCCTCGAGTCGAGTACCGAGTCCACAAGTCGACTAACTACTCCTCGTGCCGACTCTACATGACACCTCAAGTTGAGTTCACTCCTCGAGTCCAGTACCCAGTCGACTTACTACTCCTCGTGCCGACTCTACATGACTCCTCGAGTTGAGTTCACTCCTAAAGTCGAATACCGAGTCCACGAGTCGACTAGCTACTCCTCGCGCCGACTCTACATGACTCCTCGAGTTGAGTTCACTCCTCGAGTCGAATATCGAATCCACGAATCGACCGATAAGTCTTCATGCCAACCCTACACATGACTCCTGGAGTTGAGTTCACTCCTCGATTTGAGTCCCGGGTCCACGAGTCGACCTATAAGTCCTCGTGTCGACTCTACACATGACTCCTCAAGTTGAGTTCACTCCTCGAGTTGAGTCCCGAGTCCACGAGTCGACCGATAAGTCCTTGTGTCGACTCTACACATGACTCCTCGAGTTGAGTCCCGAGTCCACGAGTCGACCGATAAGTCCTCGTGTCGACTCTACACATGACTCCTCGAGTTGAGTTCACTCCTAGAGTTGAGTCCCGAGTCCACGACTCGACCGAAAAGTCCTCGTGTCGACTATACACATGACTCCTCGAGTTGAGTTCACTCCTCGAGTTGAGTCCCGATTCCACGAGTAGACCGATAAGTCCTCATGTCGACTCTACACATGACTCCACGAGTTGAGTTCACTCCACGAGTTGAGTCCCGAGTCCACGAGTCGACCGATAACTCCTCGTGTCGACTCTACACATGACTCCTCGAGTTGAGTTCACTCCTCGAGTTGAGTCCCGAGTCCACGAGTCGACCGATGAGTCCTCGAGTCGACTCTACACATGACTCCTCGACTTGAGTCCCGAGTCCACGAGCCGACCGATAAGTCCTCGTGTCGACTCTACACATGACTCCTCGAGTTGAGTCCCGAGTCCACGAGTCGATCGATAAGTCCTTGTGTCGACTCTACACATGACTCCTCGATTTGAGTTCGCTCCTCGAGTTGAGTCCCGAGTCAACGGGTCGACCGACAAGTCCTCGTGTCAACTCTACACATGACTCCTCGAGTTGAGTCCGCTCCTCGAGTTGAGTCCCGAATCCACGAGTTGACTGATAAGTCCTCGTGTCGATTCTACGCATGACTCCTTGAGTTGAGTCCCGAGTCCACGAGTCGACTAACTACTCCTCGTGACGACTCTACATGACTCCTCGAGGTGAGTTCGCTCCTCGAGTCGAGTCCACGAGTCGACCGATAAGTCCTCGTGTTGACTCCTCGAGTTGAGTCCCGAGTTCACGAGTCGACCGATAAGTCCTCGAGTCGAGTACCGAGTCCACAAGTCGACTAACTACTCCTCGTGCCGACTCCTCATGACTCCTCAAGTTGAGTTCACTCCTCGAGTCGAGTACCGAGTCCACGAGCCGGCTGACAAGTCCTCGTGCCTACTGCACAGGACTCCTCGAGTTAAGGTCGCTCCTCGAGTTGAAGTCAGAGTCCACGAGTTAACTGAAGGCTCCTCGTGTTGACTCTACGCACATGACTCCTCGAGTTGAGTTCACTCCTCGAGTCACGTACCGAGTCCACGAGTCGACTAACTACTCCTCGTGCCGACTCCTCATGACTCCTCGAGTTGAGTTCACTCCTCGAGTCGAGTACCGAGTCCACGAGCTGGCTGACAAGTCCTCGTGCCGACTCCACAGGACTCCTCGAGTTGAGCTCGCTCCTCGAGTTAAAGTCCGAGTCCACGAGTCAACCGATGGCTCCTCGTGTTGACTATACGCACATGACTCCTCAAGTTGAGTTCACTCCTCGAGTTGAGTATCGAGTCCACGAGTCGACTAACTACTCCTCGTGCCGACTCCCCATGACTCCTCGAGTTGAGTTCACTCCTCGAGTTTAGTATCGAGTCGACGAGCTGGCTGACAAGTCCTCATGCCGACTCCACAGGTCTCCTCGAGTTGAGGTCGCTCCTCGAGTTGAAGTTCGAGTCCACGAGTCGACTGATGGCTCCTAACTGATTGACTCTATGCACATGACTCCTCGAGTTGTGTTCACTCCTTGAGTCGAGTACCGAGTCCAGGAGTGGAGTACCGAGTCCACGAGTCGACTAACTACTCTTCATGCCGACTCCCCATGACTCCTCGAGTTGAGTTCACTCCTCGAGTCGTGTACCGAGTCCACGAGCTGGCTGATAAGTCCACGTGCCGACTCCACAGGACTTCTCGAGTTGAGGTCGCTCCTCAAATTGAAATCCGATTCCACGAGTCGACTGATGGCTCCTCGTGTTGACTCTACGCACATGACTCCTCGAGTTGAGTTCACTCCTCGAGTTGAGTACCGAGTCCACGATTCGACTAACTACTCCTCGTGCCGACTCCCCATGACTCCTTGAGTTGAGTTCACTCCTCGAGTCGAGTACCGAGTCCACGAGCTGGCTGACAAGTCCTCGAGCCGACTCTACAGGACTCCTCTAGTTGAGGTCGCTCCTCGAGTTGAAGTCCGAGTCCACGAGTTGACTGATGGCTCCTCGTGTTGACTCTATGCACAAGACTCCTCGAGTTGAGTTCACTCCTCGAGTCGAGTACCGACTCCACGAGTCGACTAACTACTCCTCGTGCCGACTCCTCATGACTCCTCGAGTTGAGTTCACTCCTCGAGTCGAGTACCGAGTCCACAAGCTGGCTGACAAGTCCTCGTGCCGACTCCACAGGACTCCTCGAGTTAAGGTCGCTAGCTCCTCGAGTTGAAGTCCGATTCCACGAGTTAACTGAAAGCTCCTCGTGTTGACTCTACGCACATGACTCCTCGAGTTGAGTTCACTCCTCGAGTCGAGTACCGAGTCCACGAGTTGACTAACTACTCCTCGTGCCGACTCCCCATGACTCCTCGAGTTGAGTTCACTCCTCCAGTCGTGTACCAAGTCCAAGAGTCGACTAACTACTCCTCGTGCCGACTCCACATGACTCCTCGAGTTGAGTTCACTCCTCGAGTCGAGTACCGAGTCCACGAGTCGACTAACTACTCCTCGTGCGGACTCTACATGACTCCTCGAGTTGAGTTCACTCCTCGAGTCGAGTACCCAGTCGACTAACTACTCCTCGTGCCGACTCTACATGACTCCTCGAGTTGAGTTCACTCCTAAAGTTGA
The DNA here is from genome assembly GCF_054948205.1 of Urtica dioica subsp. dioica. Classification (NCBI taxonomy): domain Eukaryota; kingdom Viridiplantae; phylum Streptophyta; class Magnoliopsida; order Rosales; family Urticaceae; genus Urtica; species Urtica dioica. The sequence continues at coordinate 31,541,956 of NC_142758.1, forward strand.
ATATCGAGTCCACGAGTCGACAAGCTACTCCTCGCGCCGACTCTACATGACTCCTCGAGTTGAGTTCACTCCTCGAGTCGAATATCGAATCCACGAATCGACCGATAAGTCTTCATGCCAACCCTACACATGACTCCTGGAGTTGAGTTCACTCCTCGATTTGAGTCCCGGGTCCACGAGTCAACCTATAAGTCCTCGTGTCGACTCTACACATGACTCCTCAAGTTGAGTTCACTCCTCGAGTTGAGTCCCGAGTACACGAGTCGACCGATAAATCCTCGTGTCGACACTAGACATGACTCATCGAGTTGAGTTCACTCCTCGAGTTGAGTCCCGAATCCACGAGTCAACCTATAAGTCCTCGTGTCGACTCTACACATGACTCCTCGAGTTGAGTCCCGAGTCCACTAGTCGACCGATAAGTCCTCGTGTCGACTCTACACATGACTCCTCGAGTTGAGTGCCGAGTCCACGAGTCGACCGATAAGTCCTCGTGTCGACTCTACACATGACTCCTCGAGTTGAGTTCACTCCTCGAGTTGAGTCCCGAGTCCACGAATCGACCGATAAGTCCTCGTGTCGACTCTACACATGACTCCTCGAGTTGAGTTCACTCCTCGAGTTGAGTACCGAGTCCACGAGTCGACTAACTACTCCTCGTGCCGACTCCCCATGACTCCTTGAGTTGAGTTCACTCCTCGAGTCGAGTACCGAGTCCACGAGCTGGCTGACAAGTCCTCGTGCCGACTCCACAAGACTCCTCGAGTTGAGGTCGCTCCTCGAGTTGAAGTCTGAGTCCACGAGTTGATTGATGACTCCTCGTGTTGACTCTACGCACAAGACTCCTTGAGTTGAGTTCACTCCTCGAGTCGAGTACCAAGTCCACGAGTCAACTAACTACTCCTCGTGCCGACTCCCCATGACTCCTCGAGTTGAGTTCACTCCTCGAGTCGAGTATCGAGTCCACGAGCTGGCTGACAAGTCCTCGTGCCGACTCCACAGGACTCCTCGAGTTAAGGTAGCTCCTCGAGTTGAAGTCCGAGTCCACGAGTTAACTGAAGGCTCCTCGTGTTGACTCTACGCACATGACTCCTCGAGTTGACTTCACTCCTCGAGTCGAGTACCGAGTCCACGAGTTGACTAACTACTCCTCGGGCCGACTCCCCATGACTCCTCGAGTTGAGTTCACTCCTCGAGTCGTGTACCGAGTCCACGAGTCGACTAACTACTCCTCGTGCCTACACCACATGACTCCTCGAGTTGAGTTCACTCCTTGAGTCGAGTACCGATACCACGAGTCGACTAACTACTCCTCGTGCCGACTCTACATGACTCCTCGAGTTGAGTTCACTCCTCGAGTCGAGTACCCAGTCGACTAACTACTCCTCGTGCCGACTCTACATGACTCCTCGAGTTGAGTTCACTACTAAAGTTGAATATCGAGTCCACGAGTCGACTAGCTACTCCTCGCGCCGACTCTACATGACTCCTTGAGTTGCGTTCACTCCTCGAGTCGAATATCGAATCCACGAATCGACCGATAAGTCTTCATGCCAACCCTACACATGACTCCTGGAATTGAGTTCACTCCTCGATTTGAGTCCCGAGTCCACGAGTCGACCTATAAGTCCTCGTGTCGACTCTACACATGACTCCTCAAGTTGAGTTCACTCCTCGAGTTGAGTCCCGAGTACACGAGTCGACCGATAAGTCCTCGTGTCGACTCTAGACATGACTCCTCGAGTTGAGTTCACTCCTCGAGTTGAGTCCCGAATCCACGAGTCAACCTATAAGTCCTCGTGTCGACTCTACACATGACTCCTCGAGTTGAGTTCACTCATCGAGTTGAGTCCCGAGTCCACTAGTCGACCGATAAGTCCTCGTGTCGACTCTACACATGACTCCTCGAGTTGAGTTCACTCCTCGAGTTAAGTCCCGAGTCCACGAGTCGATCGATAAGTCCTCATGTCGACTCTACACATGACTCCACGAGTTGAGTTCACTCCACGAGTTGAGTCCCGAGTCCACAAGTCGACCGATAAGTCCTCGCGTCGACTCTACACATGACTCCTCGAGTTGAGTTCACTCCTCGAGTTGAGTCCCGAGTCCACGGGTTGACCGATAAGTCCTCGTGTCGACTCTACAAATGACTCCTAAAGTTGAGTTCACTCCTCGAGTTGAGTTCACTCCTCGAGTTGAGTCCCGAGTCCACAAGTCGACCGATAAGTCCTTGTTTCGACTCTACACATGACTCCTCGATTTGAGTTTGCTCCTCGAGTTGAGTCCCGAGTCCACGGGTCGATCGACAAGTCCTCGTGTCAACTCTACACATGACTCCTCGAGTTGAGTTCTCTCCTCGAGTTGAGTCCCGAATCCACGAGTCGACTGATAAGTCCTCGTGTCGACTCTACACATGACTCCTCGAGTTGAGTCCCGAGTCCACGAGTCGACTAACTACTCCTCGTGACGACTATACATGACTCCTCGAGGTGAGATCGCTCCTCGAGTTCAGTTCACTCCTCGAGTTGAGTCTCGAGTCCACGAGTCGACCGATAAGTCCTCGTGTTGACTCTACACATGATTCCACGAGTTGAGTTCACTCCACGAGTTGAGTCCCGAGTCCACGAGTCGACCGATAACTCCTCGTGTCGACTCTACACATGACTCCTCGAGTTGAGTTCACTCCTCGAGTTGAGTCCCGAGTCCACAAGTCGACCGATAAGTCCTTGTTTCGACTCTACACATGACTCCTCGATTTGAGTTTGCTCCTCGAGTTGAGTCCCGAGTCCACGGGTCGATCGACAAGTCCTCGTGTCAACTCTACACATGACTCCTCGAGTTGAGTTCTCTCCTCGAGTTGAGTCCCGAATCCACGAGTCGACTGATAAGTCCTCGTGTCGACTCTACACATGACTCCTCGAGTTGAGTCCCGAGTCCACGAGTCGACTAACTACTCCTCGTGACGACTATACATGACTCCTCGAGGTGAGATCGCTCCTCGAGTTCAGTTCACTCCTCGAGTTGAGTCTCGAGTCCACGAGTCGACCGATAAGTCCTCGTGTTGACTCTACACATGATTCCTCGAGTTGAGTTCACTCCTCGAGTTGAGTCCCGAGTTCACGGGTCGACCGATAAGTCCTCGTGTCGACTCTACACATGACTCCTCGAGTTGAGTCCCGAGTCCACGAGTCGACCGATAAGTCCTCGTGTCGACTCTACACATGACTCCTCGAGTTGATTTCACTCCTCGAGTTGAGTCCCGAGTCCACGAGTCGACCGATAAGTCCTCGTGTCGACTCTACACATGACTCCACGAGTTGAGTTCACTCCTCGAGTTGAGTCCCGAGTCCACGAGTCGAACGATAAGTCCTCGGGTCGACTCTACACATGACTCCTCGAGTTGAGTCCCGAGTCCACGAGTCGACCGATAAGTCCTCGTGTCGACTCTACACATGACTCCACGAGTTGAGTTCAGTCCTCGAGTTGAGTCCCGAGTCCACGAGTCGACCGATAAGTCCTCGTGTCGACTCTACACATGACTCATCGAGTTGAGTTCACTCCTCGAGTTGAGTCCCGAGTTTACGAGTCGACCGATAAGTCCTCGTGTCGACTCTACACATGACTCCTCGAGTTGAGTCCCGAGTCCACGTGTCGACCGATAAGTCCTCGTATCCACTCTACACATGACTACTCGAGTTGATTTCACTCCTCGAGTTGAGTCCCGAGTCCACGAGTCGAACGACAAGTCCTCGTGTCGACTCTACACATGACTCCTCGAGTTGAGTTCACTCCTCGAGTCGAGTACCGAGTCCACGAGTCGACTAACTACTCCTCGTGCCGACTCCCCATGACTCCTCGAGTTGAGTTCACTCCTCGAGTCGTGTACCGAGTCCACGAGTCGACTAACTACTCCTCCTGCCGACTCCACATGACTCCTCGAGTTGAGTTCACTCCTCGAGTCGAGTACCGAGTCCACGAGTCGACTAACTACTCCTCGTGCCTACTCTACATGACTCCTCGAGTTGAGTTCACTCCTCGAGTCGTGTATCCAGTCGACTAACTACTCCTCGTGCCGACTCTACATGACTCCTCGAGTTAAGTTCACTCCTAAAGTTGAATATCGAGTCCACGAGTCGACTAGCTACTCCTCACGCCGACTCTACATGACTCCTCGAGTTGAGTTCACTCCTCGAGTCGAAAATCGAATCAACGAATCGACCGATAAGTCTTCCTGCCAGCCCTACACATGACTCCTGGAGTCGAGTTCACTCCTCGATTTGAGTCCCGGGTCCACGAGTCGACCTATAAGTCCTCGTGTCGACTCTACACATGACTCCTCAAGTTGAGTTCACTCCTCGAGTTGAGTCACGAGTACACGAGTCGACCGATAAGTCCTCGTGTCGACACTAGACATGACTCATCGAGTTGAGTTCACTCCTCGAGTTGAGTCCCGAATCCACGAGTCAACCTATAAGTCCTCGTGTCGACTCTACACATGACTCCTCGAGTTGATTTCACTCCTCGAGTTGAGTCCCGAGTCCACTAGTCGACCGATAAGTCCTCGTGTCAACTCTGCACATGACTCCTCGAGTTGAGTTCACTCCTCGAGTTGAGTACCGAGTCCACGAGTCGACCGATAAGTCCTCGTGTCGACTCTACACATGACTCCTTGAGTTGAGTTCACTCCTCGAGTTGAGTCCCGAGTCCACGAATCGACCGATAAGTCCTCGTGTCGACTCTACACATGACTCCTCGAGTTGAGTTCACTCCTCGAGTTTATTCCCGAGTCCACGAGTCGACCGATAAGTCCTCATGTCGACTCTACACATGACTCCACGAGTTGAGTTCACTCCACGAGTTGAGTCCCGAGTCCACAAGTCGACCGATAAGTCCTCGTGTCGACTCTACACATGACTCCTCGAGTTGAGTTCACTCCTCGAGTTGAGTCCCGAGTCCACGAGTCGACCGATGAGTCCTCGTGTCGACTCTACACATGACTCCTCGAGTTGAGTCCCGAGTCCACGAGTCGAGCGATAAGTCCTCGTGTCGACTCTACACATGACTCCTAGAGTTGAATTCAATCCTCGAGTTGAGTTCACTCCTCGAGTTGAGTCCCGAGTCCACGAGTCGACCGATAAGTCCTTGTGTCGACTCTACACATGACTCCTCGATTTGAGTTCGCTCCTCGAGTTGAGTCCCGAGTCCACGGGTCGACCGACAAGTCCTCGTGTCAACTCTACACATGACTCCTCGAGTTGAGTTCGCTCCTCGAGTTGAGTCCCAAATCCACGAGTCGACTGATAAGTCCTCGTGTCGACTCTACGTATGACTCCTCGAGTTGAGTCCCGAGTCCATGAGTCGACTAACTACTCCTCGTGACGACTATACATGACTCCTCGAGGTGAGATCGCTCCTCGAGTTCAGTTCACTCCTCGAGTTGAGTCTCGAGTCCACGAGTCGACCGATAAGTCCTCGTGTTGACTCTACACATGACTCCTCGAGTTGAGTTCACTCCTCGAGTTGAGTCCCGAGTTCACGGGTCGACCGATAAGTCCTCGTGTCGACTCTACACATGACTCCTCGAGTTGAGTCCCGAGTCCACGAGTCGACCGATAAGTCCTCGTGTCGACTCTACACATGACTCCTCGAGTTGATTTCACTCCTCGAGTTGAGTCCCGAGTCCACGAGTCGACCGATAAGTCCTCGTGTCGACTCTACACATGACTCCACGAGTTGAGTTCACTCCTCGAGTTGAGTCCCGAGTCCACGAGTCGAACGATAAGTCCTCGGGTCGACTCTACACATGACTCCTCGAGTTGAGTCCCGAGTCCACGAGTCGACCGATAAGTCCTCGTGTCGACTCTACACATGACTCCACGAGTTGAGTTCAGTCCTCGAGTTGAGTCCCGAGTCCACGAGTCGACCGATAAGTCCTCGTGTCGACTCTACACATGACTCCTCGAGTTGAGTTCACTCCTCGAGTTGAGTCCCGAGTTTACGAGTCGACCGATAAGTCCTCGTGTCGACTCTACACATGACTCCTCGAGTTGAGTCCCGAGTCCACGTGTCGACCGATAAGTCCTCGTATCCACTCTACACATGACTACTCGAGTTGATTTCACTCCTCGAGTTGAGTCCCGAGTCCACGAGTCGAACGACAAGTCCTCGTGTCGACTCTACACATGACTCCTCGAGTTGAGTTCACTCCTCGAGTCGAGTACCGAGTCCACGAGTCGACTAACTACTCCTCGTGCCGACTCCCCATGACTCCTCGAGTTGAGTTCACTCCTCGAGTCGTGTACCGAGTCCACGAGTCGACTAACTACTCCTCCTGCCGACTCCACATGACTCCTCGAGTTGAGTTCACTCCTCGAGTCGAGTACCGAGTCCACGAGTCGACTAACTACTCCTCGTGCCTACTCTACATGACTCCTCGAGTTGAGTTCACTCCTCGAGTCGTGTATCCAGTCGACTAACTACTCCTCGTGCCGACTCTACATGACTCCTCGAGTTAAGTTCACTCCTAAAGTTGAATATCGAGTCCACGAGTCGACTAGCTACTCCTCACGCCGACTCTACATGACTCCTCGAGTTGAGTTCACTCCTCGAGTCGAAAATCGAATCCACGAATCGACCGATAAGTCTTCCTGCCAGCCCTACACATGACTCCTGGAGTCGAGTTCACTCCTCGATTTGAGTCCCGGGTCCACGAGTCGACCTATAAGTCCTCGTGTCGACTCTACACATGACTCCTCAAGTTGAGTTCACTCCTCGAGTTGAGTCACGAGTACACGAGTCGACCGATAAGTCCTCGTGTCGACACTAGACATGACTCATCGAGTTGAGTTCACTCCTCGAGTTGAGTCCCGAATCCACGAGTCAACCTATAAGTCCTCGTGTCGACTCTACACATGACTCCTCGAGTTGATTTCACTCCTCGAGTTGAGTCCCGAGTCCACTAGTCGACCGATAAGTCCTCGTGTCGACTCTGCACATGACTCCTCGAGTTGAGTTCACTCCTCGAGTTGAGTACCGAGTCCACGAGTCGACCGATAAGTCCTCGTGTCGACTCTACACATGACTCCTTGAGTTGAGTTCACTCCTCGAGTTGAGTCCCGAGTCCACGAATCGACCGATAAGTCCTCGTGTCGACTCTACACATGACTCCTCGAGTTGAGTTCACTCCTCGAGTTTATTCCCGAGTCCACGAGTCGACCGATAAGTCCTCATGTCGACTCTACACATGACTCCACGAGTTGAGTTCACTCCACGAGTTGAGTCCCGAGTCCACAAGTCGACCGATAAGTCCTCGTGTCGACTCTACACATGACTCCTCGAGTTGAGTTCACTCCTCGAGTTGAGTCCCGAGTCCACGAGTCGACCGATGAGTCCTCGTGTCGACTCTACACATGACTCGTCGAGTTGAGTCCCGAGTCCACGAGTCGAGCGATAAGTCCTCGTGTCGACTCTACACATGACTCCTAGAGTTGAATTCAATCCTCGAGTTGAGTTCACTCCTCGAGTTGAGTCCCGAGTCCACGAGTCGACCGATAAGTCCTTGTGTCGACTCTACACATGACTCCTCGATTTGAGTTCGCTCCTCGAGTTGAGTCCCGAGTCCACGGGTCGACCGACAAGTCCTCGTGTCAACTCTACACATGACTCCTCGAGTTGAGTTCGCTCCTCGAGTTGAGTCCCAAATCCACGAGTCGACTGATAAGTCCTCGTGTCGACTCTACGTATGACTCCTCGAGTTGAGTCCCGAGTCCATGAGTCGACTAACTACTCCTCGTGACGACTATACATGACTCCTCGAGGTGAGATCGCTCCTCGAGTTCAGTTCACTCCTCGAGTTGAGTCTCGAGTCCACGAGTCGACCGATAAGTCCTCGTGTTGACTCTACACATGACTCCTCGAGTTGAGTTCACTCCTCGAGTTGAGTCCCGAGTTCACGGGTCGACCGATAAGTCCTCGTGTCGACTCTACACATGACTCCTCGAGTTGAGTCCCGAGTCCACGAGTCGACCGATAAGTCCTCGTGTCGACTCTACACATGACTCCTCGAGTTGATTTCACTCCTCGAGTTGAGTCCCGAGTCCACGAGTCGACCGATAAGTCCTCGTGTCGACTCTACACATGACTCCACGAGTTGAGTTCACTCCTCGAGTTGAGTCCCGAGTCCACGAGTCGAACGATAAGTCCTCGGGTCGACTCTACACATGACTCCTCGAGTTGAGTCCCGAGTCCACGAGTCGACCGATAAGTCCTCGTGTCGACTCTACACATGACTCCACGAGTTGAGTTCAGTCCTCGAGTTGAGTCCCGAGTCCACGAGTCGACCGATAAGTCCTCGTGTCGACTCTACACATGACTCCTCGAGTTGAGTTCACTCCTCGAGTTGAGTCCCGAGTTTACGAGTCGACCGATAAGTCCTCGTGTCGACTCTACACATGACTCCTCGAGTTGAGTCCCGAGTCCACGTGTCGACCGATAAGTCCTCGTATCCACTCTACACATGACTACTCGAGTTGATTTCACTCCTCGAGTTGAGTCCCGAGTCCACGAGTCGAACGACAAGTCCTCGTGTCGACTCTACACATGACTCCTCGAGTTGAGTTCACTCCTCGAGTCGAGTACCGAGTCCACGAGTCGACTAACTACTCCTCGTGCCGACTCCCCATGACTCCTCGAGTTGAGTTCACTCCTCGAGTCGTGTACCGAGTCCACGAGTCGACTAACTACTCCTCCTGCCGACTCCACATGACTCCTCGAGTTGAGTTCACTCCTCGAGTCGAGTACCGAGTCCACGAGTCGACTAACTACTCCTCGTGCCTACTCTACATGACTCCTCGAGTTGAGTTCACTCCTCGAGTCGTGTATCCAGTCGACTAACTACTCCTCGTGCCGACTCTACATGACTCCTCGAGTTAAGTTCACTCCTAAAGTTGAATATCGAGTCCACAAGTCGACTAGCTACTCCTCACGCCAACTCTACATGACTCCTCGAGTTGAGTTCACTCCTCGAGTCGAAAATCGAATCCACGAATCGACCGATAAGTCTTCCTGCCAGCCCTACACATGACTCCTGGAGTCGAGTTCACTCCTCGATTTGAGTCCCGGGTCCACGAGTCGACCTATAAGTCCTCGTGTCGACTCTACACATGACTCCTCAAGTTGAGTTCACTCCTCGAGTTGAGTCACGAGTACACGAGTCGACCGATAAGTCCTCGTGTCGACACTAGACATGACTCATCGAGTTGAGTTCACTCCTCGAGTTGAGTCCCGAATCCACGAGTCAACCTATAAGTCCTCGTGTCGACTCTACACATGACTCCTCGAGTTGATTTCACTCCTCGAGTTGAGTCCCGAGTCCACTAGTCGACCGATAAGTCCTCGTGTCGACTCTGCACATGACTCCTCGAGTTGAGTTCACTCCTCGAGTTGAGTACCGAGTCCACGAGTCGACCGATAAGTCCTCGTGTCGACTCTACACATGACTCCTTGAGTTGAGTTCACTCCTCGAGTTGAGTCCCGAGTCCACGAATCGACCGATAAGTCCTCGTGTCGACTCTACACATGACTCCTCGAGTTGAGTTCACTCCTCGAGTTTATTCCCGAGTCCACGAGTCGACCGATAAGTCCTCATGTCGACTCTACACATGACTCCACGAGTTGAGTTCACTCCACGAGTTGAGTCCCGAGTCCACAAGTCGACCGATAAGTCCTCGTGTCGACTCTACACATGACTCCTCGAGTTGAGTTCACTCCTCGAGTTGAGTCCCGAGTCCACGAGTCGACCGATGAGTCCTCGTGTCGACTCTACACATGACTCGTCGAGTTGAGTCCCGAGTCCACGAGTCGAGCGATAAGTCCTCGTGTCGACTCTACACATGACTCCTAGAGTTGAATTCAATCCTCGAGTTGAGTTCACTCCTCGAGTTGAGTCCCGAGTCCACGAGTCGACCGATAAGTCCTTGTGTCGACTCTACACATGACTCCTCGATTTGAGTTCGCTCCTCGAGTTGAGTCCCGAGTCCACGGGTCGACCGACAAGTCCTCGTGTCAACTCTACACATGACTCCTCGAGTTGAGTTCGCTCCTCGAGTTGAGTCCCAAATCCACGAGTCGACTGATAAGTCCTCGTGTCGACTCTACGTATGACTCCTCGAGTTGAGTCCCGAGTCCATGAGTCGACTAACTACTCCTCGTGACGACTATACATGACTCCTCGAGGTGAGATCGCTCCTCGAGTTCAGTTCACTCCTCGAGTTGAGTCTCGAGTCCACGAGTCGACCGATAAGTCCTCGTGTTGACTCTACACATGACTCCTCGAGTTGAGTTCACTCCTCGAGTTGAGTCCCGAGTCCACGAGTCGACCGATGAGTCCTCGTGTCGACTCTACACATGACTCCTCGAGTTGAGTCCCGAGTCCACGAGTCGAGCGATAAGTCCTCGTGTCGACTCTACACATGACTCCTAGAGTTGAATTCAATCCTCGAGTTGAGTTCACTCCTCGAGTTGAGTCCCGAGTCCACGAGTCGACCGATAAGTCCTTGTGTCGACTCTACACATGACTCCTCGATTTGAGTTCGCTCCTCGAGTTGAGTCCCGAGTCCACGGGTTGACCGACAAGTCCTCGTGTCAACTCTACACATGACTCCTCGAGTTGAGTTCGCTCCTCGAGTTGAGTCCCAAATCCACGAGTCGACTGATAAGTCCTCGTGTCGACTCTACGCATGACTCCTCGAGTTGAGTCCCGAGTCCACGAGTCGACTAACTACTCCTCGTGACGACTATACATGACTCCTCGAGGTGAGATCGCTCCTCGAGTTCAGTTCACTCCTCGAGTTGAGTCTCGAGTCCACGAGTCGACCGATAAGTCCTCGTGTTGACTCTACACATGACTCCTCGAGTTGAGTTCACTCCTCGAGTTGAGTCCCGAGTTCACGGGTCGACCGATAAGTCCTCGTGTCGACTCTACACATGACTCCTCGAGTTGAGTCCCGAGTCCACGAGTCGACCGATAAGTCCTCGTGTCGACTCTACACATGACTCCTCGAGTTGATTTCACTCCTCGAGTTGAGTCCCGAGTCCACGAGTCGACCGATAAGTCCTCGTGTCGACTCTACACATGACTCCACGAGTTGAGTTCACTCCTCGAGTTGAGTCCCGAGTCCACGAGTCGAACGATAAGTCCTCGTGTCGACTCTACACATGACTCCTCGAGTTGAGTCCCGAGTCCACGAGTCTACCGATGAGTCCTCGTGTCGACTCTACACATCACTCCTCGAGTTGAGTTCACTCCTCGAGTTGAGTCCCGAGTCCACGAGTCGATCGATAAGTCCTCGTGTCGACTCTACACATAACTCCTCGAGTTGAGTCTCGAGTCCACGAGTCGATTGATAAGTCCTTGTGTCGACTCTACACATGACTCCTCGATTTGATTTCGCTCCTCGAGTTGAGTCCCGAGTCCACGGGTTGACCGACAAGTCCTCGTGTCGACTCTACACATGACTCCTCGAGTTGAGTTCGCTCCTCGAGTTAAGTCCCGAGTCCACGAGTCGACTGATAAGTCCTCGTGTCGATTCTACGCATGACTCCTCGATTTGAGTCCCGAGTCCACGAGTCGACTAACTACTCCTCGTACCGACTCTACATGACTCCTCGAGGTGAGTTCGCTCCTCCAGTTGAGTTTACTCTTCGAGTTGAGTCCCGAGTCCACGAGTCAACTAACTACTCCTCGTTCCAACTCTACATGACTCCTCGTGTTGATTTCACCCCTCGAGTCGAGCTCCGAATCCACGAGTCGACTGATAAGTCCTCTCGCTGACTCTATACATGACCAACCCTCGTGTCGACCTCACGCGTGGCTCCTCAGGTCGGGTCTATTCCTTGAGTTTCGACTTGAAAGTCCCCATGTCAGACATGCACGACTTCTTGACTCACTAATAATTGATAGACTCGCAAGTCTTGATGACAAATCTGCGTGCCCTCATACGAGCAACACCAAAACTGTCCCTAACGACATGCTTATGTCGCCCCTAGCGGCGCACCAAAATTCGCTCCACGACGCTCTCGTGAGAAAAAGAATGGGCCAATTGAGTCACTAAACGTGACGCGCGCGCCATGGCGTCGCATTCACAAGGGCACAAGACTCGACCCAAGAGACTCAACCCGAAAACGCGACCAGTGCACTACGGTGCCACACTCGCCGGGGGATCAAGTCTACACCTAACCCCGCATATCACATGACACGCGCTCCCAAGGATACCGCGCTCATGAGGTGGTGCGGTCACGCTCGCCGCCCAGCTCGTGCGCCAATAGGCAGCGAGTCACAAATGGGTTTCAAAGGCCTGCGCCCGCCGAACGAAACTGGTCTAGCCAGCGTCCACGGAAAACCTGGTCACACAAATGTGGCACTAATGCCCCACGAGGCCCAAGCCGTGCAAATCGATCACGCCTTCATTGGTAGGTCGAGAAAATAAGCCGCGCACAACAAAGCCGTGCAAATCGATCACGCCTTCATTGGTAGGTCGAGAAAATAAGACGCTCACCGACAAAACCATGCAAATCGACTACGATAGTATGTCGAGAACATAAGACACGCAAAACGAAAGATATCAAAGGCCGTCCCTCGCGACGCGCCAAGGCCGTCCCTCACGACGCGCCAAAGCCGTCCCTCACGACGTACAAAGGCAGCCCCTCGCGACGCGCCAAAGCCGTCCCTCGCAACGCACAAAAGCCGTCCCTCGCGACGCACAAAGGATGTCCCTCGCGACGCACCAAAGCATTCCCTCGCGATGCATTAAAAGCCCTTCTACGGCGCAATCACAAACTCGAGAGCGTTTATCCCGGGTTCGCACGTCAGCTCAAGTACTGAGTTTCCACTCGACCCACTCTCGACCGGAAACTCGAGGTGCTAATGTTGTCGGCCCGTCTCGGACCGACGAGGACAAAGGCGTCACTTCGACCCGCACGGCCGGCACGAAGCCTCGGACTGCCATCGGGCGGCAAATCCTTGCCTCGGCCATTTGCCGGCCCAAACTGGTGGCTGGCCCAACCTTGCCTCGGCCCTTGGCCGGCCAAGACCAATGGCCGGCCCAAGGTTGACTCGGCCATTGGCCGGCCGAACCCTTCAGCCGGCCAATGGCCGACCCAAAGGTTCACTCGGCCAATGGCCGAGTGAACCTTCCAGCAGTTCACTCGGCCATTGGCCAAGTGAACCCTCCAGCATATCACTCGGCCAATGGCCGAGTGAACCTTCCAGCAGTTCACTCAGCCATTGGCCGAGTTAACCTTCTAGCAGTTCTGTCACGACCCGCGACCTCTCGTCGCCAGTTCACGAGCCGCGACGGTGGGTTACGTCACAAGTCACAACATCAATATAATACAATATCTCATATCAACATAAACCGAATCAAATAATCATAATACTTATGTTAAACGTGTGGAACTGGAGGTGCTGGGTGTTGTTGAGGTGGCGCGTTCAGCCTCGTTAAGAGTTCTGTGATCGTGCGATTCTGCTCTTCCAGCTGTTGCGCGAACCTCCGATTCATCTCATCTCTTTGGATCGCGTCAGCAGCTTGTCTCTCCAGCGTGCGTCTGATCTCCGCGAGGTCCACCGCTGTAACATTCTCGGCATTAGACGGGTCTCGTCTAGGCCCCATGCCTGCTCAATTCTACACATGGAAGAGGGCATGGTTAAAATCCAAGTCACAACATCGAGAATGCGAGAAAAGAAAACATATCAACACACGATCCTAACTCAAAACGAGATCTCATAAACATTTCTCATATCCTCATCAAGTCAAAAGATATATCCAACCTGCATTCATGCCTTTACTATTTACACGTCACATGGCAACTATCGCTATCTACACAAATTTATAGACTCCCAGAAAAAGACTAGCATTTCCCGAGGCTTAGTCAGATGGGTTTCAAAAAGGGTAATCATGTCGCTACTTACTAACTATCTGCGTCATATCAACAACAGGGCAACAGTAAGCTCAGCATGATCCCGCAATCCGTACCGGAAACGTGTATCTCAAGTCTACAGGAAAGGTTAAACCTGGGCTCTGATACCACAAAACCTGTCACGACCCGCGACCTCTCGTTGCCGGTTCACGAGCCGCGACAGTGGGTTACGTCACAAGTCACAACATCAATATAATACTATATCTCATATCAACATAAACCGAATCAAATATTCATAATACTTATGTTAAACGTAATACGATATCATATAAGTATTATAAGCCGTTATTTAAAAACCTAGGTAAATTTTTCGTTTTTCTCAATTCACACTTTGAGTCTCACTAAGACTCTAAATATTTACATAACCGCTCCTGGGTTAACTTATAATTACAAGAGATAGTTTTAGGAGCGTAGTTTACGGAAGGGGTTCAACAAAATATAGTTATAACTATAGAAGAGGTTGATCCCGAGTGAGTCTCCACTAGTCCAAAGGTCAAGAGATACACGTCCGGTCTTCGTCTTCAGTTCTGTTATTCACATCGCCGTCTTGCCCTTCTCTACATTACCAAAGGTCATAAAACTATGAGTCGATTGACTCAGCAAGTGGGAGTCTAACTTAGAAAATAAAGCGACTAAATGCCATGTGATAACATGTGACGTGCAAACAAGCACATAAGAATGCATGGATGCAAATCTAGCAAGTTTTAGAGCATGACTAATGTGTGCACACTCTAACTAGTACTTGTCGTCTTTAAGGTTACACACATCCCCCGCTATAACCTCTAGAACGACAAGAGACCAGCCTTAGACTTCGAGCAGCAGTCGTCCGGCGGCCTAAGAGTTTTAACGTCTGTCTGGGATCCACTAATGGTACGAACTACATTCGACGTCGGCGCAACCCTCAGGCCCTCATAGCCCGTCAAGGTGCATTCTTCAGGTCTTCATAACCTGGCATCAAGATCGGGTGCGACTCTTGGTCGACTTCCCGATAAATGAGTACTCAGCGCCATCCCCCAGGCCCTCATAGCCCGTCAGGGTTCAATTCATTTTGGTACCATCGACACAACAATTCTTTAAGGTTCGGGTACTCTGCTGCACTCAGAGTACACACCTGTGCTACTTACAGGAGAGCGACTCGGGATAAATCTTGAAAGAAATTTCATTTCCCTTTTTATGCTCGTTAGTGTTTTAGGTTGAAGACTCGGGATATGACTCCCGGTACTTCTACCCTCGATTTGAATTCGAGAGTTAAACACGGCTCTCCTGTCTCCCCCGTTCTAACGGGTCAATCACAAATCCTAAGGAATGATTATATCACATAACAAAGGCGGGGTTTCACAAATCTTACGTTTGAACTTATTGAGCGAACTCACGCTAAGTTTTCAGGAAAAGCGGCCGAAGCCTTAATCTTTGAGATTATTCGATTTTAAAGCTTTTCCTATTCTTGTTTACTAACAAGCAATAATGCACGTAAACAGGGTTATTTCTTTGGTATGTAGTTGACTTAAGTCTCCACCCTTACCCGGAAAAGATCGTCTGAAAATTGGTTGACTTCCTGGGTTTCCTTGCTTTTCACGCTTCCCGAGACTCTACACGTCCTGGAGCGTTAACACATTCTAAAGCGTCGAGAAACGAAAACCCAAAGTTGAAAACTCATTAGTCAATGATCCAGGAGGTGATGACAAGCTTAAAGTTCTTATCGGGGTTCATGCGAGCCGGTTCAGGGGTTCGAGAATTTAATTCACTTATTTCCCGGCTTTTCGGAATTTAAACTTATTCAAAACTCGTACGAATTCGTACCAGAGAATGAGTACGAAATAAAATCCGAATCATTATTTTAACGAGTCTTAAATAAATTAAAGAAATAATCCGAAAGTAGTACAAACCGAGAATTCTAAATGAATTAACCAAAATTAAATTCTCGAACATCTCTTAATTGAATAATTGATAATCCTTGAATACAAATCTCAAATCCAAAATCAAGACTCGAGTCTAACGCTATAAAGCGATAAACGACTCACGAGTGAGATCGAGCTTTAAAAATCTGTTCTGAATTCACTACTTTTCCGGCTTCAACGTGTTCAATTCCGCCGGCTCTCGCTCGATTCTCTCTTATCTGTAACTGAGCTATGAAATAAAAACGAATATCGAGTCAATTTACAAATCCAACACCCGACTCGACTTAGAATCTGAAATCAAACCACTAATACATAACTTGTCACCAAAATCCAACTTGTCATAAATCTCAAACATGTCAATAAATCATATCACTTGTCAATAAAATTCAATTCCAAACTCAATAACCCAATTGAACTCAAAACTAACAACTCATCTCAAATCACAAAACTTGTCATAATATTCACATTTCAATCTCAAAAACGAACCCATCGAACCAAAATCGGAACGAAACATCACAATTCTCAAATCAAATTCTCAAATCTCTATTCTCATATCAAACCAATTCCAAACCAAATCACAATAATCAATTAAAATTCCTAAACCCAAAATTCATGCCATTTCTTCAATCACGTTAACCAAATCCAAGAATTAAGACCCGAGGCTCAGAATCATTCCACACGATAATCAAAATGAATCACATACCCAAAACAAGTCTCACGGCCAAGGTGATTTCCACGACCAAAACGAAGAAACCAAACTCACCAAAACTCATCATAGCCTCACACTTAGAACACAACAATAACTTCAACATACCATCACAAAATCTCCAGCCAACCACACGTTTCAACATCACAACACACGGCCAAACAAGGAGAAGAACAACTCACGGCTGGAAAAAAACTCACGGCCATATCAAGAGAAATTCAGCAAGAAAACCATTCGGCCAAACCAAAACCCAACAAATTCGAATTCAAACCTCAAAATCAAGCTCAAATAACAACTAAACACAATTAATTATTCAGAAATCATCAAAGAACACGAAATCCCCAAATCACTTCGTCAAACCCTAACTCTTGAATTCAATTTGGGTAAAAAGATTTTACCTTGTTTCTGGAGGAATTACACTCTCCGGAGTTCACCTTTCTCTTCACCGGAGTCCCCTCTAGCTCGCGGCGGCTCAAGCTTCACGGCGGCTCGGCGGCGGTCGCTCGATCTCCTCGGCGAGGCGCGCGCACACGGAGCTCAGCTCAGGTTGAAGGCGCTGGACGAGCGCGAGCAAGGAAGAAGATGAGACGAGAAGAGGGTTGTGAGGTGGGTTGAGCGGCCGAGAGAAATGGCCCGGTTGTGGTGGTCTGAAGATTTTTTTTTTCTTGCTCTGAGTATCGCGCGGGTGAGGAAGAGAAGAAGAGAAGGCGATTTCTCTTTTTGCACGTGAAGGAACATAATAGAAGCAAGGATCGATATACCGTTACCGTTACCGTTACCGTTCCGAGCCTTTGAATTTACTGGTAACCCCCCGTACCTTAAAGGAATACCGGGGGAAGCGAGAAAAAAAAAGGAAACCGGTACCGTTGAACTTACCGTTACCGTAGAGGAATACCGTCAAATACCGTATTTACCGAGGGGAATTCATAAAAGAAATATACAAAAAAAATTCAAAGTACGTAGGATAAAATTCATAAAATTAAAAATAGTGTAGAATGTTTCAACACAATACGAAATTACAAACACAACAAAAAGTAAGTTTAATAACCAAAATGATAAAGTTCAACACAATCCACCAAATACTATTGTTCAACAAATTCAACATAGGAGGGATACAAATGACTACTCAAAGCGACCGTATGCAGCGGTCATACAGTAATCATACCAAGTCATATAATGAGCATATGCACTAAAGTACCTGTTCAAGTGATAGTCGTACTCATACTGAGATGAACCAACAGACATGGAGTGGAGGGGATAACCTGGAACTGGTTGCACCGTTTCGGGAGCGTAACTTGATGCATAGGAGTCCTGGTAGTTGTAACTGGAAGATCTGTCATCATAAGATGACTCTGTGCCTTGAGGACCAATTGATACCGATCCGAAGTTGTAGGACTAGTCATCAATGTTATTGATAAACGTAAATGACATGGCATCATTCATACCTCCGCCCTGACCTCCGCGCCCGTATCCTGAATCAAAAAAGGCAGGGTGATGAAGACGATCGAAATCTTCTTGCGATGGTGCGTATCCGAGTTGAGCACCGCCGACATCACCAAATGAGGTGCCTCCAGTAGTAAAGGATCCCCCAGACCGATAGGAACCTCCATCACCTCCCCCTGATCCACCGTCACCTGTACCTCCACCTGTTCCGCTTGATCTACGGCTTGAACCTCCGCCATCTGAATCCGAACTGTCTCCGGATCCGCGTTGAGGTTGGACGTCCTCGTTCAGCACTCGCTCCGGATCAACTCCATGCTCTCGAGCCGCTTCAGCTACTGCCGGATCCGGGTTCTGGTTGACGTCGTCCATGTGAACATCGTCAATCCAGCGGAGCATTTCGTCGTCTCCCTCATTGTCATTCCCCGAGCGTTCGAAAGCTCGTTCGATGATATCCAAAGGATCCATCGGGTTGAGGTTGTTGTCGTGAATCCGAGTTGCTTTACGGAGCTGCAACTTCATGTTGTACGAGCAGAAAACAAGCTTCTCGAGTCTGCTGTACGCTAGACGGTTCCTTTGTTTTGTGTGGACGAGGGCAAATGTACTCCAATTCCTCTCACAAGCGGAGGCAGATGAAGTTTGTGACAAAATTCGAATGGCCAACGTCTGTAAAGTCGGTCCAATTTCCGTAAAGCTCCTGTACCACTCACCTGCAATCATGTGAAATAAATCATATCATGTAATTTCTTACCATTCCATGACATAGTTAATGCATACAATTCATCTCACAAGCTTACTTGCACAAAGGGTGCCTCGTGCCGAAACAGCACTTCTTTGTGAGAAGTCCCCTCGAGCATCTCGAAATGCGATTAACTGTAATTAGAAAATCAAATAAGACTCATATATTCAGAATGTGATATAGCTTGTAACAATTTATAGTTTTATACCTCTCTCCCAAGAGTTGACCCATCAAGATCCGGATGCGAGAAGTCGAAAACCTTAGTGACAGCGGCCATGTGAGTATTGTTCATGGTTATATCGGGGTTAAACAGCAACGTTGGATTTAGGAAGAAAGCTTAAATGTGTAGTGGATGTTCCATTTGAGTACTCCATCTGTGGTTAACGATGTCGACAACCCATTTCTTCCCACTCATCGCTTCCAACTTCTTTTTCATCTCGTGGAAGACGTAGAATAGTAATCCCATCGTGGGATGCACCTCAGTGTCCACTAATCGAAGAGTGGTGTACATCGGCTCGAATATGGCACACACTTCGTCCACCGAATGCCAGAATCTGGGATTTAAACATGTCTCGGATATGGATGTACCTGTAGGAGTTGCACTCAATGTGGAATCATCCCACCATTGACTACTGAACATCGTCCTCAATGCAGCTCTCTTCTCTCGGAGACTTCTGAGAGCTAGATAGTTCGTGGCAAATCTTGTTGCGCCGGGACGGATGATTTCACCTGGGGATGTCTCCCGTAACTTGGACAACACAGTGCCGTGGTTGTAGATGAACTTAGTCGCATCCCTCGCAGCTTTGATAGTTTGCTTAACACTATCTCTCTTCCCAATATCTTCAAACATCAGATCTGGACAATGTGCGGCGCAAGGTGTTCAGTACACATGGTACTTGCGTTGTAATTTTAACCCGGCACTCCTGTAGTTCGAACCGTTGTCGGTCACAACTTGGACGACATTCTGTTTTCCGATTTCTTTGAGCGCTGACCTCAATATTCCGTAGATGTACTCCCCTGTTTTCGTATGCTTTGATGCATCAACGGACTTTAAGAACACCGTTGCACCAGCACAATAAACCATAATGTTTATGATGCTCGGTCTGGTCGGCCCCGTCCAACCATCAGTGAGTATGGTGCAGCCGTATTTTACCCACCGCTTCTTTTGTTCTTCAAGGTAGTTCTCCGCGTCTGCAACCTCCATATCGAGGTACTTGCACTACTACAAAACTAGAATTCTACAACGCTTAAAAACAGTTGTAGAATGAGTCTACAACGCTTCTCAAGCGTTGTAGAAGATTCTACAACGCTTAAAAATCCGTTGTAGAATCCAACAGCTTTCTACAACGCTTAATTATCCGTTGTAGAAACTAAGCTTCTACAACGGATATTTAAGCGTTGTAGAAGCTTCTACAACGGTTTGAATCCATTGTGTAATTTTTAAATATTTTCAAACACCTCGCCGCGGCGAAGTATATATCTCGCCACGGCGAGATATTCTACAACGGATCTTCAACCCGTTGTAGAATCATTTCGCCGCGGCGGACATTATACTTCGCCGCAGCGAAGTACGTTCCGCGCCGCGGTGACATCATTTTACAACGGATTGTCAAACCGTTGTAGAATCACGTCGCCACGGCGGGAATTATACTGAGCCGCGGTGAGATTCACGCCGCGGCGACGTAGGTTTTGCGCCGCGGCGAGGGGATTCTACAACGGTTTGACAATCCGTTGTAGAAGCTTTCTGATTATTTTTTAAAAAACCCGCCGCGGCGACGTTGTATCTTAGCCGCGGCGTGTTTTATATCGCCGCGGCGAAACCAAAACATCGCTGCGGCGAGGTTTTGATGTATGAATAATGTGCTCTCGGTATCTTTTCAAGAACACATGCGATTCGACAATTGTTATGAATTTCATACGGAGTTGGTATAGGAACGCCTGGACCTGCAATATGCCAATATACATCATGTTAACGTTTCAAGAACACATGCGATTCGACAATATCAAAATAAAATTACTTATCACGAATTGAGGATTACCCAGGTTTTGAGCGGACGCTATCATGTTTTTGAACTCATGCGAGGCCTTACTCGCCGGCACATGTTCGTGAACAAAGAATTTTGTTATGTGTCTTCCGAGCCACGTTCTCTTCTTCGGATCCACGATCTCATCAATTTTTGTTTGCTTCGCACTCGCTGACTTATATAATGATGGAGCAGCTGGTGGAGATTTTGCCGGAGAACCACTGCTGGGCCCCGACATCATCCGAGCCTCTCATTCCGTCTGCGCCGCCTCTTGTCTTGACCTCTTCATAACTGCTCGTAATTGCGCTTCGTAGTCTTCTTCGTTTGATTCTTCCACGCCAATATTTTTAGTCAATGTCGTGCGAAGCGTAGATTCCAACGACTGTTTGTTCTTCTTTTTTACAACATTGCCTTGAAGTAAAGCTTGCATCTTTGTTTTCACTTCAGGAGGGACTTTCTCACAGAATTTGACACTTCTCGTTGGGTCTACATGGGCTAGGTGGTTTTTCACTCTCGTGATGCCGCCACCTCCCATAATGTGCTCGCAAAATATGCACTGGTGGCCGCTACTTTTTCCGGGAATAGGTGTGCAATACTTCCTAGCTGGGTCGGGGGCCGACATTCTTGCAACTTGTAATCTACAAATGAACAAATAACATTTACAAAATATCACAAAATTATCAAATAATTCGGATTAAATCCAAAAAAATTACAAACATCAACACAAAATTTCTAAAATTAAAAACAAGTCACAAAATTTCTTCATAAATCAATAAACAAGTTCATCATAACCTTAATCATCACAAAATTATCAAATAATTCGGATTAAATCCAAAAAAATTACAAGCATCAACACAAAATTTCTAAAATTAAAAACAAGTCACAAATTTCTTCATAAATCAATAAACAAGTTCATCATAACCTTAATCATCACTAACTAATCACAAAATTATCAAATAATTCGGATTAAATCCAAAAAAATTACAAACATCAACACAAAATTTCTAAAATTAAAAACAAGTCACAAAATTTCTTCATAAATCAATAAACCACTTCATCATAACCTTAATCATCACTAAATAATCAAAAAATTACCAAATAATTCGGATTAATTATAAAAAATTAGAATCATGAACACAAACCTTAAATCAACACTACATTTAAGTTCACAACTATCAATTTATACTTAATCTTCAAAAATTTTCAAGAAATTTCAAGTTTTAAACTCAAAATCATCAAAAAATAAAATTTGGCCGGGAAGTGGACCGGGAAAGGGATTACCGGCGGGATCTGTGAAGATTTGGCCTTCGGCGCGTCGGGAACTGGGCGAGACGGTGGGATCCGGTCGAGAAGCTGGCAAATCTGGTCTGGGTCGCGGCGGTTTTTGAGCTCCTTCTTCCCGTCCCAAATGATGATTTTTTTAGGTAAACCGGGTATTTATACCCGGTTTTGTTTTTTTTTAATTGGACCGGACCAGGAAGTGGGAACCGGGTTCCTACCCGGATCCCGGTCCGGTTCCCCCGGAACCACCGGAAACTTCCGGTTTTGGTGGTTCCGGTGCCGGGGAGCTCCAAAAAGGGGGAACCGGACCGGTTCTCGTCCGGTTCCCCCGATATTTAAATCCTTGAATAGAAGGAAGAAGAAGATCAGAGAAAGAGGGGATGAGAAGAAACAAAATGAATTTATTCATCAAACCCATTTTTTCCTCCATCTTCTTAAATCAACCCCCAAACTCACATTTTTATTTTCAAATAGCTCCAAAAATGTGACAATTACGTCCTTGTCACAAAATTTTGTGACTAAAACCATACCCGATCGAACTTTTAATTTAAATTATTCAAACCGAGACTTTCCTCGTTCGTTCTCGATTAATTTAAATATATTTAAGGTTTCTCGGAAATAATTCTCATCCTTGAGAATTTATTTCTCAAATTAAATTCCGGCATATTTCCTCGGAAAATAATTTATTATTCGAGACGAACTCGATAAATCCTTTATTTATTCCGAGATTTTCCATTACCTTAAAATAATTTAAATTAACTCTCTAACTTCAACGTCCATAATTCATTCAAGAACTTACTTGTAACACACGAAAGCTCATTTATTAACCGTAAATTACAAACGGCGAGATTCAAAAGCTTATCATTTACAATCCCTACCCCCTTAAAAGAGTTTCGTCCTCGAAACTTAAAACAGACTAGGGTACTTCTTTTGCATCTCACTCTCGAGCTCCCATGTAGCTTCTTCCACAGCATGCCTCTTCCACAAAACCTTGACCAAAGGAATGGTCTTATTCCTTAAAACTTTATCCTTGCAATAAAGAATCGCTACAGCTGGCTCTTCATATCCGACTTCAGGAGAGATCTCAACCTCTTGCTCTTGTAGAACATGCGAAGGGTCAAACACATACTTCTTGGACTGAGCTTTCCTTTCTTTCCAAACCTCATAACTCTTCGCATGGGTGAGGTCTTTAGAAAAACTTTCTCTCATGCTTCCAAACTCAAGAGGCCTTCTACGCCTGTCAGCGTAGTTTTTCTGACGACTTTGTGACGTCTTCATTCGAGCTTGGATCTTAACCGCTTTTATGGTCTGCTCTAGCATCCTAGGTCCAACAACTTGCTCTCACCAGCTTCATCCCAATGAGCTGGAGAGTGACACTTCCGCCCATACAAAGCTTCATACGACGCCATACCAATTGTCACCTGATAGCTATTGTTGTACGAGAACTCAACTAGCGGGAGGTAACGACTCCACGAGCCTTGGAATTCTAAAACACAAGCTCGAAGCATGTCCTCCAATACGTGGATCGTTCGTTCGCTTTGACCATCGGTTTGGTGGTGAAAAGCAGTACTAAACTTCAACCGAGTTCCCAGGTTCTCTTGTATTCTCTTCCATAACCTGGATGTGAAGCGAGCATCACGGTCAGAAACAATCGAGCTAGGAACCCTATGAAGACGTACAATCTCCTTTTTGTAGAGTTCAGCGAGCTTATCCATGGTGTGAGTGGTTTTGATGGGCAGGAAATGAGCTGACTTGGTCAATCTGTCAACAATGACCCAGACTGAGTCGTGTACAGTTGTGGTTTTTCGCAACCCTGACACAAAATCAGTCGTTAACTGCTCCCACTTCCACTGTGGAATCTCAAGTGGTTGCAACATTCCAGCTGGCTTCTGATGCTCTGCCTTAACTTGTTGACAAGTTAGGCACTTTTGGACGAACTCAGCTACGTCTATCTTCATTCCTGGCCACCAATACACTTTTTTTTCAGGTCTTGATACATCTTTGTCACACCTGGATGTACTGAATACAGTGTCCCGTGAGCTTCTTCCATCTACTGCTTCCTAATTTCCACGTTGGACGGCACACAAACTCTTCTGTTGCACCTTACAACTTCGTTCTCGTCCAACTTGAAGTCACCCTCTTTACCATTTTGAGCCTCAAACATCTTCGCAAGAAGATATTCGTCTGCGTACTGACCATCTTTGATCTGCTCAAGGTGTATTGGACGTACGCTAGGAGCGGCTAACCTGCTCGTGATTAGCTGAAGCTCTAGCTGCTGCACATCATCTTTCAAATGAAGAGACGTTTTATCATACTTGCTAAGGACGCTACAGACTTACGACTCAGAACATCTGCTACTTTATTGGTCTTACCAGGGTGATAGTGCAGATCGAAGTCGTAGTCGTTCAGGAGTTCCATCCAATGTCCTTGGCGCATGTGTCAACTTCTTCTGAGTGAAGAGATACGTCAACGTCTTATGGTCTGTATAGATGTCGCAATGGACTCCGTACAGGTAGTATCGCCATATCTCGAGCGCAAACACTATTGCAGCAAGCTCTAGATCATGGGTAGGATACCAGGTCTCGTAATCCTTCAGCTGTTGGTATCCCGAACACAAGTTAATCTTTGAGAACACCGTCACTCCTGACAGTAGATCAAAAAGATCGTCGATCCGTGGCAACGGATATTTGTTTTTTTATCGTTACTTTGTTCAACCCACGGTAGTCAATACAGAACCGTAGGGAATCATCTGCTTTCTTAACTAACAAGACAGGCGCTCCCTAAGGTGAATGGCTCGGTCGTATGAACCCTTTGTCAAGCAACTCTTATAGTTGCATCTTGAGTTCTTTTAATTCCGCCAGAGCCATACGATATGGAGCTTTCAATATCGAAGCTGTACCTAGAATGAGTTCTATGTTGAACTCAACTTCTCGACCAGGAGGTAGACCTGGAAGATCTTCAGGAAAAATACCAAGGAAATCTCTAGCAACTGGAATCTCCTACGGCTGTGGCTTGACTATCTTCGTGACGTCTACCACACTTGCAAGGTAACCAGCGCATCCCTGATGCATCATCTTCACAGCCTTTAGCGCCGATACGATCGGAAAACTCGATTTTCGAGAGGAACCTTGGAACTACAGTGGTCCAAGTCCTAGGTTCTGGAACAGAACCGACTTCTTTCGGCAATCTATGATTGCATGGTGGGTACTTAACCAATCCATTCCGAGGATTACGTCATAGTCCACCATTTCCAATTCTATCAAGTCTGCTTTCATTATCCGATCATGAACTCGGATAGGCACATCTCTATAGCAGCATAACGACTGGTACTTTTCTCCAGAAGGCGTAGCCGTAACGAACGGGTACGAGAATTCCTTCTAATGCTCACCTAACTGGTCAGACTTCCTAGATGCGATGAATGAATGTGTGGCTCCTGAATCTATCAATGCATATGCAGAGAAGGAATCCACGAAAATCTGACATGTGACAGCGGTGGGCGACCCTGCTCGTACTTCATCTTCACGGATGGAGAAGACTCTGGCATTGGCTTTCGGCTGCTCTTTGGGTGCAGGGGTCTTCACTTCTGGATTCTCACATACCCGAGACAGATGACCCTCTTTCCCGCATCTGAAACACATCAGCGCACAAGCATAACACTCTCCCTCGTGCGATCTGCCACACCTTCGGCACACGAGCGACTGATTGCTTCCAGAGGTCCTAGGCTTCTTATTAGGCGGCCCTGAAAGTCCGCTATCTTCACGTCCTCTGCTCTGGTTCAGCGATTGTGATCGGTTTCCAGAACTTCCCTGATGTCGATAACTCAAGCCTTGCTGGGACCTCATTCCGTCTCCTCGCTGCGGCCGACTCTCCCATCTTGATGGGGATCTGAATCTTTTTCTTGATTCGCTCCGCTTTAGGCCCGCAGCTTCAGAAGGTGTCGCATCAATTGGTTTTGGTGCAGGAGTTCGATCACCCTCGCGCCAACCGGCAATCCGCAAAGCTCTCTGCACAGCGTTAGCGTAAGAGCGAGGTCCATCATCGCCGCTATCCACTTGGCTCACGATATCCACATTGAACCCGTGCATGTATTTCATCTTTCTAGCCTGATCAATAGGGACTAGGGAATGAGCGAACCTGGCTAACGTGTCGAACTTTGTCGTATATTCTGATACCGACATTGAACCTTGTCGTAGGCTCATGAACTCGCGTACCTTGTTCGACAGGTTAGCTTCACTCAGGTACTTCCCGTGAAACAGATTGAGGAAATGGACCCACGTCATTGAGTGGACATCCTCAGACGATGCCATCACTTCCATCCAGCCCCTAGCCTCACTCTCCAGTTGATTCACAGCGCAAGCCACTCTCTCGGTATCAGACAGCTGCATGTAGTTGAAGATCTGCTGCATTTTCTTGACCCAATTCTCTGCTGCAGCTGGATCCCCATGGCCGTCAAACGTCGGAGGCTTCTGCTTTCGAAACCTCTCGTATACCGGCTCGCTCACAGGAGGAACGACGTCAGGAATCTGGAAATTGAGCTCCTAAGGAGGATCCACATGCACTGGCGGTGGATTCTCTTGTCGTTCTCCTGGAACTGGAGGTGCTGGGTGCTGTTGAGGTGGCGCGTTCAGCCTCGTTAAGAGTTCTGTGATCGTGTGATTCTGCTCTTCCAGCTGCTGCGCGAACCTCCGATTCATCTCATCTCTTTGGGTCGCGTCAGCAGCTTGTCTCTCTAGCGTGCATCTGATCTCCGCGAGGTCCGCCGCTGTAACATTCTCGGCATTAGACGGGTCTCGTCTAGGCCCCATGCCTGCTCAATTCTACACATGGAAGAGGGCATGGTTAAAATCCAAGTCACAACATCGAGAATGCGAGAAAAGAAAACATATCAACACACGATCCTAACTCAAAACGAGATCTCATAAACATTTCTCATATCCTCATCAAGTCAAAAGATATATCCAACCTGCATTCATGCCTTTACTATTTACACGTCACATGGCAACTATCGCTATCTACACAAATTTATAGACTCCCAGAAAAAGACTAGCATTTCCCGAGGCTTAGTCAGATGGGTTTCAAAAAGGGTAATCATGTCGCTACTTACTAACTATCTGCGTCATATCAACAACAGGGCAACAGTAAGCTCAGCATGATCCCGCAATCCGTACCGGAAACGTGTATTTCAAGTCTACAGGAAAGGTTAAACCTGGGCTCTGATACCGCAAAACCTGTCACGACTCGCGACCTCTCGTCGCCGGTTCACGAGCCGCGACGGTGGGTTACGTCATAAGTCACAACATCAATATAATACTATATCTCATATCAACATAAACCGAATCAAATAATCATAATACTTATGTTAAACGTAATACGATATCATATAAGTATTATAAGCCGTTATTTAAAAACCTGGGTAAATTTTTCGTTTTTCTCAATTCAAACTTTGAGTCTCACTACGACTCTAAATATTTACATAACCTCTCCTGGGTTATCGTATAATTACAAGAGATAGTTTTAGGAGCGTAGTTTACGGAAGGGGTTCAACAAAATATAGTTATAACTATAGAAGAGGTTGATCCCGAGTGAGTCTCCACTAGCCCAAAGGTCAAGAGATACACGTCCGGTCTTCGTCTTCAGTTCTGTTATTCACATCGCCGTCTTTCCCTTCTCTACATTACCAAGGGTCATAAAACTATGAGTCGATTGACTCAGCAAGTGGGAGTCTAACTTAGAAAATAAAGCGACTAAATGCCATGTGATAACATGTGACGTGCAAACAAGCACATAAGAATGCATGGATGCAAATCTAGCAAGTTTTAGAGCATGACTAATGTGTGCACACTCTAACTAGTACTTGTCGTCTTTAAGGTTACACACATCCCCCGCTATAACCTCTAGAACAACAAGAGACCAGCCTTAGACTTCGAGCAGCAGTCGTCCGGCGGCCTAAGAGTTTTAACATCTGTCTGGGATCCACTAATGGTACCAACTTCATTCGACGTCGGCGCAACCCCCAGGCCCTCATAGCCCGTCAAGGTGCATTCTTCAGGTCTTCATAACCTGGCATCAAGATCTTGGTCGACTTCCCGATAAATGAGTACTCAGCGCCATCCCCCAGGCCTTCATAGCCCGTCAGGGTTCAATTCATTTTGGTACCATCGACACAACAATTCTTTAAGGTTCGGGTACTCTGCTGCACTCAGAGTACACACCTATGCTACTTACAGGAGAGCGACTCAGGATAAATCTTGAAAGAAATTTCATTTCCCTTTTTATGCTCGTTAGTGTTTTAGGTTGAAGACTCGGGATATGACTCCCGGTACTTCTACCCTCGATTTGAATTCGAGAGTTAAACACGGCTCTCCTGTCTCCCCCGTTCTAACGGGTCAATCACAAATCCTAAGGAATGATTATATCACATAACAAAGGCGGGGTTTCACAAATCTTACGTTTGAACTTATTGAGCGAACTCACGCTAAGTTTTCAGGAAAAGCGGCCGAAGCCTTAATCTTTGAGATTATTCGATTTTAAAGCTTTTCCTATTCTTGTTTACTAACAAGCAATAATGCACGTAAACAGGGTTATTTCCTTGGTATGTAGTTGACTTAAGTCTCCACCCTTACCCGGAAAAGATCGTCTGAAAATTGGTTGACTTCCTGGGTTTCCTTGCTTTTCACGCTTCCCGAGACTCTACACGTCCTGGAGCGTTAACACATTCTAAAGCGTCGAGAAACGAAAACCCAAAGTTGAAAACTCATTAGTCAATGATCCAGGAGGTGATGACAAGCTTAAAGTTCTTATCGGGGTTCATGCGAGCCGGTTCAGGGGTTCGAGAATTTAATTCACTTATTTCCCGGCTTTTCGGAATTTAAACTTATTCAAAACTCGTACGAATTCGTACCAGAGAATGAGTACGAAATAAAATCCGAATCATTATTTTAACGAGTCTTAAATAAATTAAAGAAATAATCCGAAAGTAGTACAAACCGAGAATTCTAAATGAATTAACCAAAATTAAATTCTCGAACATCTCTTAATTGAATAATTGATAATCCTTGAATACAAATCTCAAATCCAAAATCAAGACTCGAGTCTAACGCTATAAAGCGATAAACGACTCACGAGTGAGATCGAGCTTTAAAAATCTGTTCTGAATTCACTACTTTTCCGGCTTCAACGTGTTCAATTCCGCCGGCTCTCGCTCGATTCTCTCTTATCTGTAACTGAGCTATGAAATAAAAACGAATATCGAGTCAATTTACAAATCCAACACCCGACTCGACTTAGAATCTGAAATCAAACCACTAATACATAACTTGTCACCAAAATCCAACTTGTCATAAATCTCAAACATGTCAATAAATCATATCACTTGTCAATAAAATTCAATTCCAAACTCAATAACCCAATTGAACTCAAAACTAACAACTCATCTCAAATCACAAAACTTGTCATAATATTCACATTTCAATCTCAAAAACGAACCCATCGAACCAAAATCGGAACGAAACATCACAATTCTCAAATCAAATTCTCAAATCTCTATTCTCATATCAAACCAATTCCAAACCAAATCACAATAATCAATTAAAATTCCTAAACCCAAAATTCATGCCATTTCTTCAATCACGTTAACCAAATCCAAGAATTA
The DNA here is from genome assembly GCF_054948205.1 of Urtica dioica subsp. dioica. Taxonomy (NCBI): domain Eukaryota; kingdom Viridiplantae; phylum Streptophyta; class Magnoliopsida; order Rosales; family Urticaceae; genus Urtica; species Urtica dioica. The sequence goes on from NC_142758.1 coordinate 31,571,669, forward strand.
AGACCCGAGGCTCAGAATCATTCCACACGATAATCAAAATGAATCACATACCCAAAACAAGTCTCACGGCCAAGGTGATTTCCACGACCAAAACGAAGAAACCAAACTCACCAAAACTCATCATAGCCTCACACTTAGAACACAACAATAACTTCAACATACCATCACAAAATCTCCAGCCAACCACACGTTTCAACATCACAACACACGGCCAAACAAGGAGAAGAACAACTCACGGCTGGAAAAAAACTCACGGCCACATCAAGAGAAATTCAGCAAGAAAACCATTCGGCCAAACCAAAACCCAACAAATTCGAATTCAAACCTCAAAATCAAGCTCAAATAACAACTAAACACAATTAATTATTCAGAAATCATCAAAGAACACGAAATCCCCAAATCACTTCGTCAAACCCTAACTCTTGAATTCAATTTGGGTAAAAAGATTTTACCTTGTTTCTGGAGGAATTACACTCTCCGGAGTTCACCTTTCTCTTCACCGGAGTCCCCTCTAGCTCGCGGCGGCTCAAGCTTCACGGCGGCTCGGCGGCGGTCGCTCGATCTCCTCGGCGAGGCGCGCGCACACGGAGCTCAGCTCAGGTTGAAGGCGCTGGACGAGCGCGAGCAAGGAAGAAGATGAGACGAGAAGAGGGTTGTGAGGTGGGTTGAGCGGCCGAGAGAAATGGCCCGGTTGTGGTGGTCTGAAGATTTTTTTTTTTTTTTTTCTTGCTCTGAGTATCGCGCGGGTGAGGAAGAGAAGAAGAGAAGGAGATTTCTCATTTTGCACGTGAAGGAACATAATAGAAGGAAGAAGAAGATCAGAGAAAGAGGGGATAAGAAGAAAGAAAATGAATTTATTCATCAAACCCATTTTTTCCTCCATCTTCTTAAATCAACCCCCAAACTCACATTTTTATTTTCAAATAGCTCCAAAAACGTGACTATTACGTCCTTGTCACAAAATTTTGTGACTAAAACCATACCCGATCGAACTTTTAATTTAAATGATTCAAACCGAGACTTTCCTCGTTCGTTCTCGATTAATTTAAATATATTTAAGGTTTCTCAGAAATAATTCTCATCCTTGAGAATTTATTTCTTAAATTAAATTCCGGCATATTTTCTCGGAAAATAATTTATTATTCGAGACGAACTCGATAAATCCTTTATTTATTCCGAGATTTTCCATTACCTTAAAATAATTTAAATTAACTCTCTAACTTCAACGTCCATAATTCATTCAAGAACTTACTTGTAACACACGAAAGCTCATTTATTAACCGTAAATTACAAACGGCGAGATTCAAAAGCTTATCCTTTACAAGTTCACTCGGCCATTGGCCGAGTGAACCTCCCAACAGTTCACTCGGCCAATGGCCGAGTGAACCTTCATCCAGCCCGAGCTCCCCACTCAATGGCCGATCAACTCATTCAGCCAATGGCCGACCCAAGAGGCTCACTCGGCCAAGGAGTTCCCCAAACACCCCTTGGTCGCCTATAAATAGAGAGGTCCGCCCTCTCCCAAAGGTAATCCATTTTTTAGTCCCGAAACGCTGTCGAACTCATACTTCACTCGTTTCGCTCATCTCTGGCCTCTCACCCTCTAAAACCTCTACACTCCGCCTCAATCCCACTAATGTTGAGCGTCGGAGAGGTAAACAGAGGCACCCTCTCTGTTTCCCCTTTGTAGTTCACGTGTTCTTTCTTCCTTTTCAGGTGCTTGGACGAACTCAAGGGTCATTTACAACTAAGGGAAGACTCGAGATACCGGGTACGACACGCTCAAGCCAAAGCGAGACCACTTGGTCCGGCCTTGGGTCTAACCGCTTGAGGATTCTAAATCGTTGTCCAAAAATGAGCGACAACAAGACCCATGACCATTCAAACAAAGTTGGGGCACATCTGGGGCAAAGTTAACCCCAGGGCCTCGACGAAGTCGAAAAGAAGGGGGTGGATCGGGAACCGAAGTCCGCACGACTCCAACCAAACCTTCGACTAAGGTATCTGCTGTAGCGAGAGGTGGAGGCAGAAGAAGCCCGATCTCGGGGGCTATTTGGTACTTATGGCGGATGCTCGAAAGATCCGAGCTCCTGACGGCCGAAGGCATGAGGATGTCCTCATTACCCAAAGGATTGGGTCCTGGCTGTGGAGTCTCAGACATCGAAATTTTAGAAAGTTTAAACTAAGAAGAAAAACTGATGGCGAAGTGTTCGAAGATGGGAACTTCGTCTAGGTTCGCTGCCAAAACTAAGGACGAAGTGCTCAGAAAATAAAATTTAGCTTGAGTTCGCCAGGCGAAATGAAGAAATTTAAAGCCGAAGTCACGGAAAACAAAAAATGTTTGAGAGAAAAGAGAGGAAAGTGTTTCGGAAAAAGTGAAGAGAATGAGAAGTTACATTTTCGCCAAAGCCGCTCGGAATATATGTGAAATTATAAGACCCTTCGAATTACTCTTATTTATAACCATTTATTTTAAAACCGAATTCCGAGAATATCTAATGATTACGCCTCAAATCAAATATTCGGTCCGTTAAAATAATATAAAATCTCAACTGGCGGCTGATACTTCGATTTTGACTGACGAAGCGTGGCTGAACTCGCGCCACGTGTCAAAAATATTCCGGAAATACGCATCACGCGCCAAAAATGAAAATTCGAATCTTTCCCCCAATTTTATTTCGGGATTTCGAAAATTTTGCTCAAGTATTTTCAAAATGTTTGAAATATTTTTCAAAATACTCGGGGGATAATTGTGGGGATCAAAAATCAATTTTCTAAAAATAATAAAAACCATTTAAGTTGGGCTTAGGTTCGACCAAAGCCCAACAGCAAACCCACTCCAGCTCTCAAGGACATATCTGGACCCAGCTTGACTCCTGAAGCTCGACCCAAGCTCAATAAGGAGCCCAGTTCGCCACAAGAAGGACGAGCCGCCCGAGTTGACCCAGCGAGAGGAATCGGTCACGGTCAGATAGAAGACTCTGTCGCGAAGATCGGATCTGAGATAACTTCGACCAGCGACGTGGCAGAACCGAACTGACGAACACGTGTCCACTTCAACAAACCAGCCTCTACTATAAATAGAAGCCGATATGTAAAATTTCGCACACGCAAGCTGATATTCTTACTTTCGATCTCTTATTTCTCTATTTCCCCGAGTTCGTCCTTGTTGACTCCGGCATTCCGCCATCTTCTGATTTGTAATTTCTTCGATTATTAATAAAAGCTTTGAGCATTTATATTCGTTTTTTGTCCATTTCTTTTAAATTTCCTTTGCTTCTTATACGACATCAACAATAGTCATTCATTGACTTCGATCCTTTCTTGGTTGCAGCAAGATCACCACGGAGCTGTTTGATTCGTGCCTTCGTAGTAACAGTGAAATATTGTTCCAGTTTGGACCAGACTTGGTGTGATTCATTGCAGCCAATCATCCTTGTGAGGAGATTTTCGGACATAGATGAGAGAAGCCATGAAAGTAGTAATTGATCTTGCTGTTCGTGTTCCAGAAAATCAGGATTCGTCACCTTAATGTGCCGATCTGACTCTGAAAGATACTTCGGAGGCTTCGTCGAACTCTTGATGAATCGAAGAAGCTTGTGACCTCTAATGGCGGCCACGATCTGATGACTCCATAGAAGAAAATTGTCTTGCGTGAGTTTGATTGATAGCGAATGCGAGAAAGCGATTGGTCCTGATCTTGTGGACGAAGATCCGATCGTTGCCGACGAGGAATTTTCCATTGCCGGCGATGAAAGCTCTGATACAATATTAGAATCTCTTCAGAGAGAACTCTAGATCAAAGAATGAATTTGAGAACTGAAAAGAATATTCTCATTGATGAATTTCGTTATCAGTACATGCTATATACTATGACTGGTTGTTGTAACAACTTCTAACTAACTTGCCACACGGCATTACATGATTAGTTTAAGCATATAAATAAGATAAGCTGACGACTGTAGCTTATTCTTTGCTCTTCCTCGTGTATACGAGAGTACCTTCCTATACACGTCATCTCATACGCTAATAGCCACTTCATTAACACATTAAAATAGATGTATTACTGCACGTTATATTACGTCTTAAGTCTAACAATCTCACATGACCTTGCCTGCTTTTCCTTCTAGTTATTGATACATAATTATTCACAACCGAGAGTAATGATATTTTCATATATATAAATTTTTTTTTCTGCCTCTTTATCACAACTTATTTAGTAGTAGTAATCAAGGATATTCTTTTGAAAATTTCATCGGTCAAACTTCTGACTCAAAGGTGCAAGTCTTACCTCTGAAATATTTAAACGGCGCTATTTCATCAAAAATATCATGAGTGGCAAGTAGTTAGTGAAAGAAACGAATGAAAGAGACCATAGCGTAATGATTACAACAAACTACAGATTACATAAGTGGATTACTTGAACAAAATTCCGACCAAGTTGTCTCTTCCTCTGTGGGCTTCGAGGTCGATGAATATGGCATCTGGAATTTCAAACTGGACGCCATCACATTTCCCTGATGAACTCCTTGCTGCCACCAGAGGGTTCCCAATACTCGCAAAGGCGTTAGCCACGATACGCACCTCTTTCTCCAAATTTCCCGGTTTCAGTTCCGAAATCATGTCACGGAATTCTCGAGGAAGCTTTGAAGCAATGTTCGCATTGCTCAGCAGCCTGAATAGCAAATTGTGGAATCTCTTGGTGTTCATACAGATCAATACCAGGGCGAGAAATAACCGCAGCACTATAAGAGAATGGAAATCTGAGTTGAGATTGGAATTCTTGATCCAAACAATGGCATCGTCTTCGTTACAAAGAAGCTCGTAAATAATGGCTGTGGTGATTTCAAGGGAACCGATGAACTGTTTTTTCCAATTAGCTTCGATTTGGTCTTTGACTATGACGTTCTCGTTCCAATTAAGGTGGATTAGAAAGTCGAGAAAACATGACTTAGTCGAAAAAAATTGCCCTCTCAGATAGAAAGTCATGATCAACACTCGCTCAATCAGATACACAAAGCGGTTTAATGACACGTAGTCGCTCTTTCCCAGGCGATCGGAATAACAAGTGCGTTGTAGAGTATCGTGGAAGCTTCGAACCACAGAACGATCTAATCCAGATTCAGATAATAATACCTTAACGCAGTGTTTCCACTCCGAATTGCTGCTAAACCTCCCAAAAATGAGATTATGCATTTCATCTGTAAGCCGCTGAGACACATCCAACACCGCCATCGCCGTGTTTCCAAGTTCCCGAAAAGTCAGATCACTATTCTCCAAGCGAGCCACCGCATGAATTCTTTCTTCCAACATTCTCTTGAACTCCTTCTTTCCCCCAACTGGCATGTTAGAATGAAACTGGTCTCTCCATTCCAAAGCATTTATTATAAACCGAAAAAAGCCCTCAGATGGCAGCTCGATGTAGTCACGAAGTAACATATGATGACAGTGCATCTGAAGTGAAAGATTGGTTGCCGGTCCATATATATGAATGCGCAGCGATTTTTTTTCCGGGAGGTGCTCGTAAAAATCTTGGAGACTTTTCTGTACCTTCCTTGTGACGGAAGCCATTTCTGAGTTCCAATAACTTCTTGCAGCATACAGGAAATGATTGCTTTCGCAGTAGGATATTCTCTCATCCCGATTGAGATGCCAGTTATTTAAATTTTTTAACCAATGTGCTTCGATATTGTGTACGAGATAGACGGGTTTCTTGTTTCCGAAACGCTTTGTGACCGTTACACCCATATAGCTTAGGCAAAAGTTTGCATATTCGTCGAATTGATCCAGATGGCTTAGATAGTGAAGCACCTTTCTGATCTTCTCCTTCCAATCATTCCAGTAGAGAAGCAGCGCCTCAACAGACACTTGATTTCGAGCAGAGCTCAACGAGTAACCTGAACTCGCAGATTCAAAATGAATATCTAAAATTTTCCGAGCACATAAAATTTGACCAAATACACTTTGGTGTCTCTCGGAGTCCTTCCAAGTTCTTTCCCAATCAGAGAGCCAAAGATTTTCATCGATGAGACAACGGATTTCAGTTCTGCGCTTGAAAAAGAAGTCCCTCGACACTTTGTCCGCCAACTTCTCAGCTTTATCCAAATACTTATTCTTTCCTCGAAAACGACTAAAAGGCAACCCTTTATTGCTTGCCAAGACATGGAACAACAGACGTGACGAGGCCTCCATGAAATCCCCGCCCTTTTCCAACATCTCAACCTCAAGAAGAGTGTCTCCGAACTGCTTTGCAATCTTCGCGGCGCTTGCGTAATTCTTGAATCCGATTTCCAAGCCTAGAAGCTCATTGTAGCAGCCTTCGGCCTTCAAAAACCGCCTCATCGAGTCTTCAGAACAGAATCTACGAACAAACTCCATCATCGCAGCCATGTCACCGCGCATTTTGCAATCGTGCGCAGAAGCCATCAAAAGCTTTTGGTTAGCAGCCTCGATATGAGGCTCGTCTGTTTCCATATTATTGATCGCCGTTGAGTGCCTTCTCCAGCAAGTAATATACTCAAGTCCCTGGCTGTGCAGTTTCCCGCGGAGACAAACATTCAAACATTGAGAGAATAAGTTGGCCGTGGCATACTCAGTAGCGGCACGCTTATACAATCCTGCTCGAGTAAAACACTCTCCCGCTTTCTAAAGCTTAGACTCCCCAAAATTTTCCATGTAGATCTCACCTACGCAAAGTTATTTAAAAAAAAAAGAATTGTAGCATTAAATAATAATCACTACTCGAAAGAAAATGATCCTATGTTATCGTATTTTGTCTAACAAAAAATTGTCCATAAACTAATTTTACACTGTAAAATGAGATACGAGGACTTTTGTACTAAAAGTAATGACAGAAAGGTAATTTTGCGCCCACGTAATTTTCTAAAAACCGTGGTGTGCGAGTTAAAACACAACCAAAATAAACGAGGCCCTCGCATAATGGGTTGAGAGAGACTACCCCTTGATACGGTCCCAAGAATCGCCATTACCGCCAAACCCTTATGTTGATGTTGTTAGCATAATTATACTCAAACTATTCGTTTCATTTAATTTTTTTCATTTTTTTTAACACTTCACTTAGGATTTTCTTGTAGAAAACTTAAAAGTATTTTCCTACTGAATTAACACGGTAGTGATACAAAAGAAACCGAATAAATTATATTCTAACCCTTAAAGCAGTACTAGTTAAGGTTAAAACCATGTTTACCTTTAGGGTAAGACTTTGTTTCCATAAAACTATAATCATATTATAAATAACTTATCAAAGTTAATATATATGTTTTAAGTTGCTTCGTAGTTAGAATTTCTTTGTTTTCTTTTATTTTTTGAAAATGACAAAAATGCAACACAATCATTAGTTAGTTCACTCAAGAAATTAGCTCGGTGACGAAAATCATCACTCACATAATAGTTAGTACAATGTAAAGTTGCACAATACAAAAGCCACGAAAAATAATGTACATATGAAAAAATAAAAATAAACCTTTTAAAAGTTTTTTTTTTTTTTTTTTGCACTAACAAAAAAACCCAGAAAATGATGTATTTTATAACAAATTTGTACCTGCTAACGCGTATTGCTCAGATTCGTAGAAGCATTGTGCAGCTTCATGATATTTTTTAATTGACAAAAAAATATTAGCAGCCTTGGTGAGATTCACATTGGACGTATCATACTCAAAACCGCGAATCTGCCACGCTTCAGCTCGAAGGCCGGCCGCCTCGGCCCAGCTCTCCATCTTCGCATCTCCTGATCTTCGAAAGCAGATCTTTGCCGCATCGAAGTTTTTCTCATTAAAAAACTGCACACAATATATTCAGGGTTTAATTGAATTTATCAGCACAGGAAAATTCTATATAATTTAAACTGAAACCGAAGAGTAATTTAATGGACCGCAAGACCTTAAAGCCAGTAGACATCCAGTCATGAACAGTGCTTGAACTTGAAGCATGAGCGTCTTTAAACAATGAAGGATCGAAGCGCTGAACTTCGACGAGTTTCATTGTCTTCCAATACTCGCATATCTGTTGAGATGTCCCGTCACCTTCAGCGGTCTCTAAAATCCACAGCTCTTGTTTCGTACGAGTTATGGCAACGTACAATTGCTTCAGCTCCAAACACAGCAGTCTATGTTTTGCAATGTCGAAACTCGGCGAAGGCCGATAATTATTGCAGAAAAGATTTTTCTCCTTCATATATGTGTATATGACATTCCATAGATCTTTTTCATATGACAAAGAGAGAAAATTGTAGAGGAAGACACCCTGTGACAAAGAAAAGAAAACTAGTTTAGGAAACAATAGAGCATGAGAAAATAAAACCGCATATTACACACACTTGTATAGATAAAATAAAATAAAAACAAAGAATTAGCTATTCTCACCCGAAATTCAAGATCCTTGCATTCGGATAGCGTAAGAACAATGTTACGATTCCCAGAATAACTCGAAAGTTCTTTCTTACTACTCTCATCTCTGACCAATATTACCTGGTCAGGTCCTAAACTGGTCGTACTGAGCATCGAAGCAAACTCATTCTTTTTTACACGTTCAACCAAGACTGGAGTTTCCCCGGGAATAAGACTAGTCTCAGGGTTAAGAAAATCAATGGACAGTGGAAAGAAATGGTGAACAATGTCGATGACACTCTGAGCTAAATTTAAAATTCCCGCGTGCGAACGAAAACTCTGGCTCAAATGTGAAATCTTCGGGATTAGACCCTTTTCTCCTTTCCCATGCATTAATGCCTCGCCACTCGATTTCAAAACAAATTCCTCATAGAAGAGATGACGTATGTCCTCAAATCTGAAGTGAACTCCTTTTCCAATGGTCTGTGCTGTGTCACCGGCAAAAACAAAACCTCCGTCCACATTTTTGCACACGTGTTTAAAAAGCGCAATTTGGACCATGGTTAAGTCCTGAACTTCATCAACGTATACAAAATCAAAATCGAAAGCGCCATGTTCTTTCTCGCCCAAACGACGATGGAGATCCATGACTAGATCGTCCCAATCATATTCGCCGTTCTTCTCCTTTTTCCTTTCATATTGCTGGAAAATGTCGTAAAGATTTTCTCTTTGACTCTTGTCCAAGGTCGATATACGGTTCTCAGACATCGAAACATAATCCTTACGACTAATTTTACCTTCGTAAGCATCCCAAGCTCGTAACCCACCTTTGATGTGGGACACTATTTCTGTGAAAGCCGTTAATGACTGAATGTTCTTTGTCAGCTTCTTTGGAAACTGAGGCCAGTAAGAGTGGTGGAATTTTCCGAAATCGACCTCCTTTTGCATAAAAGCTTCCAATGCCTCCGATCTCGTCCTTGTACTGAAATCGTAGTCGTTTTCTACTTGATTGAATCTGTTGAAGAATGAACCACCCATAGTTCCGTCAAGCATTATCAGAAACTTGTGATACGGCACAACAAGCGGGTATGATTCGCGAGGTAAGCCAGCAAAAGAGTCCGGAACGTCGTCGAAATTTTGCGACACATTGCCGACACAATATCCCAACAGAATTTCAGACTGATTGTTCTCTGAATTGTCACCAAAAGAAAATCTGTAAATCCAAATGGAAAGAGTTAAATTAAACACCAACAAAATATATTTATTGAACATCTACCTACATGCATAAAGAGCATTGACAAATTAACCTTTTCAAGCCAGAAACACTTTTTTTAACAGCAAGACAAAGTTTGGGATTAAGCGACACAAATATCTGACGAAGAAAAACATCGTCCTTGTTCTCGTCTTCATCAGTCTTTTCGTCATCAGAACTTTGACCGTCAAGTTCGTGGAAACCTTTCGAAGCTATGCGATGCATTTGCTCTCGCTGAAATATTTTTCGGCTGATTACCGTTGTTTTTCCCGTTCCAGATCTCCCGAGAACAAATGAGCTTCTCTCGGAACGAACGACGTCCATTTCTTCCTTCGTCAGCTCAAACGGCAGTTCAACTTCCCTGCCATCATTTCCGCAGAGCAAATGGGTCGCCATTTGAGATGATATTTGATAGAACTTCGCAAGCAACAAACTCTCACTCAACTTCGAATCCGAAGATAAATTTCTCTTATTATGAGATAAATGCTTAAGGCGAACGACCTTATGTGAGCCATTCCACGTCATTGGGATCTCCAAATCCCTGGAGAAAGAGAAAACAATAAGAACATGTTATTTCTACAAAAATAAAATTAAAACATAATAAAAACAGTGATTATAGACAACATACCCTTCTATTCTCTTATTAGCCTTGCAAAGACCAAGAAACTCATCAGTGTACATAAAAAACAGAGAATCAAGGCGGTCTGCTATTTTAGGCACGTCACACTCTGGAACAATATCCCAGACCCTCAAAACTTGGTAGTGATTTTCTTCTGTAACCACATCGACCGAGACGATAACAAACCTATCTTTAACCTTAATTTGTTTCACAACATGCTTCGATCGATTACACGGCACATCATTGTTCGTCGTCTTTGGTCTCCAACCGGTTGCGAGCCTCATCAAGAGGTTAATGACCAACTTCTTCTTATGATGCAATTCGATCTTTTCGAACGACGTTCTAAAGTCATCGCTGAATAGAACCTGCGCGCACGAGAGTAATTACAATGATATTTATATAATAACATTTCGAAAGAAGTCAACTAATTATATGACCGATACCTTCCACGTCGCGTTTTTGAAAAGCAAATTGTCGGAATCGAGCGAGGCTTCCAACTGGTCAAGATCATTCTTCACTTCAACGACGAATCTGAACAAGTCTTTGTCCTCGTCAACATTATGATAACATTTTTTATCCTTGGCGTCTTGTACAATGGATTTCCATGCAAAATCATCACTTTGCGACAACCCTTTTTCATTTCCGAGAATCCAAAGACATTGCCTATAATTCATATAGCATTTGCTTAGTTGCCAAATCGAAACTTATTTAATACGGAGGAAATGGCGGGCATAATTACTTATTGTTTTCATTTTGATACACTTAGATATCTTTTTTTTTTCAGCAGCATAAATATTTAATGTCTTGTTTTAGTTGTTCCGTTGCTAGTATTTTATCATTGGACGGAATTACACGTGTCGGCCTCATATTCAACAAACATTAATTATTTTTCTTTAAAAAAAATTAAACATTAATAATAATATAAGTGAAATTTGTTGTCACTAGCCCACCTTACACTTCTTATTAGGGGAATAGCCCAATTTCCATTTAATTAAGCAAATAGCCCATTTTTTATCAGCTGACAATTATACCATTCACTATATACATTCGCTCAAACAAGCTCAAACAAACAAATTCACGCTCAAACAAACAAGCTGGGCGTTCTCTGTCCAGAATCCAACCATCAAACCAGCTTTTACGATCATCATCATCGTGGCAAGATCGTTTGTCCTGGTAACGAACGATCTTCTCTGAATTTCCTGATTCTTATCATCATCGCAAGATCGTTCACGCTCAAACAAGCTTGGTGTTCTCTGAATTTTTGTTTTTTGCTTTTTGTGGTTTGCGATCAAACAGGCTTTTGTCTCCGAGATTTTCCCAATCAAACAAGCTTTTGCGATCATCATCATCATCATTGCATAACGAACGATCTTCTCTAAATTTCCTGGTAAGTCGCCGTTTTTTTTTTTTTTTTTTTGTGGTTTTGTATTTGATACAGCAATTACAAAAAATTCTCTATTGATGTTTCGTTTATTCAATTTCGGTGTGTTCTGTCAATCCTATTGTTGATTCATCATCGTTCTTAGACAAATCAAGCATTTATTTTATTTTAGGGACGAATCGTTTATTAATTAACCGGATGAGTTAATTTAATTTACTGATTTCTTATTTGTGTCTTTTGTTCGTTTAGTATTTGTTTGTATATTTGTGTTTATTAAATCTTCAGTGTTCATATTTTTCAGTACACTAACGTTAATGGCATCACAATCTCATTCTCGAAGTGCATCCGATGAATTACAAGGTTTTCATTTAATTTAATTAATCGTTTGAGTAAATTTGATTAACTAAAACCATATAGGTTTCTTTGTAGTTGTATAACTGTTTTTGTTTCAATTTTTGCTTAGAAAACGCGGCTGGGTTAATTCTTTACGATTCTTCCGGCAGTGGATCTTCAATTGATACCGTTGATATCGGAAAACAGGTTTCGATCATTGATGATATCAACTTTGACAACTTCTCTACGTCATTTGATATCAAAGAGAATGATATTGTCTTGTCTAAGGAGTATATGATTATGGTCATGCAATTATATGCTATTACACATCATTTCGAGTACAAAGTCCTTAGATCTTCAAGTACTCGTTTCAATTTGATATGTTGTGCACCTTCTTGCCCATGGATGATGAACGCGGTGTCTTCCAAGAATTGTCATTTTTGGACTGTACGCAAGTACACTAGTCTGCACTCTATGGATCATAGGATGGAAGTCTTTTCTAATCGTCATGTTCAAGCTACCTCTTCCTTGGTCAGTCAATGCATCAAAACAGAGTTATTGAATAGGAGTGCTAGTCATGTTACTCCGAAAGATGTGATTTCAACCATGTTGGTTAAGGGAAAAGTCGAAATTTCTTATTACAAGGCATGGAAATCTCGACAACTTTCTCTTAAAGAAATAAGAGGCTGTCCCGAGGAGTCATATTCTTTGCTTCCTCTTGTTGCAAAGATGATGAAGGAAAGGAATCCAGGTAAACCATTTGACATCATTCAGGCTCAGTAAATTAATTAACCTACTGTTCTTCATTAGTTAATTAATTAACTGAAACAACAATGCTAAACAGAAACTGTTTTCTCTTTTACAGAGATATTGTAATTATTTTACCTACTTTTTGTCAACACAGGAACATTTACTGATTTACAGATCAAACCAAGCGGAGAGTTTTTGTACTTCTTCATTTCATTTGGTGCATCCATAGCCGGCTGGAAGTATTGTCGTCCCGTTTTTTTCCATAGATGGCTCATTTCTTAAAAGTAAATTTGGAGATCAAATGCTTCTTGCTTCTGCCTTGGATGGCGATAATCACATATTCCCACTTGGATTAGGTATCGTTAATTCGGAGAACGATTCATCATGGGAGTGGTTTCTTTCTAAGCTCAAAGAGTGTATGGGTGATCGTGACGACTTGGTAATCATATCCGATCGTCACATTAGCATTCCTAAGGCAGTTTCAAATGTCTTTCCAAACCTGTTCTGGGAAAGACTTGCAGGCACGAAGCATGAGCCATTGAGAATCACCGCCACGAAGTTCTTCTTCCCGAGCTGGGAGACGAGGCCGAAGCCACGGGGATGGATTACGCTCTCTCGGCCGAAGTGAGAGAATCGCAGGATCGGCGGGAATGTTGTCCAGTAGCCTCTGGTGATGGGATTACATACGTAGTAATTATCGGTGAGGCTTTGCGATTTAGATGAGAAAGAGGTCGCCGGAGGAGGCTCGGATCTCGGCGGCTTCCCAGCTCTCCGGGAGGAAGTCTAAGCTGATGGGCTTCTCCGGGAGAATGGATTGAGCCGGGCCCGGCCCGTCGCGTGAAAAGAATCGAGGCTTTGAAGGATCTGAAGAACCGTTTGTTGGCGTGGAAGTGGATGAGGGAACGCCAGCGACGTATACCATTAATAGTACTGTATTAATTTTGAGATACATAGTGGTTCCCTAAAAAAAATCCCGCTCTTGCTTGGAAAGTTGTCCAACTTGAGAAAGCTTTACAACGTCTATGATGGTGGCATTCCGCTGGAGCTCGGGAACATGGCGTCCCTAGTTCACATCGATCTTTCCAACTGTGAATTGGATGGCCAAATTCCGCGGCGACTTGAAGTCTCTGGACACTCTTTACCTCCACGCCAACCTTCTATCTGGTGAGTTGGACTCGCTGGGGCTGTGGAAGAACAACTTCACGGGGGTGATTCCTTCTTTCTTTTTTTCCCAGAGCAGGTTTGTGGAAAATATTTTAGAGATTTTTTTTTCTTTTACTTTTAATCAGAATTATTATTTATGAAATTATATTATTATTAATGTTTAATTTTTCAAAAGAAAATAATTAATGTTTGTTGGATATGAAGTCGACACATGTAATTTCGTTTAAAGATAGAGAAATTGTCCCATTTGTCACCAGTTTCAAACAATTTTCTCAATTTTCACCAAAACACTAATTTGTCCTAAAATGCCACCATTTATGTCAACAATGTTTATATCTATTTTTTCCTTTCACCATTTAGTATTTTGATGGAAAGTGGGAAAATGTTATGAAATTGGTGACAAGATAAAGACAAGTATTAACGGTTAACGGCGAAACTAAAATAACATAAGACTTAGATATTTAGGCCGTTAAAAGAAATATATATCTAAAAACATTTTTTACCTGGCTCTTATGGAATCTATACTAACGCTGTGATTATCTGAAGGCAACACAATCGAAGAATTTGAATTCGATCTCACTGTTGATAGTATTACTATATCCCCTTCATGAATCTCTAGTTCTTCAAGCGACGTCACTTTCACCGAAAACCCATGGAAATTCTCGTACTTGTCTTCGAGTTTCTCCTGTGTTTCAACAACCTGAGAAAGGTACGGAGATGCTACAACAATGCTAACAGGCTCCCTGATGCTCTTCCACACTGAATAGAAAAATAAATAATATTATAAATTAAAAAGAAAAAAACAACGAGAAATAGCTTAAGAAATTATTAACTAAAGCATCCAGAAAAATCCAACAAAAGAAACAAGTCTAATGCATATCGGAACTACGTACAAAAAGTTATGCGTAACATGTGATTTATGTTCAGTGACGGATCCAGGATTTCAATCAAAGGGGGGCAAATTTGAGAAATATTTTTTAGGAGGGGCATTATTGAAAAAAAACTTACAAATTTGGGTCAAAAACATAATTATTAATAAAATTTAAGAGTAAAATTATAAAAAATATAAAAATTTGGGGTTAAAAAAATAATTTTCAAAAATTGAGGGGGGCATTGGCCCACCCTGGCCCCCACCTAGATACTGTTTATGTTTACATAATAATGTATATATACACATATAGGCTTTTATGAATATATGAGTATGTTACTTCAATTGATAATATAGTTCATTATTTATCTGTTTTTAAAAGTTTTATATACCGTTCATATAAGTACGCAGAATTTAACCAAATGAATTTCTTTTCAGAAATGCTATAAAAAAAAATAGTCATGAACTATCATTAAAATCCCAGTAAAAAAACGGAGAAGCCAAATTCAAGCTTTTTTGTTAACACTTGCGTAGCTTTTTCACAATCCTAATCAATATATATAGCTAATTCCATGCATCCATAATGTTTTATGATAGTACTGAGTAAATATATTCTTTTATTATGTATGACTTAACATGCATTCATGCTAAAAAAAATACAAAAAAGCTTAACAAGTTATAATAACAACGAACCCAAAAAAAACGTTTCAGAGCTACAATAAAGACCCAGTTCCGATACTGTTGTAAAGTCAAAATAGAAAGAAGCCTAACTCAAGCTTAATATTAATTCTTAAAGCAAAAAAAAAACAAAAAAACAAAAAAAACCTCTTGATTTACCTTTGAAAAGCTTTTGAACAATTCTAAAAGCAATAGCAACTTCCACAAGGTTTTTCATGCTACCATGAAGATCATCCATTTCTTCTTTTCCACAGAAAACATTAATGAAAGAGTAGGAACCAAAAAGTGGTCCCGGGAGATTGTAATTAGTCATTACTGATCAATATTTCTGGTTTAATTTTCAGTTGCCAGACACATGCATAAATGGAAAACGTATATATATTTTTCTTGGGCTTGCTTATCAAGAACTGAGAGCGGAAGCGGAACCGATTTTTAGTTTCTATTAGAAACTTTCTACTGGGGATTCCAAGAACTAAGAGCACGTTTGGTTAGATGAGTAAAATAGGAATGGGATAGGAATAAGAATGATGAATAGAAATATAGAATAGAGTTGAATGGAAAAGTAATTATTCTCTTTGGTTTGCTTTTTTAACATCTTAAGGAATAGAATATAATTCCTTAAAAAAAATAGAATATAATGTATTGAGAAGTTACAAAAATACTTGTTTGGCATGGTTTAGTTTGGCAAAACAATCTTGTTTAAGTTATGTAAAACAAATTGTAAGAACCTGTTCAAGATTCGGGTTACTATCGTCACTTTCCTCCCGCGTGAATAATACAGGAAATATCTTGTTTCCTGTTTTGATATTATTTGGTGAAATATTCTCGGATATTTGGTTTCTTAATATATTTGAATCGCGAGAGATTTTGTGGTAACTTAATAAAATTTATTTATAATCGAATTAAGTTATTCACTATTTTCTGTTAGGTAACATGTAATAATATGATTTCCACGATCCTCATATGTGGCTATTTAAGGAAAGTATAAGAGATTTTCGAGTTGACTATTAATTGTTGCATTAGAAAATTTCTCCAAAGGACGATAAATGAAGCGAGAGTTGGAAATTAAGAATAGTTAAGTCAAAGTAAGTTTTGGAATAATATCGAGATAAGTTTTGAGTTCGTCTCGAATAAATTGAGTTACCGAACAAAGGTTTTCGGTTAGTTCTCGATAATTAATTAAATGTCTCAAGGTGAGAAATTAATTCCAAAAGATCTTAAATATGTTTAGGATGAATGAGAAAATTATATTATTAAATTTCTATGGATTATTTCAACTATTGTGGGTGTAAAATGTTGTGAATGAATTGAAAGGATTTATTTGCAACATGTATAAGAGAGAAAAAAAATGATTTGTGATGGAAAGTAAGAGGGAAATAGAGTAATTATTAGCTTGCAAATACATAAGATTTCTTTGCTTAGCCATTAATGCTTTGACGTAGAGATATGTCACAACTCATCACCATGGAAAAAAAATAGAAAAAGAAAATAAAAGGACGTTCACTTCGAATCTTCAAGGATTGCAATACCCCACCTAGTCATTCATCGGACCGTACAAGAAAGGAAAGGAAAGGAAAGAGCAATTAATTAATTTCCTGGCTCCCATCTTCTTTTTAGTACACGGTCAAATGATAAAATGGGAAATTCTTCACACTTCTATCTCTAACTAGAGGTGGCTACGCGCGAATGATCGTATAATGAACATGAGTATGTATGAAGAAATTTAAAATCGTCTTGTAAGATAACTTGGCAGTGAACAAAATATGCACTTACCAATTAATTGAACATAATTCCACTTATATATAATTGATAAAGTATGAAGTAAATGACATGGAGACTTTAAATATCATGAACATAAGATAATTATATACTTGTCATTTTCAAGTTCAAAATGTTGTTAAAAATACGACCAACGATCGATTTTTGACATATCGCAAAATCTAATCTAGATCGACAACCGAAACATTCGGGTAATACAAAAAAAAAAAAAAAAAAAAAACTTCAAGAGCAGCCTACATTCTATATCTATACTCAAAAGAGTGAATTCAAGGACAAGTCATAAAAAATAAAAAAATAAAAAATAAAAAAAGAGTTTGATTTCAACAAAAGTAACACGTTGGTTTTTTTTTTCGATTTTTGGCTTTTTCTTGAGCTTGGTGTTCAGATCTTCACAGTTAGAAGCTCCGTTCTTGGAGGAATGACCATCACTTTGTTGTGCCTCAGGTTGGGATGTTGTAGATATGACCTGCTCTTTCTCAACGGATCTTGGAACGGAAAAGTCATTCAATTCTGTGTTTTTTGGCTGACCTGGAACATTTTCTAACAAAGAGTAAACAAATCTGAGTAAAGAAAAAGGGATAGTTTTTCTAAGCATCATGTAGAGAAGAAGAGAGAGCAAACGAAAAGATAGTATTTTAGGTGAAAGATAAGTGAAGTATTCAGATCGAGTTACATATATTTATAGTTCATACCGCAACAGAAGTTGTAAAGGTTGACTGTTAGTAATCTATTAGGTGTCTCTTCTTATTTTAGTTGATGAAGTGGCATGGGATAGACTAAGCTGACATGAATATTAATCAAGTTGACTTGCAACTAAAATATTTTCAACTAAGCTGATATCTTAAAAAATGGACCAGCGAACCTATTATTCAAACTAATACGAAAAAGAAAATAAATATACCAAAATGATCCAGTTGACTGACCTGTGAAGACTACTGAAGATTATCAATATTTATGTAATGCAAAACGATCAATACGCACCTGGAGTGAGATTAAATGACCAAGATGAAGCCGGCCCGGCCATATACATGAACCAGGCGCCCCCACCTGAAGTTGGTTTCATTTTCTATGTGGTATGTTCAAACTCGTTTAGTTTCTTGTTGAAAAAATATTTGATGACAAGCCTTATTCGAATGCTCGGATTTGTTAGACATGATCTAAGTTAAAATAACACCGAATCATAAGTAATTCTCAAACAGAAAAACGTACTTGGGCAAAGTGCTGTTTAAAGTGATTAAATTACAGCAAATGTGGATTCAAATATTAGATTAAAATATAAACAAACAAACATAAACTAATATATTAAAAACAAAAAGTCAAACTAAGGGGAGACCTGTAAGAAGGCCAACGGCAGGTACGGGTTCCAAGATCTTCTCGGTTCTTTCCAGTCTTTGCCTGATTTCATAATCACAAAAAGGTCAACATTACATTTGAGATGTGTTTATATCAATCTAAAAAAATAAGGAAGCCCACCCATACCTGATATGCTTGATGAAAAACGGATCTTTCATGAGGTAAAACGCCCACAAAAGCCTCTGCCGTTTGATCTGATCGCTGTGCCACGTACCAGGACAAGTTTAGCATTAATCACATCGATGATTCAGTGGTTACAGAGTTATTATTATAAAACCGTCAATCACTCACCTCATGTTGTTCAGCCTAGGGAAGAAGAATATTCTCTTTTTCTCTGTCCTCAAGAGTCGTGACCTACAAAAGAATTCACATTCCTAGAACGTCCACGCCCAATGACACAACCAACGGAATCCACGATCGGGGGACTAAAGTGCCATAACATCAGATGGATGGTGAAGATTAGCTACTCGAAGAGATTAAAGTGTTGTTTGTGGCGACAAAGGATAACATTATTAGTCCAGTTGGCGAACAAAATACTTGCAATTTTATAAATAACACAAGCTTGCAGATTTAACCGACATCAATAAACCCTTTTAACAAAGAGTACTCTTAAACAAATTCAAAAGACCACAAATTTGAATGGGAATAAGCGATTAAATCGACAACAAATTCAAGGATAGGCCGCCTAAATTATCTATTGTGTATTGTTAGATAGTACAAAGGCAGTGATGAAACACACTCTATATAGAATTTTCATGAGTAATGAATGAATTAACTTTGCAATCACAGGCTCACAGCGTCCACATTCTTGTTCTCGACAAAATCCTACTTATTTTCGACGAATAGCTTCCATACAATGTTGTTTGCTTACTGATCGATCTACTTCAACCATTTCTTCATATTTTCAAAGCTCTCCTTCTCAGTAACATCATATACAATCTATGATTTTGTGGCTTAATAAGTAGACCATAATGAAAGTAGATATAAATCAGAAAAAGATCAATATGTAAGAAGAAGAAAACCAATAACAAATTATCTCTAATGCATTCACATTTAGTAGTACAAAGTAACATGATAAAAAAATTGCTGATAATAAAGTAATAACATAGTAAAAACTTTATCTCAAAGAAAAAAAAAATAGTAATGCAAATGAAGCTCCTCATTTTCCTTAAAAAAGTATAATTGTTTTCACATCAAAACTTTGATAATTAAGATCGTGTGATATACCTATAGATCTGGCCAAAAAATTGTATTACTCACTATCAAACAAATTACTATTTATTTATGAACAAGACTGGAAAAATTCAATGTTTTGTAAAATACCTTTTTCCCTATGATTTATTTATTTGTGGGGGTTCCGCGTTCTTTGTAATGCTTGGTTGACTCTCTTAGCCATTTGGCCAATAGGAAGATGTTCTTGGGTATTGTCTCTCCCGAGAAACGTCTTGCTGGTGTAGCCTCAATTCTTTTCCCCTTAATGAATTAAAGCCAAGCACTTCAAGCAGAAAAAACAAGTACTTGACATATTAGATTTATAACTTGTACAAAGTAAACAAGGGAAGAAAAAATG
Organism: Urtica dioica subsp. dioica; assembly: GCF_054948205.1. Classification (NCBI taxonomy): domain Eukaryota; kingdom Viridiplantae; phylum Streptophyta; class Magnoliopsida; order Rosales; family Urticaceae; genus Urtica; species Urtica dioica. The sequence continues at coordinate 31,591,761 of NC_142758.1, forward strand.
GAAGGAAAACTCACATCAATCTCGTTATCAAACGGAATTGCCGCCGAAGATTTAAAGGAGATTGGATCACGAAAGAGCTGCTGTGGAAAATGTAGATTGAAGCCGGAATGCGATGTATATTATAATTTTTGTGTGTTTTCAATAAAGGCTCAATACTACTTATTTGTCTTTGGCCTTTGATTAAACTCACATACACCATCTATTTTTTCTTCTTCTTAATTTCACACGAACAATGTCATACCCACTCTATTTTATGTCTTCATTGATTTTCCTAGAAGAGAAGCTCTTTCTACACCGGATTATATCTCATAAGAACTCTTTGAACAAAAAAAAATATATAGTCTAAACTTCATAATCTACTAATCAGTGGGGTAAAAATATAAATACATAAAATATGCATAAACTCCTAAAGGCACACAAAGCACATTCTCATACCTAAGAAAAAAATCTAGTGATCTCTTCCAGCGAATATATATACTTTTCCCTTAAAACTAATAGAATAAACATAAAGTTCAATTCATGTTTCTACTAAACATGAAAAAATTGATACTAAACAAAGGTGTCTTGTGCTGTGTTTGAAACACAACAAGTTGAACATAGTTATAAATAAAAAAATGTGACGACGTTCAAGATGCAAGTTCCGATCAATGACATTCTATTGAATTGAAAATAATAGCATCAAGAAATTTTACTTCGATAAAAAAGCTAATCTTATATTCACTCGAACGGATCTCTCTACCCAGCTATCTCTGTCAAAAATATAATGTCACACAAAATAAACATACCAATGATATTATATAGCATCATACCCAAAATTACACAACAAATCAGAAGGCAAATTGATCTGCAGAATTGATCGACATACCTAATCTTAGCGGTGAAATTGATCGACGAGTCTTACAGCCTTCCAATCTGCCATTCAAAAATTTTATTGAATTTGCAATATTACTGAAGATTGCAAACACAATCAGACTCGAACTTACACCACAAATCTGATCACCTAAAAATAGATAATAAAAGAGAGCCATAAGAGAATACAAGAATAGAGTTTTACCATTATAACATTCTCTTGCTTTGCTAGCCATAAGCATCATATTAATGGTTCGAATAAACATTGTTGTGTAAACCAGCCTTCCATTCTCCACGACCACTTTGAATTCCTCTCGCTCTTTCGGTGTACACACTACACCACAGAATCTCTTGCAACGCTAGTTTTCCGAAGAGCAGCTTTAACTCGTGTGAAATTGAGACCACAAAGATTAGAGATTTTTAAAATCGGAGGAAGGAAAAAAAACGAAACAGGGAGTTTTACCGATTAGAGGAAAAAAGGCTCGGTCAGGATTTGGTCGTCATCGCACTTGCAATGCTTCATTCCTTCCAAAGCAATTTCACATGCTCATCATAAAACCAGGTTATACCATATTCATTACAACACAACCAAACTATTCAGGAACATCAATTTGAACTCAAAGAAACACTAACAGTATATGAAACAGATTATATTTTGTATGCAACTTTAAGTTGTCAATTATTTTTTTTCTTTTTCTTCTGCTAAGCATATTCACAAAAAGTTTATAGCACATATACATACTTATGAGGGCAAACTCACCGTTGTCCTCATCCTCGTCTTCGTCAGAGCCGTCTACGATTGGTGTCGCCTCGACCGGTCCGCTCCAAATTCTCAGCTCCGAACGATCGCCGCCGTACATTCCCCGGTGGAAAATCCGGCGTGACGGCGAAAAAACACCCGTCGATGAATCCGCTAAGATCTCTCGTCTTCGGAATCCCGGCCGATTCTTCTCCCACCGCCGGAGCTACGCAGTTGAAGTGTAGAGCTTCGTTGCCTTGATAGATGATTTGGTGATGGTGGTGTTGAGAGCTTCTGTAGCCTCTGCGGCGCAACCAAGCTCATATCCTCCGACGACATTTTTCTTGCCCTAAAAAACGTATATTTATTCAAAACTTTCTTTCTTTTGACATATGGCTGAATTTTACATATGGTAGCACATCAAGACTCACCTGGTTTTCAGGAGGTAGAGAGTGAGCAAACGAGATGAGGGAGTGACAAGAGACAGGTTCGAGAGAGCAAGAAAGAGAGAAGATCGAGGTAGATCTAGAGAGCGTGCCAAAAAAGAAGAAGAAGTGTGAAAGTCAATCGGGTTCCAATCAGGAATCACGGATTCACGCTCTTCATCTCCACTTCATCTTCTCAAAATCACGCTCAAGAATCAACAAAATCCGAGCGATTAAGGAGAAAAAAAAAAGCGAGTCCTTACCTTGGATGAGGCAGAGGAATTCCGATCTCTCACGATTTCTCTCTCTTATTGCTTATCTCGCTCTCTTTCTTCTCTGGGTGTTTTTTGGGCGTGGTCAAGTGAAGAAGAAAGAGGAAAAGAAAAGAAGTAAGATAAATGAATTTGATTTCTTTTTCATTTTTTAGAAAGACGAATCGATGGCGTGGGTTTTTAGAAGAAGACGAATCGATGGCGTGGGTATCGAATGAAGATGAAGAAGGAAGAGGAAAAGAAAACGCAAGGAATAGGCCAATTTAGCCACGTGTCGCGCAAAGAAGGTGGCAAATTTAGCCATGTGTCGCGCAAAGAAGGTGGCAAATTTAGCCACGTGTCGCGCAAAGAAGGTGGCAAAGGAGTGCCACGTGGCATCCTCTGGATAGAACTTTAAGTACCGTAGACTCTTATTATCTATGGTATGGATACATAGACGAACGATAATAAAGGAAAAAGAAAAGAAGACAAGTAGAAGAAAAGGAAAAGAAAAAGGGAACGCTCAGGAACGAAGCAAAGCAAAGAAACAAGAAGAAAAAAAAACGAGAGAGTGATGGAGAAGGAAATCACGTTAGAGAGAAAGAAAATAAGCTGGAGAGGTATCGCCGGATTTCGATAAAGGGTTTCAAAATTGATGAGAAAGAAGACTCGAAGCATGAGTGCAAGGTCGAGCACAAATAGAAGAAGGAGAGGCAAGCTGATTGAGCATTAGCACTGGATGTTAGATTTCTGTCAGAATTTATGAGAAAAAATCAAAGATCACTATGAAATTCATAAAGAGATAAGGAGCGTGCGTGGATTGGGTTTTAAGTGAAGTTCAAAAAGACCTTTTCTAGAAGAGAAGGATTGGATATCTTGAAGTTTTGTTAACCGGGTAAGTGGATATTAGGCACCTACAATATCAAAAAATGTTATATATATATATATACATATATTGTACGTGCATCTTTATGTGCTTTCTAGTAAGCATGAGTAAGATAAGCCAAATGATAAATCACTATCAAGATTAAGGGCTTTAAACCATTAACAAAGTGGGAAACAGAATTAGTCTGGCTAACAAAACTGGCTAGAGGTAATTAGGAACCCAAGCCTTTGTTATGTGTTCAGTTAGCTTCCCCCAAGAGAATCCAGTCCTAGTGATTTGGGTTATAAGGGATTGTGATTAACACTCGTATTCAAAGCGAGTATGTTTACGTTACGATCTTTGTGAGTCATATCCTGAGATCTTATAAGTCACGATTTAATAAAGCGAAAAGAATGTACGATAAGGTCAGGATTTAATCCAAGCTAAGCAGTCTCTCATGTTAAGTTAATTAAAGAGAAGACATATGGAATGGTACCGCCTCCGACATATACCCCCATGTTAGCGAGTACTTGTTATACTTCGTGGTGGTACCACATGGGGGTTAGGCTAGTATGGCGCCTATATGACATATGTCATGCGAATATCATTAAGGGATCCTGAGTATGGAATGTGTATTGTATGATGGGGATATGAGGGACCTAAGCTGGTAGATTCTCAAGTAAGTTGTAATTATCGGGACCTAAAATGGTGATTCCATAGATTATGATAGAAGTATGTATGCTATGATGTGAATTGCCGGGACTAAACGGTGGATTCTTAAGTAAGTTGGAACTCTCGGGACCTAAGCCGATAATTCCATAAACTATGGCAAGATATGAATTTATGTCATGTTTGAACTACCAGGAATTAAGCCGTTAAGTTCTCAAATGATATGAAAGTATGTCCTACATTATGTTATGCATTGCTTATGTGATATGTGCACGGTGCATTAGATACGCAGATATCCACTTACTGAGTCTTTCCACTCATAGTTATTATCTTGATATTGTAGATAAAGGCAATGCTAAGGAGGACTGAGCAGAGCATCAGCATAAGTGAGTAAGCGTGTATATACGATTGTCGACTTGTGGCTTATGAAATGGCGAGTTTGTTTGTTTCTATTTTGAGTCAAAGTGTTGTACGTGAGTCAATGTCCTTTAGCACTATGTTAAGATCTTAAGTGTTTTATCTAGTGGAAGGTTTGTAAATAATGTGTCCATAGGAAAATAAAATAAAAACTAAATTTGCTCGTATTTTTCAGAAACGTTTCACTAGGTAAACGTCTCAAATGTTTTCCGCATACGATTTTAAAACTTTTTTTTTTCAAATTAAAGGCATCGTGATGCATCATGCATGTTTTTCAAAGTATGTTTTAAGCAAGAAACAAAGATATCTGCTGCGGCTCGAGGGTCGTGACATAAAATCTCGCTGCCTTAAACCTTGAACCAGTTTTTCTGCCTTGGAGAACATCATCGACATCTGGTTCTTGGTGCTTGCAATTGATGTAGCTTTATTTGTGCAGAGTTTGTACCAGCGTGTTTTTGCATTGACGTGCTTGTCAATCTTCAGGAGAAGATTTGGTGAAAGTGAGAGAGTCTCAGATCTCAGGGGGACTTAGATTGCAAATCTATCAGAGAAGTCAAAGACGCAAGGTGTTTACAAAGGTAGTCGTCAAACTTAATATTCATGTATATTTGACTATTGAGATAGTGGATTGCTTTTCATCACCGGACGTATCAGTCCCCCTGAGTAGATTTTTTATCACCAAATATGGTTATCAAATCTCTTATGTCATTTGTGTCACACGAAAATGAAAAAATATTTAAAGCTTCGGGCGTTTTGACCCAAAGCCGAAACAAGTGGCCGCACCCGAGCAAAAGGTGTGAACTCGAATGCCTCGAGTTGGGTTTCCTTCAGTCGAAGGGCTTCTCTAAGGAGAGAAGGGATGAATAGGGGGAGTGACCGTGCCTTTTTGTGTAGGCTGTCTACGTACCCGTGCGTGGGATCAGGTCAGAACATAGTTCAGGGCGTATGTAACGCAGGTTGAGGCGCGGAGCCTGAGGGTGTGCTCGACAGAGGAGACGGAGCGTGGAGGAGTCCTCGACGGCGTCTCAAGACTCTAGGATTGAGTGACCCAATAGAGAATGTGTGGTTTCTCTCTTTTGGAGACGTGGAAGACTCTAAGTCGAGATTTCCTTGTCGTGGCGGAGCTTCCGGGCGCGTAGGCAATTTCCAGTCGAAAATGCAGGACACATAGGCGATTTCTTGTCATAAATGGTGGACGCGTCTAGTGTGCTAGACGTGTCTAGTGTGCTAGATGCGTAGGCGATTTTCAGTCGAAAACCTCTGGAGCACTCGTGGGCTCGAGATTAGTCGTTCGATCAAGAGAGTCGGCGCTCGGGAGTTCTCGGGAGCACTTTGGAATCTTTGAGAACGAGAAATCGAGGAGAATCTGCTTCAGGCCAAGGATGGCATCAAGAGAAGCAGAGAGAAGAGTAAGTATACAAAAGAATGAATGGGATGAGTTTCCCCTCAATGAGAGGGGGTATTTATCGTAGTTGGAGGGGCCTAGGAGGCTTGTATTTCATCCATGTGGGACTGGAGAGCGTGCTCCGCCAAGAAGATAAGCGCACGAATGACTGGCGGGGCGCATGGCTCGCTGCGCTCGCGCGTTTTCCTCGAGCGGCGCACGCATGAGTTGTCGGCCTTTTGTGGGCCTTAAAAGTCTTCGTTTATCCGGCCCGTTGGGGCGTTTGGGACTTGAGATTTCATGCGAGTTGCGTGAAACATAAAAGTCCATACTCGAGGAATCAAGGTCGACACGAGGATTTGTTAATCGTCTCGTGGACATGTAATTCTACTCGAGGAGTTATTTCGTCTCGAGGAGGAACATGGCTCGACTCGAGGAGCAAAATTTTGGCATGAGGACTTACCAGTCGACTCGTGACAGAAGGCTTGCCGCTCGTCAGGACTTCCGACCTTACCATCGGCCCTTTGAACGGCGTGTCTTCTCGATGTCTCTGGTTTTTCAAAAATGACCGACAACATTAGCCCTCCAAGTTTGTCGCTCGGGAGGCTCCGGGCGGTGAACTTTTAGTTGTTTCAGCCGGGTGTTTGAGGAAAATTTATTTCCCAAAGTTTCGCTGACGCGAAGCCTTTGTGATTACAAAGAATGTTCTCACAATTGCATGTGCTCTCTCCCATTTTTTTTGTCTCTCACAACACGAGTGTGTGATCACGTGGAGGAGGATCCTAGCGGATAGGAGGCGTAGCTCGACGTGGGCGAGGCGGACGCAATTGCATCCGTCGCTCTAGCCTCGGAGAAAGGGAACGTGCGCGCGCAAGCAGGCGGGCGCGTGATGAAGGCAGACTGGCTTGTCGCGGTGTTGTCAATGGTGCCCACAAGAAGAGTTGTAGTCTTTATTTTGTACATTTGATGTAATAAAGTCTCATGAAGACTCTTGCTTGTAATTTCTTATTCATTAATAAAAAGTTGAAACGTTCATTCATTCCTCCTTGTCTGTTTGAAGCTTTATGATAAAACATTAGTCTTTAGTCCATAAACAAACTTAAAAACTTACGAAGAGACAAATGTAGATTTGCATGAACAAACTCTTCGTAGTTTGCTTAAAACGATACATTCGCAATCTAAGGGTCAAAGGACTATTGACCTCAGTACGATTGTTAGGAGAATATATGATGTCTAGTTATGGGGCATTGAGAGTTGGAGACTCTATAGTTCTTCTAGGTATCTTCTGAAGGTACTGAATTGACCAGTGCACTTCTAGAGACAAAATAAGAACAAACCATTTAACCTCTTATGTCTCGAAGTCACTACGTATGAATTGCATCGTGCTTACCTTAATCCTGAAATGAGACGTGCCATTTCACAGCTTACGTATTCTAATTTGAGAAAGTGAGAGTTCGGACTCACTATGTGATTCTGAACATGGCCTATTGGTGAAGTACTCAGTTGTGAGAATGTCATGAGTAACTTTGTGAAGTTCTCATAGATATGGAATTCATGTACAAGATTGCTGAAATGCTTTGTTCAAATTGAGTAACAGTGCTCATGCTTTGTTCAAATTGAGTAACAGTTCTCATACTAAGTTGTGAGAATGTCATGAGTAACAGTGCTCATGCTTTGTTCCTTAGAATGTGAATAAATGAACTGGCCAGTGTCCAAATTGAGTCTCGACTCTTTTGGATGAAACAATGTGACTTGTTAGCCCCTCGTCAATACATTGTTTCTATCTTATTCACAAGCGACAAAAGAGTTGAGGAAATAACAGCTAGAAGGGTAAAATGGTAATTTTGTAAATTCCGACTAGCTGATGATATTCATGAAGGGTAAACACTGATAATATTCTGTGGATCCACTCATTACAATTAGGTTGAATTCTTGAGTAGAAAATAAATTCATTTGAACCGAGAGATTTTCAGTGTCAACTCTTTAGTGGAGTCTGGAAAAGGTTTGTGAACTTTTTAGTCCAAGTATTTAGCTCAAGCTTTGTTCATTTGGATCCATGAGGTCACTGTCACAAATCACATCGAATAGGAATAGTTAAACTAGAAGCTAAGTCAAAACAAGAACGAGACAAGTTTTACGAAAATTATCAAAAGGGTATTTTTGTCTTTCAGACATAGGATGAAATGAATGTCAATAAATTTTTTAACATGGTCATTTAATGACATGAATCACTCGACCAAAATTAGTCTTTTTGGGCCTTGTGGATCAATTTCATTTCATAAGAATTTTATTGAAAATTCTTAATGGGCCTTTTTCATGTTGTCATGAACAAATGAAAAAGCTTCTAGAAGCCCTTTCTAGAATGTTTTGGGCGCCCACTACCCAAAGGAAAAGAGAGAATATTTTGTGCATGAATGTATCAAGATACTTGCCAAAAGAAAAAGAGGAAACAAATTTCCTCTAAGAGGAATAAGGGGAAATCGGCCAAGGCTAAGGGGAAATCCAAGCTAGAACGCTATTTGGCTTTGTGACTCTAAGGAGAATAAGGGAATATTTGCTCATGAATATGTGATATTCTATTGAAGAGGAAACTACCTTATTGAAGGTAAAGCCTCTCCTATAAATAGGAGCCTTATTCTTCACATTTCATTCATCCCAAGTTTTAGAGATTGAGAGCTTCTCTCTCTAGCTTGGTCGCCCCTCTCTCCTTCTCTCTCTAAGTTCTTTTCGTTTTTGTTTTGGCACCTAGGTCCTCATTTAACCTAGCATTTTAGCTCTTCGACTCTAAGACTTGTTCTTGAGTCGTCGTGTTTAAAAGTGCCCACACACTAATTCGTTTTTCTCTCGAGTGATTTAGTGATAGAAACTTTTGTGGTTGCTCGAGTTGGCGAGGAAAGAAAGAGAGACGTACTGCGAGGGAGATGAACGTTTCCAACCTTCCGAAGGCTCATCAACGTTCAAGCTTCTAAAAAGGTTAGTAAATTTATTATGCTCGTAATAGTTTTATTTACATGTGCTTGCTCTTTGTCTAGGTTAGTAAAATCGTTTTACTTATCAAAATAAATTTTTTAAAATTCCGCCGCTTACCGAAGCGTTAAACTTTTTCTTAAACCCTAGATCAATTCCAACACGCGGCTTGTTGATCTTTGGGCGAAGTCCAGCCAAGTCTTTCTTCGATGGCGTTTTGTTTGATGATATCTTCAAGCCGGAGTCCGTGGGACTTGATGATGACTAGCAGTGTGACGATTGTCTAATCGTGACCTGTTAGGAAAAGATCATGGCGTCCATCTCGGCCAACTTGGAAGGCGATTGCACTTTTGCATTTCGCAGATGCGTGCTCATTCCGAGGTCTCGGAGACAGAGGTTAATGGTGCGAGCTGATGATTCAAGAAGACGGAGTGGTATCTGGTGGAACGCTCTGCCGCTCCGGAGGGCTTTGCTGCTCGGGGATTGACGCTAGAAGTTTGATCACACATCGGGCATGAGTCGGTCTCACGGAGGCATCCGTCATTCTGATTTTGGTGGCGCTTCTCCGTCTGCGTTCAGAAGATCAACCCTTATTACCCAGACGTGAGTGCGGGTCAGAGTTGAGGCCATTGGAGCAGTGTCACTCCGATTCTGGCTGACTTTTCTACCGATGCGGGGGCAGACAGTCTATGTTGAAGACGTGGAAGGTCATCGTGGACTTCTTCTGTCAAGGTGTTTTTGACGCCGAGAGGGTAAGTTTCCCTCTGTTTGTCTTTTCACTTTGTTTTGCAAACATCTTGCTTTGGCTAACTTGCTCTTCAAACCGCTTCAGGTGCTTGCTCGTACAACCCAAGGCGAGAAGATTCTACACGATTTCATTCGTCGCATGGGACTCCTCCAGGAGGAGCTTGCTCAATCGAAGTCTCAGCTAGCTTTGGCCGAGCGAGGTTCTTGCTCAAAGGCGGAGTTTGCGAGTCTTTGAGAGCAGCTTCAATTAGCTCGTATTGAATTGGGAGTCTCCCAAGGCAAGTGTGATCGTGCTCATACAGCGGTGGCGAAGATGGCTGGAGAGTTGACTATGGAGCGTTAAGCTCTAGAGGTTGAGACTCGGTCGACGAAAGTTCTTCGGAGCAAGGTGTGTGACCTTTGACACCAGTCGGACACGCAGACGGATGGAGTGGTTAGAATAAAGGGCCAACTTCCGTCAAGCGAGGCTGTCTGCGTCCGGGTGGAGCACGAGCGTGACTCTTTGGCAGAGGAAGTAGCTCGGCTTATTGCGCAGAAGACAGCGGCGAAACAGCTTGCGTCCGACTTGCAGGACAATTTTGATGTCGGGGTCAAGGAGGCGAGGCACGCTGCGACGGTTGAGTGTCGAGAAGCTACCGCTACAGAGAACGTCTCTCGAGGGATCACTTTCGACTTCTTCGATCATCTTTTCCTGTCGTTTAACATGTGTGTTCGAGTAATTTTTCCCCGCAAGTTTTTAGCGCATTGCTTTCTTTAAGAGTTTCCTTTCAGCGCACTTGTCTCAGCGCTAGCTTTTTAGGATTTTTGGGGCAGTTACCCTCTTTTTATGAAATATGATTTTTTTCTTTTTAGGAACATGTCTGCTCAATTTGATCGTGCGTTCTTATTCCGATTAGCTATGGCTTGTCTCGGAAGATACGGGTGTTTGTCGATAGTTTCGACAAGTCTTCTGCCTTAGCAAGATTTTGCTTTTCTTCCCAAAGCATCTTGGCTTGTTGCCTTTGGGGGTTCGGCCTTAGACGTGCTAAACTGTTGTATGGTTCACATCCTTGTTCTTGAGTGATCGTGTCGCATTCTCCGGGTTGGGGCAAGTTTGTCGTAGCTATGATGGCGTGGGTGCATCGTGTGAGATGGCATGAACTGCGCCTAGTATGGCGATTCAGGTGTGCCTTGTGGTGGCTTCGAGTGCGTTGTGATTAGTCATCATACGCAGTGCCTTGTCGCAACTTAGAGCGCATCGTGAAAGACGGCTTTGTGCGTCATGTAGGCATCTTAGGCACATCGCGATGGATGGGTTAGATGCGCCATGTAAGCTTCTTAGGTGCACCACGTAGGCGTCTTAAGTGCGCCATGTAGGCATCTTAGGTGTGCCATGTAGGCGTCTTAGGTGCGTCGCGAGGGACGACTTGGTTGCGCCATGTAGGCATCTTACGTGTGCCATGTAGGCATCTTAAGTGCACCATGTAGGTCGCTTTGATGCGCCATGTAAGCATCTCAAGTGCGCCATGTAGGCGGCTTAGGTACGCCATGTAGGCGGCTTACATGCGCCATGTAGGTGTCTTACGTGCGCCATGTAGGCGTCTTAGGCCTGCATCTCTCGGATGTCTTATGGCGCGCCGCAGATGTGTCTTTAGCCTGCATCTCTTGGATGTCTTATGGTGCACCGCGAAGGCATCTTTAGCCTACATCTCTTGGATGTCTTATGGCGCACCGCGTAGACGTCTTTAGCCTGCATCTCTTGGATGTCTTATGGCGCGCCATGTAGGGGTCTTTAGCATACATCTCTTGGATGTCTTATGGCGCGCCGCGTAGACGTCTTTAGTGTGCCACATATGCATCTTAAGTGCGCCATGTAGCCGTCTTAAGTGCACCACGTAGGCGACTTAGATGTGCCATGTAGGCGGCATAGGTGCGCCATGTAGGCGTCTTAGGTGCGCCATGTAGGCATCTTAGGCATGCATCTCTTGGATGTCTTATGGCGTGGTGCGAAGGCGTCTTCAGCCTGCATCTCTTGGATGTCTTATGGCACGCCTGTTGAGGCATCTTTGGCCTACATCTCTTGAGTTCACTCCTCGAGTCGAGTACCGAGTCCACGAGTCGACTAACTACTCCTCGTGCAGACTCTACATGACTCCTCAAGTTGAGTCTCGAGTCCACGAGTCAACTGATAAGTCCTCGTGCCGACTCTACACATGACCGACCCTCGAGTCGACCTCACGCATAGCTCCCCAGGTCGGGTCTATTCCTCGAGTTTCGACTTGAAAGTCCTCATGTCAGACATGTACAACTTCTCGAATCACCAATAACCGATAGACTCGGAAGTCTCGATGACAAATCTGCGTGCTCTCATACGAGGAACACAAAAACCGTCGCTAACGACGTGCTTATGTCGCCCCCAATGGCGGACCAAAATTCACTCTACGACGCTCTCGTGAGAGTAAGAATGGGCCAATTGAGTCCCCAAATGTGAAACTTGCGCCGTGGCGCCGCACTCACAAGGACACAAGACTTGACCCAAGAGACTCAACCCGAAAATGCGACCAGCGCACTAAGGTGCCACATTCGCCGGGGGATCAAGTCTACACCTAACCCCGCCTATCACGTGACACGCGCGCCCAAGGGCGCGACGCTCATAAGATGATATGGTCGCGCTCGCCGCCCAGCTCGTGCGCCGATAGGCAACGAGTCACAAATGGGTTTCAAAGGCCTGCGCCCGCCGGACGTACCTGGTCTAGCCAGCGTCCACGGAAAACCTGGCCACGCAAATGTGGCACCACACTCGCCGTCTAGCTCGTGCGCCGATAGGCAGCAAGTAACAAATGGGTTTCAAAGGCCTGCGTCCGCCAGACGTACCTGGTCTAGCCAGTGTCCACGGGAAACCTGGCCACACAAATGTGGCACCACGCTCGCCGCCCAGCTCGTGCGCCGATAGGCAGCGAGTAACAAATGGGTTTCAAAGGCCTGCGTTCGCCGGACGTACCTGGTCTAGCCAGTGTCTACGGGAAACCTCGCCACACAAATGTGGCACCGCGCTCGCTGCCCAGCTCGTGCGCCGATAGGCAGCGAGTAACAAATGGGTTTCAAAGGCCTACACGAGAAACCTGGCCACACAAATGTGGCGCCACGCTCGCCGCCCAGCTCGTGCGCCGATAGGCAGCGAGTCACAAATGGGTTTCAAAGGCTTGCGTACGCCGGACGTACCTGGTCTAGCCAGCGTCCACGGGAAACCTGGCCACACAAATGTGGCACCACGCTCGCCGCCCAGCTCGTGCGCCGATAGACAGCAAGTCACAAAAGGGTTTCAAAGGCTTGCGCCCGTTGGACGTAACTGGTCTAGCCAGCGTCCACGGAAAACCCGTTCACACCAACATGACGCCAAGGCCCCCCGGGGCCCAAGTCGTGCTAATCGATTACGCCTTCACTGGTAAATCGAGAAAATAAACCGCGCACCACGAACAAAGCCGTGCAAATCGATTACGCCTTCGTTGGTAAGTCGAGAAAATGAGCCACGCACCGCCGAACCGCGCAAATCGATTACGCCCTCGTCAGCAAATCGAGAAAATAAGACGCTCGCCGATGAAACCATTCGAATCGACTACGATAGTATGTCGAGATCATAAGACACGCAAAACGAAAGACATCGAAGGCCGTCCCTCGTGACGCACAAAGGCCGTCCCTTGCGACGCACAAAAGCCGTCCCTCGCGACGTGCAAATGCCATCCCTCGCGATGCATTAAAAGCCCCTTTACGGTCGAGAGCATTTATCCCGGGTTCGCACGTCAGCTCAAGTATTGAGTTTCCACTCGACCCACGCTCAACCGGAAACTCGGGGGGCTAATGTTGTCGGCCCGTCTCGGACCGACGAGGACAAAGGCGTCACTTCGACCCATACAACCGGCACGAAGCCTCAAACGGCCACCGGGCGGCAAGTCCTTGCCTCGGCCGTTTGCCGGCCCACACTAGTGGCCGGTTCAACCTTGCCAGGGCCATTGGACGGCCGAGACCGGTGGCCGGCCCAAGGTTGACTCGGCCATTGGCCGGCCCAAGCCTTTGGCCAACCAATGGGTGACTCAAGGGTCACTCGGCCATTGGCCGGCCCAACCATTCAGCCGGCCAATGGCCGACCCAAAGGTTCACGTGGCCATTGGCCGAGTGAACCATCCAGCAGTTCACTCGGCCAATGGCCGAGTGAACCTTCCAGCAGTTCACTCGGCCAATGGCCGAGTGAACCATCCAGCAGTTCAGTCGGCCAATGGCCGAGTGAACCTTCCAGCAATTCACTCGGCCAATGGCCGAGTGAACCATCCAGCAGTTCACTCGGCCAATGGCCGAGTGAACCTTCCAGCAGTTCACTCGGCCGATGGCTGAGTGAACTATCCAGCAGTTCACTCGGCCGATGGCCGAGTGAACCTTCCAGCAGTTCACTCGGCCAATGGCCGTGTGAACCTTCATCCAGCCCGAGCTCCCTACTCGGCCATTGGCCGATCAACTCATTCAGCCAATGGCCGAACCAAGAGGCTTACTCGACCAAGGGGTTCCCCAAACACCCCTTGCATAAATAGAGAGGTCCACCCTCTCTCAAAGGTAATCCGAATTTGAGTACTGAAACGCTGTTGAACTCGTACCTCGCTCGTTTCTCTCAAGTCTCGGCCTCTAAACATCTAAAAACTCTATATCCACCTCAATCCTACTAATGTTGAGCGTCGAAGAGGTAAACAGAGGCAACCCCTCTGTTTCCCCTTTGTAGTTCATCGTTACATTCTCTTGCAGGACAAACGACGGACGAGGCAAACACCAACCACAGCTAAGGGAAGACTCAGGATACCGAATCCGACACGCTCAAGCCCGAACGCGACCACTTGGTCCGGCCTTGGGTCGAACCGTTTGGGGCTTCTAAATAGTTGTCCGAAAAACAGCGACAACATTTAGTTTGCTCTCTCCATTCTTTTTTGGCCGAATTCTCTTCCTTCCTCATAGAGGAAATTTGTTTCCTCTTTTTCTTTTGGCAAATATCTTGATACATCAATACACAAAATAATATCTCTTTTTTCTTTGGGTTGGTTGGCCAAGAAGGTCTTCTAGAAGGTGTTTCTAGATTTTTCTTCACTTGTTCATGACAAAATAAGAAAAGCCCATTAAGAATTATCAAGTAAAATTATATGAAATGAAATTAATCCACAAGGCCCAATAAACTAGTTATGGCCGAGTTATTTATTTCTCATCAAATGACAATGTCAAAAAAATTTATTGACATTCATTTCATACTATGTCCAAAAGGACAAAAATACCCTTTAGACAATTTTCGTAAAACTTGTCTCGTTCTTGTTTTGACTTAGCTTCTAGTTTAACTATTGCTACTCGATATGATTTGTGACAGTGAGCTCATGGATCCAAATGAACAAAGCTTGAGCTAATATACTTGGACTCGAAAGTTCACAAACCTTTTCCAAGTTTTGCTTAATGTCAACTGACTCCACTAAAGAGTTGACACTGAGAATCTCTCGGTTCAAATGAATTTATTTTCTACTCAAGAATTCAACCTAATTGTAATGAGTGGATCCACTCAATATTATCTATATTTACCGTTCATGAATACCATCAGCTAGTCGGGATATACAAAATGACCATTTTACCCTTCTAGTTGTTATTTCCTCAACTCCTTTGTCGCTTGTGAATAAGTTAGAAACAATGTATTGACGAGGAGCTAACAAGTCACATTGTTTCATCCAAAAGAGTCAAGACTCAATTTGGACACTGGCCAGTTCATTTATTCACATTCCAAGGAACAAAGCATGAGGTGATATACATTGCATTTCAGCAATCTTGTACATGAATTCCATATCTATGTGAACTTCACACAGTTACTCATGACATCTTCACAACTTAGTACTTCACCAATAGGCCCTGTTCAGAATCACATAGTGAGTCCGAACTCTGACTTTCTCAAATGAGAATACGTAAGCTGTGAAATGGCATGTTTCATTTCACGATTGAGGTAAGCATGATGCAATTCATACGTAGTGACTTCGAGACATAAGAGGTTAAATGGTTTGTTCTTTTTTTGTCTCCAGAAGTGCACTGGTCAATTCAGTACCTTTAGAAAATAACTAGAAGAACTATAGAGTCTCTCTCAATGTCCCATAACCAGACATCATAGATTCTCCTAACAATCGTACTGAGGTCAATAGTCGTTTGACCCTTAGATTGCGAATATATCGTTTGAATCAAACTATGAAGAGTTTGTTCATGAAAATCTACATTTGTCACTTCATAAGTTTTTAAGTTTGTTTATGGACTAAAGACTAAGGTTTTATCACAAAGCTTCAAACAAACAAGGAAGATTGAATGAACGTTTCAACTTTTATTAATAAATAAGCAATTACAAGCAAGATTCTTCATGAGATTATATTACATCAAATGTACATAAATAGACACTACTACTCTTCTTGTGGGCAACATTGACAACAGCCGATTCCCTCCTCGGTAGGGAACTTCACCAGTAGGTGGTATGTAGAAGTAATAGCCCTTAGCCGGTTCAGTGTGGGTTGCCCAGTGATGACATTGTAGGGCAATTCCTGATCAACCACTAGGAATGGGACCATGTGAATGACTTCAATGCCTCCGGGAGTTCCGTAGGTGACCGGCAAATCGATGATGCCTTTGGTCATGACTCTCTCCCCAATGAATTAAAATAAGGGCGTTTGGGTCGGAGTTGGGCGTAGCCCCCCGAGTTTCATGCGCTATAGGGTGGTCTTTAAGATTATGTCGACAACACTGCCGTTGTCGATGAGAACCCTTTTCACCAGGTCATTAGCCACCTGGGCTTTGAGGAGTATCGCGTCATTGTGCGGATGCACAACTCGCTTGGCCTCTTCGTTAGTGAAGTACATCACCTCGTGAGGTACGGACGGAGGTTCCTCATAGGTGAGGTTGACGTGCATAGCGGTGTCTCCTTGGGACGCGGCCCTTAGGAATTTTCTTCTTTTTTCGGGCCGAATCTCCACGTTGTGGACCACCTAGTATGGTGGTTACAATGTGGAGCTGTGAATTGGGGACAACGGTAGCTGTGGTTCGGTCAGCAGTAGCAGTTGCTCCTCTTCCTTTGCTAGACTATGATATGCTTGAGGGGGGCCCCGCAGCGCTAATCATGCGTAACACAAACTCTTTTAGGTCACCCCGGTGGATCAAATCCTAGATTTGCCTTTTGAGATTGTGGCACTCGGAGGTCAGGTGATCGTATTCCTGATGGAACTCGTAATATCTAGATTGGTCGCGAGTCGCGGGGTCTTTTTTCATCGGAGCCGGGGCGATGAACTTGTCACGTGCCAAAGGCAGGATCCGATCCGACGTTGTGTTCAGTGGTGTAAACGACGAATACCCTTTAAAGTCTTCTGCGAGTCTCGACTTTTGGGGCATCAGAGGTTGGCTATTAGAAACCTAACCCCCTCTGTTTCACCTTTTACAGGAGTCGCCTCGCTTGTTGCTAGGTTCATCTTGGCGGTGAGAGTTTTGATTATCGCTCTTGGGGCAATCGAGGTAATCTTCGACTCCCATGAAGGTCTTGGCTCGAGTCATTAACTCAGCCATGGTAGAAGGGACACGACCAACGACGGACTTGAGGAAGTCACTTGTACGCAAGTCTTCAATGATGGCGGCGATTACGCCATTGTCATCAAAGCGATCAACCTTATTCGATTCTTCAGTGAATCGGGCGAGGTACCGTCTACGAGACTCGCCATTCTCTTGCTTGATTGACCACATGTACATCTTTGTCTTCTTTTGAAGCATAGATGTAGCGAAACGTGCTAAGAACATATCTTTCAGGTCTTTGAACGATCGGATGCTTCCCGGCCTTAAGTTCATAATGCTGG
This sequence comes from Urtica dioica subsp. dioica, assembly GCF_054948205.1. Taxonomy (NCBI): domain Eukaryota; kingdom Viridiplantae; phylum Streptophyta; class Magnoliopsida; order Rosales; family Urticaceae; genus Urtica; species Urtica dioica. The sequence continues at coordinate 31,608,945 of NC_142758.1, forward strand.
ATGTGGTAAGTGGGATTACTGTTCCCATCGTAGGGAGCGAGGTTCGGGAGTTTGAAAGGCAAGGAATTCTCCTCAACGACCCCATAGGCACTTCCGCCTACTCCATATTCTCGGAGATCTTGTACTTCATTTCAAAGATTGTGGATCATAGTGACCACATCGAGACCGGTTGTCGGAGTAGCTCTCTGTTCGGGAGGAGTCACCTGTCGGCTCTTATTAGACCCTTGACCCGTACGCCGGTTCCCGTTAGTTGGGGCTGCCGGTGGGATGTTCGGCCGAGAGCTTAGTCGCTCTCTTAGGTCATCGCCATGCTTGTTGCGTTGGGCAGTAAGATGATCCCGGAGATCGAGGCTTGCCGCATGGAGGCGCAGGCTTCGTCTAAGACGGCGCGCTTTTCGCATGCCCTGACTTTCCGCGACATTCTTCTTTTGACCAAGTCGATCATGGGCCGAACGTCTAGAGTTCCCCTCTTGGGAGGCTGTAGGTGCATTCCCCATCTTGGGTGAAGGATCCGAAGGACCGGCTTCATTCATAGAGGGGAGTTCCCCGTATTTTGTGAGAGAAGTCTCGATATCCTCCGAATCATTAGCACCCTCGTAATCTGGGTCGCAATCTCGAGTTTCCTCATAGAGGTTCTCGGGATCCCCATTGGGAATCACCGAGTTATGCATAGGTTGTTTTGCAACTAGTCGACTGTGGTACCTTGCATTCTTCGTCTTTAGTTGGCGGATATTCTCCTCCAACTCCATGATGCAGTCGTACCTGCTATTTGGAGATGGAGATGGTGAGCGGGTCGAGCTCTCTTTAGGGAGCGACTCTTCGTCACCATGCGCTCGGGAGCGCAAGAAATATTTTTAGTCCCAATAACGTTATCGGGGTTGTTAACGCCCTCAGAACATACGGGTGGTTGGCTACTCATCTTTTTCTCGTGTTCTAGAAAGTCGAGTTTTCAGAAGATGGATAGAAGGGATTTCGGGCTGAACAAGTAGGGAAGTCCCATCCTTCTAGCGCCAATATTTTGTCGCACAAAAATGAACAACTATTTAAAGCTTCGGACGGTTCGACCAAAGGTCGAACCAAGTGGCCGCACCTGAGCCAAATGTGTGAACTCGAAGGCCTCGAGTTGGGTTTCCTTCAGTCGAATGGCTTCTCAAAGGAGAGAAAGGGGTGAATAGGGGGAGTGACCGTGCCTTTTTTACGTAGGTTGTCTACGTACCCGTGTGTGGGATCAGGTCAAAACATAGTTCAGGGCGTATGTAATGCAGGTTGAGGCGCGGAGCCTGAGGGTGTGCTCGACAGAGGAGACGGAGCGTGGAGGAGTCCTCGGCGACGTCTCAGGACTCTAGGATTGAGTGACCCAAGAGAGAATGTGTGGGTTCTCTCTTTTGGAGACATGGAAGACTCTACGTCGAGAGTTCCTTGTCGTGGCGGAGCTTCCGGGCACGTAGGCAATTTCCAGTCGAAAATGCAGGACGCGTAGGCGATTTCTTGTCATAAATGGTGGACGCGTCTAGTGTGCTAGACGTGTCTAGTGTGCTAGATGCGTAGGCGATTTTCAGTCGAAAACCTATGGAGCACTCGTGGGCTCGGGATTAGTCGTTCGATCAAGAGAGTCGGTGCTCGGGAGTTCTCGGGAGCACTTTGGAATCTCTGAGAACGAGAAATCGAGGAGAATCTGCTTCAGTCCAAGGATGGCATCAAGAGAAGCAGAGAGAAGAGTAAGTATTCAAAAGAATTAATGGGATGAGTTTCCCCTCAATGAGAGGGGGTATTTATCGTAGTTGGAGGGGCCTAGGAGGCTTGTATTTCATCCATGTGGGACTGGAGAGCGTGCTCCGCCAAGAAAATAAGCACGCACATGACTGGTGGGGCGCATGGCTCGCTGCGCTCGCGCGTTTTCCTCGAGCGGTGCACGCATGAGTTGTCGGCCTTTTGTGGGCCTTAGTAGTCTTCGTTTATCCGGCCCGTTGGGGCGCTCGGGACTTGAGATTTCATGTGAGTTGCGTGAAACATAAAAGTCCATACTCGAGGAATCGAGGTCGACACGAGGATTTGTTAATCGTCTCGTGGACAAGTAATTCTACTCGAGGAGTTATTTCGTCTCGAGGAGGAACATGGCTCGACTCGAGGAGTGAGGCTCGACTCGAGGAGCAAAAGTTTGGCACGAGGACTTACCAGCCGACTCGTGATAGAAGGCTGCCTACGTACCAGTGCATGGGATTAGGTTAGAACGTAATTCAGGGCGTATGTAACGCAGGTTGAGGCACGGAGCCTAAGGGTGTGCTCGACAGAGGAGACGGAGCGCGGAGGAGTCCTCGGTCTCTCTTTTGGAGACGTGGGAGACTCTACGTCAAGAGTTCCTTATCGTGGCGGAGCTTTCGGGCGCGTAGGCGATTTCAAGTCGGAAATGCAGGACGCGTATGCGATTTCTCGTCAGAAATGGTGGGCGCGTCTAGTGTGCTAGACGCGTAGGCAATTTTCATTCGAAAACCGCAGGATCACTCGTGGTCTCAGGATTAGTCATTCGATCGAGACAGTCGGCGCTCGGAAGTTCCCGGGAGCACTTCAGAATCTCTTAGAATGAGAAATCGAGGAGAATCTTCTTCAGGCCAAGGATGGCATCCAGAGAAGCAAAGAGAAGAGTAAGTATTCAAAAGAATGAATGAGATGGGTTTCCTGTCAATGAGAGGGGGCATTTATAGTAGTTGGAGGGGCCTAAGAGGCTTGTATTTCATCCATGTGGGACTGGAGAGCGTGCTCCGCCAAGAAGAGGAGCGTAGCACGCGCGTGGCACGCAGAGTGCCTCTCGTGGCGTGCACTTGACTGACGCGGCGCATGGCTCACTGCGTTCACGCGTTTTCCTCGAGGGGCGCGTGAATGAGTTGTCAGCCTTTTGTGGGCCTTAGTAGTTTTCGTTTATTCGGCCCGTTGGGGCGTTCGGGACTTGAGATTTCATGCGAGTTGCGTGAAACATAAAAGTCCGTACTCGAGGAATCAAGGTCGACAAGAGGATTTGTTAATCGACTCGTGGACATGTAATTCTACTCGAGGAGTTATTTCGACTCGAGGAGGAAGACGGCTTGACTGAAGAGTGAGGCTCGACTCGAGGAGCAAAAGTTTGGCACGAAGACTTACCAGTCGACTTGTGACGGAAGGCTTGCCGCTCTTCAGGACCTCCAGCCTAACCATCAACCCTTTGAACGGCGTGTCTTCTTGGTGTCTCGGGTTTTCCAAAAACGACCGACAACATCATTTGTTGCTTTTGATTTTATTTCTTGTTTGATTATTGTTTAATTTAATCTGGCTAAAAACAATCAGCTGTTCAACAAGTTGTTTAACCCGCTAGTTGAACAACCATCCTAATCACGTTAAGTAATTTCACTTCGTATCAGAACGGTTCACTTAATTCACAAAGTGTGATCCGGTTTGTCTACTAACATTTGCTTAAGATGAACATGAAGAAAGGATAGAGTATTGGTCGACCACCACTGCTGGAAGGACACACCTATTGCTACTGGAAGGCCAGGATGAAATTTTTCATCAAAGGTATAGATGATAAGGGTTGGAATGCAGCTGAGAAGGGATGAACAACACCAGTTGCCATAGATGAGAAGGGAGTTGTGAACGAGCTGAGTCAAGACAAGTGAACTGACGATCAGCTCAAGGAAGCCATGGGAAATTCTAAAGCCATGAATGCCATATTCTTGGTTGTTGATGAGAAGATATTTAGGTTGATATCCAATTTTGAAGTTGCCAAAGAAGCATGGTATACTCTTCTTGTTGCTCATGGTGGTATTAAAAAGGTCAAAGCTCAACGTCTTCGAATTCTTACCACAAGGTTTGAGAATCTGAATATAAAGGAAGATGAAATTATTGCTGAATTTAGTGCCATAATTTATGATATTTCTTATGAGACTTTTGCTTTGGGAGAACCCGTCAAAAATGCCAGGCTTGTGAGAAAAGTGCCGAGATCTCTTCCCATTAGATTTGAGATGAAGGTGATTGTTGTGGAAGAGACCCATGATATAAAGAATATGAAACTCAAAGACTTTATGACATCTCTCAGAACTTTCGAGATGAATCTGAAAGACAAGGGAACAAAGAAGAAGAACAAAAGTGTTCGCCTTAAAGCTGAAATTCCCTAAGAAGTTGAAGATCTAGGGTGACATGTCAGACCAAAAAGCTTTTCTTGCAAAGAACTATACATGAAGAAAGTAAATAGAACAGGATGTGAGCAAGGACATCAGTCTACACCAAATCCTCATAATAGAAGAGATGGAAACTCTCGGAGAAGAAACAAATTTGGTGACAACAGCAACAACTACAGAGGAGAGAGTTCGAAAGGAATCCAATGCAAAGAATGCGAACGATTTGCACTTGTTCAGGATGAGTGTGCAAATACTTTGAAAAAGAAAGCATTGATGATTGATGAAGAAGATGATGTTACTGACGAAGATATCATAAAGAACTATTATTTGATGCATGAGAACTGACTTGCAATGATTGAGAACAACAAGAAACTAAGTTAGAATATTACTAGCTTAAAGCTTGAGAAGGTTTATCTTGAGAAGAATGTATATGAACTTACATAAGAGAAGGATGATCTTCTTAATACTGTGACTGACTTGAAGGAGCATGTGAAGGCTAAGATGAAAGCTCACTCTGAACTGAGATAGTTGAATATGAATGTCAAGATGCACAGCTCTGACTCAAGTAATCTAGATTCTATTCTTGCTACGCAAAGGTGCAGTGGGAGTGGTAAAGGTATAGGGTTCATCGGAGAATCCTCTCAGAGTGCCACCAGGTTTGTAAAAGCAGAGGAGCATACTGTCTCCTAGAAGATGTTCAAGCAACCTCGACGACAAATCATGCATACAAATGACTTGCAAAAGAAGAGGTAGAATTGCCATGACTGCAACAAACCAGGTCACATCAAACCATGATATTTTAAGTTCAGGCTGATCTTAGATTGAAGAGGGTGAAAAAGCTCTCTCCCATCAGACAGGAGTGGAAAGTTAAGCAGAAGAGGTGTCTTGTTGCATACAATTCTACAAAGAGCATGTAAGAAGAAAGCTGGTATTTTGACAATGGTTGTTCCGGTCATATGACAGGTGATAAAAACTGCCTTATAAACCTCAAAGATTGAAAGACTCAAACAATGACTTTTGGAGATGAAGAAAATGGCAGAGTTGTTGGAAAATAGAATCTTAATGTGAAAGGTTTATCACAACTTGATAATGTTTTTCTCGTAGATGGACTGAAAGCTAATTTGATAAGCATCAGTCAGCTATGTGAAAAAGATCCTCATGTGAAGCTTACTCAAAGAGCATGTCAAGTGTTTGATAGAAGCAACAAGTGTGTTGTTGTCGCGGTTTTTCGGACAACTATTTAGGAGCCCAAAGTGGCTAGACCCAAGGCCAGACCAAGTGGTCTCACTTCGGCTCGAGCGTGTCGGGCTTGGTATCCCGAGCCATCCCTTAGCTGTTGGTGGTGTCAATCTCGTCCAGGCACCTGAAAAGCAAGAAGAAAGAGGTGTGAACTACAAAGGGGAAACAGATGGGGTGCCTCTGTTTACCTCTCCGATGCTCAACATTAGTAGGATTGAGGTGGAGTATAGAGGTTTTAGAGGTGGTGAGAGGCCAAAGATGAGCGAAACGAGTGAAGTACGAGTTCGACAGCGTTTCGGGACTCAAAATTGGATTACCTGGGTCAAGGGAGGGACCCTTGTATTTATAGGCGGCCAAGAGGTGGTTTGAAGACCCGTTGGCCGAGTGAGCATGCTTGAGTCGGCCATTTGACCCCTACAATGGTTGGGTCGGCCAATGGCCGAGTGAACATGGTGGTGAGGTTCACTCGGCCATTGGCCGAGTTTAAGGCTTGGGCCGGCTGAGGTTCACTCAGCCATTGGCCGAGTGAACTGCTGGAAGGTTCACTCGGCCAATGGCCGAGTGAACTGCATGGGCAGCTGGAAGGTTCACTCGGCCAATGGCCGAGTGAACTGCTGGAAGGTTCACTCGGCCATTGGCCGAGTGAACTGCTGGAAGGTTCACTCGGCCAATGGCTGAGTGAACTGCCCTATGGCCGAGTGAGCCATTGACTCGGCCAATGGCCGACTGAACCATTGACTCAGCCAATGGCCGGGCAAGGCATTTGACTTGGCCATTGGTTTGGGCCGGCCCCTGGTTGGGTCAGGGCTTCGCCGTTCAAGACCTCGCACCAGCCACGCGGGTCGAAGAAATGCCTTTGTCCTCGTCGTCCCTAGATGGGCCGACAACATTAGCCCCACGAGTTTCCGGTCGAGCGTAGGTCGAGTGGAAACTCAAAATCTATGCTTTTACGCGGATGCGGGACGAACGCTCTCGGGTTTGCGTCACGGGGAACGGCCTTTGCGTGTCGCGAGTGACGGCCTTTGTACGTCACGGGGTACGACTTTATTACGTCGCGAGGGACGGCCTTTGCACGTCGCGAGTGACGGCCTTTGTGCGTCACAAGGGACGGCTTTATTGCATCGCGAGGGACGGCTTTATTGCGTCGTGAGGGACGACTTATGTGCGTCGCGAGGGACGACTTATGTGCGTCACGAGGGACGACTTATGTGCGTCGCGAGGGATGACTTATGTGCGTCACGATGGACGACTCATGTGCGTCACGGGGGACGGCCTTATGTGCGTCACGAGGGACGGCTTTTGTGCATCGCGATGGACGACTTATTGTGCGTCACGAGGGACGGCCTTTGTGCGTCGCAAGGGACGGCTTTTGTTCCGAGTTGATCGTGCGTGGCTTATTTTCTCGACCTACCAATAAAGGCGTGATCGGTCCGCACGGCCTGGGCCTCGGGGGGCCTTGGTGCCACGTCTGTGTGACCGGGTTTCCCGCGGACGTTGGCTAGACCAGATACGCCCGGCGGACGCAAGCCCTTGAAACCCATTTGAAACTCGCTGCCCTTCGGCTCACGAGCTGGGGGGCGAGCGCGGAGCCACATTTGCGAGCGCGGAGCCACATTTGCGTGGCGAGGTTTCCCGTGGACGCTGGCTAGACCAGGTACGCCCGGCGGACGCAAGCCTTTGAAACCCATTTGAAACTCGCTGCCTTTCGGCTCACGAGCTGGGCGGCGAGCGCGGAGCCACATTTACGTGGCGAGGTTTCCCGTGGACGCTGGCTAGACCAGGTACGTCCTGGCGGATGCAAGCCTTTGAAACCCATTTGTAACTCGCTGCCTTTCGGCTCACGAGCCGGGCGGCGAGCGCGGTGCCACATTCGTGTGGCCAGGTTTCCCGTGGACGCTGGCTAGACCAGATACGTCCTGGCGGACACAAGCCTTTGAAACCCATTTGTAACTCGCTGCCTTTCGGCTCACGAGCTGGGCGGCGAGCGCGGTGCCACATTCGTGTGAACTGCCTGGGCGGCTAGAAGGTTCACTCGGTCATTAGTCAAGTGAACTGCTGGAAGGTTCACTCGGCCAATGGCCGAGTGAACTGCCCTATGGCCGAGTGAGCCATTGACTTGGCCAATGGCCGAGAGAGCCATTGACTCGGCCAATGGCCGGGCAAGGCATTTGACTTGGCCATTGGTTTGGGCCGGCCCCTGGTTGGGTCAGGGCTTCGCCGTTCAAGACCTCGCACCAGCCATGCGGGTCGAAGAAATGCCTTTGTCCTCGTCGGCCCTAGATGGGCCGACAACATTAGCCCCCCGAGTTTCCGGTCGAGCGTAGGTCGAGTGGAAACTCAAAATCTACGCTTTTACGTGGATGCGGGACGAACGCTCTCGGGTACGCGTCACGGGGAACGGCCTTTGCGTGTCGCGAGTGACGGCCTTTGTGCGTCACGGGGGACGGCTTTATTACGTCGGGAGGGACGGCCTTTGCGCGTCGCGAGTGACGGCTTTTGTGCGTCACGAGGGACGACTTTATTGCGTCGCGAGGGACGGCTTTATTGCGTCGTGAGGGACGACTTATGTGCGTCGCGAGGATGACTTATGTGCGTCACGAGGGAGGACTTATGTGCGTCGTGAGGGATGACTTATGTGCGTCACGAGGGACGACTCATGTGCGCCACGGGGGACGGCCTTATGTGCGTCACGGGGGACGGCTTTTGTGCGTCGCGAGGGACGACTTGTTGTGCGTCACGAGGGACGGCCTTTGTGCGTCGCAAGGGACGGCTTTTGTTCCGAGTTGATCGTGCGTGGCTTATTTTCTCGACCTACCAATGAAGGCGTGATCGGTCCGCACGGCCTGGGCCTCGGGGGGCCTTGGTGCCACGTCTGTGTGACCGGGTTTCCTGCGGACGCTGGCTAGACCAGATACGCCCGGCGGATGCAAGCCCTTGAAACCCATTTGAAACTCGCTGCCCTTCGGCTCATGAGCTGGGCGGCGAGCGCGGAGCCACATTTGCGTGGCGAGGTTTCCCGTGGACGCTGGCTGGACCAGGTACGCCCGGCGGACGCAAGCCTTTGAAACCCATTTGAAACTCGCTGCCTTTCGGCTCACGAGCTGGGCGGCGAGCGCGGTGCCACATTCGTGTGGCCAGGTTTCCCGTGGACGCTGGCTAGACCAGATACGTCCTGGCGGACGCAAGCCTTTGAAACCCATTTGTAACTCGCTGCCTTTTGGCTCACGAGCTGGGCGGCGAGCTTGGTGCCACATTCGTGTGGCCAGGTTTCCCGTGGACGCTGGCTAGACCAGATACGTCCTGGCGGACGCAAGCCTTTGAAACCCATTTGTAACTCGCTGCCTTTTGGCTCACGAGCTGGGCGGCGAGCGTGGTGCCACATTCGTGTGGCCAGGTTTCCCGTGGACGCTGGCTAGACCAGATACGTCCTGGCGGACGCAAGCCTTTGAAACCCATTTGTAACTCGCTGCCTTTTGGCTCACGAGCTGGGCGGCGAGCGCGGTGGCACATTCGTGTGGCCAGGTTTCCCGTGGACGCTGGCTAGACTAGATACATCCTGGCGGACGCAAGCCTTTGAAACCCATTTGTAACTCGCTGCCTTTCGGCTCACGAGCTGGGCGGCGAGCGCGGACTCGGGACTCAACTCGAGGACTCACGTAGAGCCTGCACGAGGAGTAGTTAGTTGACTTGTGGACTCGGGACACAATTCGAGGGCTCATGTAGAGCCTGCACGAGGAGTGGTTAGTTGGCTTGTGGGCTTGATACTCAACTCGAGGGCTCATGTAGGGCCTGCACGAGGAGTGGTTAGTTGGCTTGTGGGCTCGATACTCAACTTGAGGAATGAACTTGTCTCGGGGAGGCATGTGAAGTCGGCACGAGGAGTATCGGTCGACTCGTGGACTCGAACTCGACTCGAGGACTCACGTAGAGTCTGCACGAGGAGTTTCGTGAAGAGTCGGCGTGAGGAGTATCGGTCGACTCGCGGACTCGGAGCTCGACTCGAGGAATGAGCTCGTCTCGAGGAGATGTGTGAAGAGTCGGCACGAGGAGTATTAGTCGACTCGTGGACTCGAACTGGGCTCGAGGGCTTATGTAGAGCCTGCACGAGGAGTTCTGTGAAGAGTCGGCGCGAGGAGTATCGGTCGACTCGCGGACTCGGAGCTCGACTCGAGGAATGAGCTCGTCTCGAGGAGATGTGTGAAGAGTCGGTACAAGGAGTATCAGTCGACTCGTGGACTCGAACTGGGCTCGAGGGCTTATGCAGAGCCTGCACGAGGAGTTCCGTGAAGAGTCGGCGCGAGGAGTATCGGTCGACTCGCGGACTCGAACTCGGCTCGAGGGCTTATGCAGAGCCTGCACGAGGAGTTCCGTGAAGAGTCGGCGCGAGGAGTATCGGTCGACTCGCGGACTCGGAGCTCGACTCGAGGAATGAGCTCGTCTCGAGGAGATGTGTGAAGAGTCGGCACGAGGAGTATCAGTCGACTCGTGGACTCGAACTGGGCTCGAGGGCTTATGTAGAGCCTGCACGAGGAGTTCCGTGAAGAGTCGGCGCGAGGAGTATCGGTCGACTCGCGGACTCGAACTCGACTCGAGGAATGAGCTCGTCTCGAGGAGATATGTGAAGAGTCGGCACGAGAGGTATCGGTCGGCTCATGGACTCGAACTCGACTCGAGGACTCACGTAGAGCCTGCACGAGGAGTTTCGTGGATAGTCTCTCTTTGGGACCTCCGACCTAACCATCGACCCCTTGAGACTTTACTATTATTATTATTCTTTTTCTGTTTCGAGAGAGTTAGCCCAACACGTTTGGGTGAACTGACGAACCGAATCCAAAGACGTTTGGATAAAGTGATGAAGTCGCTCCAGCTCGACTAGACGAAGTGGCGAGCTTTACTAGACGAAGTGGCGAGCTTGACCAGGCGAGGAGCCACGTGAAGAATCGGCACGATGAGTATCAGTCGACTCGCGGACTCGGACTCAACTCGAGGACTCATGTAGAGCCTGCACGAGGATCCACGTGAAGAGTCGGCGCGAGGATTATCGGTCGACTTGCGGATTCGAAACTCGACTCGAGGAATGAACTCATCTCGAGGAGTTACGGGAGAAGTCTTTCTTTGGGACCTCCGGCCTAACCATCGGCCCCTTGAGACTTTATTATTATATTTTTTTTTTGAGTTGTTGTTGAGTTGTTTTTTATTGAGCATTGATCCCTGTTAGCCCCCCGAGTTTCTTGCGTTTGTGAGACGAAGGCCAAGAAACTCTTGTGTTGTAGGTATACAAAAAAGTTGTCATGTGTAGAATAACTTTTTATTGCAATAAAGGGGTCGTTACAGTTTGTCATGGCACTTGGCCTTCTTTGAAAAAAGGAAATTACATTTTCGAAATAAAAGTGATCACGAAGCCGATCGGGTTCGGGCGTGAGTTTAATGGTCGAAGTCGCGACAATCATGGCTTGCTAGCAGATGTGACGAATTCCTTGAAGTCCCCACCTCGAATTAGGGAATCAATTTGCTTCTTAAGCTGGTAGCATTCGATCGTCACGTGCCCGTGATCTTTGTGGTACTCGCAGAACCTACTTCGATCTCGCTTCGCGGGGTCCTTTGCGAGTGGAGTGGGGCTTCCCAGCTCATCGCGGCGTAAGCTCAGGATCCGGTCGGGCGTTGTGTTGAGCGGGACGAAGGATTGCTTCGGGGCTGGAGAAGGGTGGTCATTAGGGACTTGACCCTTCCGGCGCCTTTTCCTTCATGACTCGGGACCAACGGCCGGTATCACAACCGCGGCTGCGCGCTTCTGGTTGGGTGCTCGATCAATGTTGGGTGGTTGCTGCCCCAAGACGATCGCGGTCTCGCGTTGAGCGTCGAGTTTTTCTCTCAAGTCGAACTCGTGATCCTCTCTTTGAGAGCTGAGGCGGTCTCTCAAGTTTCCGGAGGCCGTCCCTATCACCCTTGTTAAGGGCGTGTCATTCAGGCGACGCCTTTGGCGGAGGCCGCGACCATCGACGTTGTCACCTTCACAAGGGTTTTGGACGCGGATGGTGAGCTTGGAGCGTCCCTTTCGGGACCTCGAGACTGAGCGTCCTCGGGTATTGCGCGAGCTTTGACGCCTTGACGTGGTCGCCCGAGGGCGTCCCCTCGAGGGCGCGTGCGCGTGCTCATCAGAAAGTTGACGTCTCGGCGCGGTCGCCCGAGGGTGTCCCCTTGGAAGCGTGCGGGTGCGTCCCCTTTCGTGAACAACGTGGTCGAGGTTGGTCTTGTGGTTGACGTCGTCGACGTCGTTGGAGTCGAGGAGGTCGGCGATGAGCGCGCCGGTGACGCCGGGGCGGTCTAGGAGCTCGGCGAGCCTTCGAGCCGTGTCCTCTCGGACTGCGGCCTCGGGGTCATTCGTCGGGTCTCGGGGCTGGCTCTCATTATCATGAGGTTGCCCTTCGAGACCGTGCGCAAAGCTTTGGAAGCCGTGCCTCGAGCTAGTCGCTCGGGCGCCCACGGAGGTGGCACGCACATGACTCATCTCTCGAGAGTCGTAGGCGTAGTGATAGAGGAATGGAAGGGAGAGCATCGAGGTCCCCTCCTTCTAGCGCCAAAATGTTGTCGCGGTTTTTCGGACAACTATTTAGGAGCCCAAAGTGGCTAGACCCAAGGCCAGACCAAGTGGTCTCACTTCGGCTCGAGCGTGTCGGGTTTGGTATCCCGAGCCGTCCCTTAGCTGTTGGTGGTGTCATTCTCGTCCAGGCACCTGAAAAGCAAGCAGAAAGAGGTGTGAACTACAAAGGGGAAACAGAGGGGGTGCCTCTGTTTACCTCTCCGACGCTCAACATTAGTAGGATTGAGGTGGAGTATAGAGGTTTTAGAGGTGGTGAGAGGCCAAAGATGAGCGAAACGAGTGAAGTACGAGTTCGACAGCGTTTCGGGACTCAAAATTGGATTACCTGGGTGAAGGGAGGGACCCTTGTATTTATAGGCGGCCAAGAGGTGGTTTGAAGACCCCTTGGCCGAGTGAGCATGCTTGAGTCGGCCATTTGACCCCTTCAATGGTTGGGTCAGCCAATGGCCGAGTGAACATGGTGGTGAGGTTCACTCGGCCATTGGCCGAGTGAAAGGCTTGGGCCGGCTGAGGTTCACTCGGCCATTGGCCGAGTGAACTGCTGTAAGGTTCACTCGGCCAATGGCCGAGTGAATTGCATGGGCAGCTGGAAGGTTCACTCGGCCATTGGCCGAGTGAACTGCTGGAAGGTTCACTCGGCCAATGGCCGAGTGAACTGCCTGGGCGGCTGGAAGGTTCACTCGGCCATTGGCCGAGTGAACTGCTGGAAGGTTCACTCGGCCAATGGCCGAGTGAACTGCCTGGGCGGCTGGAAGGTTCACTCGGCCATTGGCCGAGTGAACTGCTGGAAGATTCACTCGGCCAATGGCCGAGTGAACTGCTTGGGCGGCTGGAAGGTTCACTCGGTCATTGGCCGAGTGAACTGCTGGAAGGTCCTCAACCAACCCGGAAGAATCGGTCCAGCTACTTTGATACCGCCTGCAATCAGCCCGGATGAACAGGTCCACCCCGAGCCTCTCGCCAGGATAACTTCGGTCCACCCCGGATGACGCACCTAGAAGACCTCCAGACCGACCACGTGTCCACCAAATTGACAATGGAGCGGAGTCGGACTCAGCTATAAATAGAAGATAGACAGTTTTTAGGAGATTCATTCATTATTATTTTTTATCCTTATTCTTTACATTTTGTCTGATATTCGCGTTGAGCTCGTCAACTTTCAGTCCGAGCTCAACGTCTCTATATTTCGATCGAATCGCAATAAAGTATTATTATCAGATTCATATTAGTTTGTTCATTTCGGCAATTCATCATTAATTCAATTCATTTACGATGAATTCTCGTACTCTATATACATATATATATATATATATATATATATATATATATAAATATAACATATAGTTCTTTGATTGTTGAGGGATCAAATCCTACATTAACAATTTGGCACCATCTATGGGAAATATCACAAACGAGAATTCCAACCTCGAATAATTGAGCTATGCTTGATCTTGAAGAAGTATAGCTAGCGAGAACCAAACAATTGAGCTGAGTTCGGGGGTCACCTCCGAAATCAAAGCTCTCTTGGAAACTCTGGTCGCAGAAACGAAAGAAAATCGTGAATCCCATCAATGTACTCGGACTGCTCTGGAGTCTTTAACTGCCGAACAAGCCGCACTCAGGGCCGCTTTGGACGCCGATAAGGCCGCAGCTCTCGCTGCGAGATCAACAGCTCGCCTTGTCGAGGTGCCAAGTGAAGGTCACTCTATGCCGACTGTGACTAATTTGGATTTCTCAAGAATCCCTGTCACCTCGTCAGGAGTGGGATCTCCCTACCCGGTGTTCCAGCCCGAAATATACGCTCAATCCAGATTATTCACCCCGACCACTCTGCCAAGCTCGAGCAAGTTTCCTCCTCCTCTACCGGAAGGACCCTCAGCTAGAGTCGAGCAGAGACAGATTCCCCCGGAAATCACAAATCCCGGCGAGCCCAGTTCGTTAGGTGCAAATGGGGTTTCAGCCCGTCTCGAGGAACACTCGGCACCTCCTGGCTCGTTAGCAAGATCAACCGGACTCCTAGCTACGTTTCGGTCCGCCCTCGTCGGGGAAAATGTCATTGTTGCTCATGCGGAGTAAAGAGCCAAACCTCTGGTTACCTCACCCAAGCTGACCAAAATGTAAGCTTTTCGCAGGATGGTTGACGGCAAATTTCGAGCTTTCCACTCCAAAATGCATTCCGCCATCAGCTCGGGCCTTGAGATCGATCATTTGTCGCAGAAACTGTTGTCAATGGTGCCCACAAGAAGAGTTAGTCTTTATTTTCTACATTTGATGTAATAAAGTCTCACGAAGACTCTTGCGTGTAATTGCTTATTCATTAATAAAAAGTTGAAACGTTCATTCATTCTTCCTTGTCTGTTTGAAGCTTTATGATAAAACCTTAGTCTTTAGTCCATAAACAAACTTAACAACTTACGAAGAGACAAATGTAGATTTGCATGAACAAACTATTCGTAGTTTGCTTAAAACAATATATACGCAATCTAAGGGTCAAAGGACTATTGACCTCAGTACGATTGTTAGGAGAATCTATGATGTCTGGTTATGGGGCATTGAGAGTTGGAGACTCTATAGTTCTTCTAGGTATCTTCCGAAGGTGCTGAATTGACCACTGCACTTTTAGAGACAAAATAAGAAAAAACTGTTTAACCTCTTATGTCTCGAAGTCACTACGTATGAATTGCATCGTGCTTACCTTAATCCTGAAATGAGACATGCCATTTCACAACTTACGTATTCTCATTTGAGAAAGTCAGAGTTCGGACTCACTATGTGATTCTGAACGGGGCCTATTGATGAAGTACTAAGTTGTGAAGATGTCATGAGTAACTTTTTGAAGTTCTCATAGATATGGAATTCATGTACAAGATTGCGGAAATGCAATGTATATCACCTCATGCTTTGTTCCTTGGAATGTGAATAAATGAACTGCCCAGTGTCCAAATTGAGTCCCAACTCTTTTGGATGAAACAATGTGACTTGTTAGCTCCTCGTCAATACATTGTTTCCAACTTATTCACAAGCGACAAAGGAGTTGTGGGAATAACAGCTAGAAGGGTAAAATGGTAATTTCGTAAATTCCGACTAGCTGATGATATTCATGAAGGGTAAACATAGATAATATTCAGTGGATCCGCTCATCATAATTTGGTTGAATTCTTGAGTAGAAAATAAATTCATTTGAACCGAGAGATTTTTAGTGTAACCTCTTTAGTGGAGTAAGTTGACATTAAGCTAAACTTGGAAAAGGTTTGTGAACTTTTGAGTCCAAGTGTTTAGCTCAAGCTTTGTTCATTTGGATCCATGAGGTCACTATTACAAATCATATTGAGTAGGAATAGTTAAACTAGAAGCTAGGTCAAAACAAGAACGAGATAAGTTTTACGAAAATTGTCAAAAGGGTAAATTTGTCTTTTTGGACATAGCATGAAATGAATGTCAATAAATTTTTTTGACATGGTCATATGATGGTCTAGATCATTTGGCCATGATGTGTTCATTGGTCCTTGTGGATTAATTTCATTTTATAGAAATTTACTTGAAAATTCTTAATGGGCTTTTCTTATGTTGTCATGAACAAGTAAAGAAAAATCTAGAAAGACTTTCTAGAAGCCTTTTGGCCGTCCAACCCAAGAGAATGGGAGACTAATTTCGTGCAGCCCTTGTGTGAAAGAGAGATTATTTTGTGCATTAATGTATGAAGATACTTGCCAAAAGAAAAAGAGGAAACAAATTTGCATCTAGATGCATTAGGGAATTCGGCCAAGTAAGGAAGGGAACAAAAGAGGAAAAAACTCCAAGGGCTTCTAGAAGTCCTCTTGGCCGTGTGACTCATGAAGGAAAAGAGGAAATTGGCTCATCAATATGTGATATTCTATAAAAGAGGAAACTACCTTATTGAAGGTAAAACCTCTCCTATAAATAGAGCCTTCATTCCATTCATTTCATTCATCCAAAGTTTGATTGAGAGACTCTCTCTCTTTAGAACTTGGCCGAACTCCTCTCTCTCTCTCTCTCTCTAGTTATTTTTCGTTTTTGTTTTGGCACCTAGGTCCTCATTTTACCTAGTGGTTTTAGCTCTTCGATTTTGACACTTGTTCTTGAGTCGTCGTGTTTATAAGTGCCCACTCACTAATTCCTTATTTATCGAGTGATTCATGTGATAGAAACTTTCGTGGTTGCTCGAGTTGGCGAGGAAAGAAGAGAGACGTGCTGCGAGGGAGACGAACGTTTTCAACCTTTCGAAAGCTCATCAACGTTCAAGCTTCTAAAAGGTTAGTAAATTATTTATGCTCATAATAGTTTTTATTTACATGTGCTTGCTCTTTGTCTAGGTTAGTAAAATCGTTTTACTTGTAAAAAGAAATTTTTTAAAATTCCGCCGCTTACCGAAGCGTTAAACTTTTTCTTAAACCCTAGATCAATTCCAACAGAAACTGGTCGGACTCCCTTTGCTCCATGTATAAGCAAAATTAAGATCGGGGACGCCGGAAAGGTTAGACTCCCAAAATATTTTGGGACAACTAATCCAAAATCCCACATGATAGCCTTGCGCATCGCCATGGGCCGGGCTCATCTTCTTGAACACGAGTTAGAGACGGGCTATTGCCAATTGTTTGCTGAAAACTTGGGTGAAGCCGCATTGGATTGGTTCTCAACGCTCGAGGAGGGGTCGATTGGAAATTTTCAAAAATTATCCACCGAATTCCTCAAGCACTATTCAATGCTGGTTGAAGACGAGGCTACCATGGGAGACCTATGGAATACTCAACAAACCATTTCTGAATCCTTGAAAAGCTAGATGACTCGCTTTAAAAGCGTCATGGCTAAAATCCCAAACCTCGATAATGATTCAGCTCTGACCGCTTTAGAGAATGAATTATGACAAGATTCTTGGTTCCGAGAAGAAATGAAGGTCAATAGGCCATCCACCATTGAAGATGCAATCCATAGAACATCAAATTTTGCTAGAGCCGAGGAAGAGAGAAACCTCCTGGCCAAAAAGCACAATGACGAAAAAATTCTTCCAGGAAATTCTAACCTTAGAGGATCACATTCCCAAGGAATTAGACGCTAGAAGAAAGGAAAAGGAATTGGGATTCCCAAAAAGGTAGACGCCCTGCCAAGATTCGCGTTCAACGTGAACACGGGGATCGCGCTGGGAATACTAATAAAAAAATGGACTTATAACCCCGAAGCTTACTGTGAATTTCACAAAAGTAACGGATATGCCACCCTCAATTGTGAAACAATAAGGAAGGTTCTACAGAAAATTTACCACCAAAGGCGAACTAAAAGGAGTCGATTTGGGACCGCCATTAAAAAAGAAAACTTTTAGATCGCATCCCAGGGGAAATCCTTCTCCAGGTAAAAGAGGAAGAAATAGTGAGGAGGGTGCTCTACCGGACTATCAGACAAAACCAAGAATCGACTGTATAATATGCGGTTCAAAGTTTTGCAGAGATTCTATAAACTCCATAAAAGCACACCAGCGCAAGCTGAAAAACACCCCAGAAAAGCCCGAAACAGTTGATCAAGAAAAAACCTTGATCACCTTCAGCGAAACAGAAGTAAAAGGGCTGATTGCACCACACGATGTTGCTTTGATAGTCGAGTTAGATGTATCCAACTGTGTCGTTGCACGAATCCTAATCTATGGAGGAAGTTTAGTAGATGCTATCTGCATAAACACCCGGAAGAGGATGAATATCGATGAGTCCAACATCGAAATGGAATCTACAGAGCTGATCGGTTTTAATGGATTAGTAACCCCATCAATGGGTATAATAAAGTGACCCGTCAAAACAGCCAGAGTCAATAGACTGGTCGAATTCGTAGTCCTTGATTGCCCCTCCCCATTTAACATAATACTGGGACGCCCGTGGATTCATGGCATGAAAGCCGTCCCATCCACTTACCACCAGTGCATTCGCTTCCGAGGCAGCCAAGAGGCATCAAGAATATGCTATATGAGTAATCACAAAATGAAAGCAAGCTCGACCAGTGATACCCAATAGCAATTAATGACTATCAAAGACAACACACCAAGGAAGGACGAATTGATAGAAGAGGAACACCTCGAAGAACGAGACTCCCCCTGTCTTGAGTTAACAACCTAGATACAACTCGATGGAACCAACCCCGGTCATTGCGTAGGAATTGGATCTGAATTAAGAGGAAAACTAAGGAAGGAAATTATAACCTTCTTAAAATTAAATAAGAAAGCGTTCGCTTGGACAACGGAAGATATGCCAGGTATAGACATCAACGTTGCGTCGCACTAACTCAACGTCGATCCAAGCAATAAACCTGCCAAGCAAAAAAGAAGAAAGTTGTGCCCGGAGCGGAGCGGGCCAAAGTTATAAACGATGAAGTAGAACAAATTCTGAAAGCCGGATCAATACAAGAGGTAAAATACTAGGATTGGTTGGCCAACACGATCGTGGTAAAGAAAAAGAATGGTAAATGGAGAGTCTGCATCGATTTTACCGATCTTAACAAAGCCAGCCCCAAGGACAACTTCCCTCTGCCACATATAGATCAACTCCTTGAAGCTATAGCACGACACAAAATGCTCCCATTCATGGATGCATTCTCAAGATATAATCAAATCTTAATGCACCCAGACGACCAAGAGAAAACTGCTTTCATAACCGATCGAGAGATATATTACTACAAAGTAATGCCCTTCGGTCTCAAGAACGCCGGCGCCACTTATCAATGACTCGTAAAGGAAATGTTTGCCGAAAAGATCGGCATAAATATGGAAGCTTACATTGACGATATGCTGGTAAAATCCTTGCGTGAAACAAATCACGTAGCACATTTTGAGGAATGCTTAGAAATACTAAATAAGTACCAAATGAAGTTAAACCCAGCTAAGTGTTCTTTTGGCATCTCTTCGGAAAAACTCCTCGGATATCTAGTCACACAACGAGGAATAGAAGCCAACCCTGATTAAATCCATGCATTGCAATAAATGCCATCACCCTGAAACCAAAGAGAAGTGCAAAGGTTAACCGGTCGCATAGCAGCCATTAACCGTTTCGTTTCTCGATCCACGGACAAGTGTTTTCCATTTTATAAGCTCTTAAAAACAAACAGACTATCAGAATGGAACGAAGAATGCAAAAAAAGCATTCCAAGAATTAAAAACGTACTTGGCCATGCCCCCGATCCTTACAAAACCACTAGTAGGAGAACCGTTCTACCTCTACGTTGTCGTGTCAAATGCAGCCGTAAGCGATGTACTGGTTAAAGAAGATCGGGGAGACCAAAAACCGGTATTCTACATAAGCAAATTGCTCGTCGATGCGGAAACACGATATCCAGCAATGGAAAAACTAGCACTAGCTATAGTCACTTCAGCTAGGAAACTAAGACCATATTTCCAATCACATACAATCATCGTAATGACGACCCAACCGTTGCGAACATTTCTCCACAGTCCAAATCAATAGGGAAGATTGACTAAGTGGGTGGTCGAGCTCAGCAAATACGACATTGAATATCGAGCCATGACTTGTGCAAAATCACAAGTCCTGGCTGATTTCCTCGTAGAATGGCCACAGGACACAAAACAAACCACAACTGAAATATGCGGTGAGTGGAGTTTAAATGTAGATGCCGCTTCTTCAAAACAAGGATCGGGAATAGGAATATACATGACTTCACCCCACGGCGAAGTCATTGAACAATCATTTCGACTCGATTATATTGCCTCAAACAATGAAGCCGAGTATGAAGCTCTTATCGCAGGGATGCGATTGGCAAAAGCATGCGGAGCGAAAAAAGTAAGCGCATACTGCGACTTGCAACTCGTCTCTAATCAATATAGAAGGGAATTCAAGGCAAGAGACGAACGCATAGAAGCCTACGTAAAAGTTGTGTGAGATTTAGACAAAGATTTTGAGACTTTCGAGCTCACAAGAACCCCTCGAGGAGACAATACCTCAGCTGACAGTCTAGCAGCATTGGCCTCAACATCAAACCCGGAAATAACTAGAGTTATCCCGGTTGAAGTCATAAAACAACCTTCTATCAACATTAATCCAGGCTCAATAATGACAATAGAAGTGGGGGATTGGAGAGACCGGATTTTAAAATATATCACAAACGGAGACGCCCCCAACGAAAAATTAGAGATACGCAAGTTAAAGCAAATCTGCGCCTGATTCTGCATACTTGACGGCATTCTCTTCAAAAGAAGTTTCACTGGACCATATTTACGCTGTGTATCCGAATACGAAGCCACCCAAATTCTCTCAGAAATCCACGAAGGAGAATGTGGAGACCATGCAGGAGGAAAAGCTCTCGCTATTAAAGTTAAAAGACATGGCTATTTCTGGCCCACGATGGTTGAGGACTGCAAAAAGCATTCCAAAATTGTGATAGGTGCTAGAAGCATGCCCCAAACATCAAAAGACCCGCCGAAGAATTATCCTTAATCTTGCCACCCTATCTGATCATGAAATGGTCAATGTACATAGTCGGACCAATGCCCACCGTCCCCGGAGGGTTGAAATTCCTTCTAGTTCTAACAGACTATTTTTTCCAAATGGATGGAAGCCAAGGCTTTTCCCATAATCAAGGACATTGATGTCCAAGCTTTTATTTGGAAAAACAACATTTGTCGCTATGGGACCCCGCAGGAAATCAACGCCGAAAACGGCGCACAATTCATATAAAAAAGGTTTAGACAATTCTGCTTCAATCAAGGAATTGAGCTATGAATGTCCACACCAAGATACCCACAAGCAACGGCCATGCAGAGGCTGCCAACAAGTCAATCATAAATTGTTTAAAAAAATGCTTGACCTAAAGAAAGGATGATGGGCCGACGAGCTCCCAGAAGCACTCTGGGCCTACTGATCCAGTCCAAGGCGCCCAACCGGAGAAACTCCATTCTCTCTAGTGTATGGCATCAAATTGGTAATACCTGTGGAACACAAGATCCAAACAATAAGGATGAAGTACGCCCATGAGAACGAACTCGCCAACGGCATGGCACTCTCTGATTACCTTGACCTAGTGGAGGAAAAAAGAGAACAAGCCATGATCAGAATGATGTGATATCATCAAAGCATCGCCCGATACTACAACAAAAATCTACTCCCTCATAACTTCGACATTGGAGATCTCTTTCTAAGAAAGGTTTTTCATAATACCGCAGAACCTAATGCTGGGAAGTTGGGAGCCAATTGGGAAAGACCTTATCGCATAACGAAAGTGGTACACCCAGGGGTTTATGAATTACAGACACTAGGCGGAGTACCTGTCCTAAGATCTTAGAACGTCATAAACCTCAAAAAACTACTACATCTAGCAACATAGACCCTTAATCAAACTACGCAATGGCTTGATTCCATTCATTGGGTATGTAGGCAACCTTGTCTTCAAGGTCCAGCTCCCATATCACTATCAACCTAAAAGGTCACCGACGACGCACATGAGCAACGGGCTCTTGACTCTACAAGGATACCTTTAAATAGAACTATCTGCCAAGTCATAAACCTATGCGGGAATAAGGCCGAACCCTTAGAACCCTACCAGCACTGAGGCTCTCAGTACAATTGGATAACGTCAATAAGGAACGGCGGAGTCTCAAGACCTACTGAAAATTGACGTGGGAGACAATGAACAAATCAAAACCCCCATGGGCGCTGAAGCCATCAAAAGCATTCGAATACCCCACGCAGTGAGACCATTTGGACACTTATGAAAAATTACATCAACATACACGACACCCACGTACAAGGTAAATCCTTAAAACAATAATTCTTCACAAAAGGGATTTCCAGCCCAATAAAGTATTGATCAAACTGAAACATAGCTGAAAGGGAATATTTCAGTGTGATTCCATTGACAATCGAACCGAAATCCTCCACAACTTTCATAATTCCATTACCCAAATCTCTGTTCAATAAGATAGTTATCGAACTAAAACACTTGGTATACTTGCAAGTTTTTGTTTCTTATTTAATGAATTTTCAAATCGATTTTTGGACTGAGATACTTAACAAATCTCACAAATCAGTAAAGGAAGTTTACCCCAATGAAACAATCACCGGACTAAAATCCCTAATGATTTCAACAAGCAAAGTTTTAAACGATCGAGCAAAGAAACCTTTAACAACTTTCGAAAACTTAGGAAAAGTTTATCAATAAAGATCGAACTATAAAACTAAGCATTCATCAAAACAAGTAATCTTTAAAGGTCGACCTCGTGGTCGAGCAGAGTACGACATGATGAAGATGACCCCTTGGCCGAATTCACCACGAAACAAAAATTATTACATGAATATTCAGTACGGAAATGGATTTTGCCATAACGGGCCCCCAAAGAGATTATTAAGAAACATAAAAAAAGAGTGAGAAACTGGGAAAGTCGGAGGCCTTCACTTTGGACCTTCAGCACTTGTGCTCGCCCTGGCCTCGGACGCGACGTGTACAACCTCGGATTCCTCCGCGATGCCCATCAGGGTCTAACCTACATTTGAACCATATTCATCAATCTCCATCTCGATCGTCTCATCTTCGTGAATGCAATCGGGAGAAATTCGCTCCGAGTACGGAGTGAACACGACATCCTCCACACCCGCGAGGTCGAGAAGAGGCTCGGGGAACAAGTCGGCAGTGAACCGAATGATGTCATCCTTGGCCTCTTGAAGGACTTCAGGCACATCTCCAAGCTCGCCCTTCACAACATCTTCAAGCACTCCGGCCGCAATCACGGCACTGGTAGAGCTTACGGAGGACCACCCGCTTCTTCTCACGAGCAACGAGGTGATCTCGGTACTTGGAGGTGATGTTCCGATATTTCGTGGACGCAACCTTCCTGCCCGAGCGAGTATCCTGGGTCTTGATCGAGTGCGTACTGCGCTGGAGCTTGGAAATCAAAGCTTTAGCCCTCTTAAAATCAGATGTTACCTTGGACACGAAGGTGCTCAGGTCACGATTAGCCGATTCGAGATCAGCCAAACGATGCTTGAGCTCGTCCATCTGCCCGCTGGCGATGTTCAACTCATGATCCTTGCTCGTCAGCTCGGATCGAGTAGACTACACCTCCTCAGCCATATCTGTGAAGGATTTCTGGTCGACCGCGGCTTCTTTCAGCTCGCCCTCCTTCTTTGCCAGCTCTTTTTTGAGCTTGTTCACATCACCCTTCATAGACGCCACCTTGGCAACTTGGTTTCTCAACCCTTCCAAGGACTTTTCCAGCTCGCATATCCTCTTTTCAGCAACACGAATCTTATGCTCATAAGGATAGACTCCTTTGTTGATCTCGGCTTGATACTACAAAAAAGAGCAAGAAAACACAAAACCTTGGGTTTAATAATACGTTCGTTCATACAACGAAAAACTTAGAAAAATCTAAGTGAAGTGAATACCTTGGTGGCCGCGAGAAACATCTCGTGATAAATGCCACCACCCCTCAGCGACCTCACTTTGCCAAGCGGCGCCGTAGGATATCGGATCTGCCTCAGGAAAAAGGTAGATGAGCTGGCATCCTCATAAATGCCGTAGTTACGCTCGAAGTGCATCAAGACCTTGTTCGGCTACAGATCGAACTTCGTCACCTCGTCAATGGATGACGACCCAGATGAAGTCAGCTCGGCGCTCTTCGGAGCGACCTCCTTCTCCGGGGCGGCTGCGACCTCCACCCGTTCGCTTTCTTTTGCTTCATATCCCTGCTCGGAAGGTCTCATTGGCGGGACAACCACAACCTCCTCATCTTACTCCACGACTTTCGTTGTTTTTGTTGTCAATGGTGCCCACAAGAAGAGTTGTAGTCTCTATTTATGTACATTTGATGTAATATAGTCTCACAGAGACTCTTGCTTGTAAGTGTCGAATCATAAATAAAAGTTGAAACATTCATTCATTCTTCATTGTCTGTTTGACGCTTTATAATAAACCTTAGTCTTTAGTCCATAAACAAACCTGTTGTCGGCCCGTCTCGGACCAACGAGGACAAAGGCGTCACATCGACCCACGCGATCGGGCGAGGCCTCGAACGGCGAAACCTTGCCTCGGCCATTGGCCGGCCCACACCAATGGCCGACCCAAGGTTCCGCCGGCCAATGGCCGGCCCAATGCTCAGCCAGCCAGTGGCCGACCCAAGGGCTCGGCCGGCCAATGGCCGGCCGAAGGTTCAACCCCTTCACTCGGCCAATGGCCGAGTGAACCTTCAGCCGGCCATGCAGTTAACTCGGCCAATGGCCGAGTGAACCTTCCAGGCAGTTCACTCGGCCAATGGCTGAGTGAACCTCCAGCCGGCCATGCAGTTCACTCGGCCAATGGCCAAGTGAACCTTCCAGGCAGCTCACTCGGCCAATGGCCAAGTGAACCTTCAGCCGGCCAAGCAGTTCACTCGGCCAATGGCCGAGTGAACCTCCCAAGCAGTTCACTCGGCCAATGGCCGAGTGAACCTTCAGCCGGCCAAGCACTTCACTCGGCCAATGGCAGAGTGAACCTTCCAAGAAGTTCACTCAGCCAATGGCCGACCCAAAGGCTCACTCGGCCAAGGGGTTGCCCGAAACACCCCTTGGTCGCCTATAAATAGAGAAGTCCGCCCTCTCCCAAAGGTAATCCAATTTTGAGTCCCGAAGCGCTGTCGAACTTATACTTCACTCGTTTCGCTCATCTTTGGCCTCTCACCCTCTAAAACCTCTACACTCCACCTAAATCCCTCTAATGTTGAGCGTCGGAGAGGTAAACAGAGGCACCCCCTCTGTTTTCCCTTTGTAGTTCACGTGTTCTTTCTTCCTTTTTAGGTGCTAGGACGAACTCAAGGGTCATTGACACCTAAGGGAAGACTCGGGGTACCGAGTCCGACATGCTCGAACCGAAGCGAGGCCACTTGGTCCGGCCTTGGGCCTAACCGCTTCCAATTTCTAAATCGTTGTCCGAAAACGAGCGACAACATTTTAGCGCTAGAAGGAGGGGATCTCCCAACCTTGGCAACGCTCTCCCTTCCAACTTATTTTCTCGTATTCCGCAAGACTCTCGATAGATGAGTCTCCTTCCGGCCACCTCCGTGGGCACCCGAGCGACTAGCTCGGGGTACGACCTCAAGAACTTAACACATCGTCTAGGAGGGCAACCTCGTGACAACGAGAGCCAGCCCCAAGACCCAGCAAATGACCCCGAGGCCAAGCTCCGAGAGGACACGAATCGAGGGCTTGCCGAGCTCCTAGACCGCCCCGGCGTCGACGGCGCGCTTATCGCCGACCTCCTCGGCTATGGTGTCGAGGACCACGTCAACCACGACCAAAGAGACCCCAACAACGTGGCAAGATCAAAAATCGACGAGGCCAACCTCGACCGCGCTATTCACGAAAGTGAACGCACACGCACGCCTTCGAGGAGACTCCCTCAGGCAACCACGTCGAGACATCAATCGTCGAGTGAACAAACACGTGCGCCCTCGAGGGGACGCCCCCGAGAATCCACATCAAGACAAAGATCGAGCAATGTTCGAGGACGCTCAATCTCAAGGTCCCGAAAGGGACGCTCTAAGCTAACCATTTGCGTCCAATACCCTTGTAGAGACGACGATGTCGATGATCGCGGCATCCGTCAAGGGCGTCGCCTGAATGACGTACCCTTGCCAAGGGTGATTGGAACGGCCGGCGAAGACTTGAGAGAACGCCTCAATTCGGCCAGCGCAGACTTGAGAGACCGTCTCAATTCTCGAAGGGAGTCTCATGGGAGTGACTTGAGGGATAAACTCAACGCCCGACGCGAGATCGTGAGAGAGGTCGTGTTGGGACACCAACCACCCAATGTTGTTAATCGAGCGCCCAACAAGAAGCGCATTCCCGCACTCGTCGCACCGGCCATCGGTCGCGACTCGCGAAGGAAGAGGCGTAGAAATGGTCAAGCCCCTAACGACCGTCCTTCTCCGACCCCGAAGCAACCCTTCATCCCTCTCAATACAACACCCGACCGGATCCTTAGCGTACACAAAGAGAAGCTAGGATCTCCGCCTCCGATGAAGAGGGACCCCACAACGCGGGATATGAGCAAACGGTGTGAATATTACCAAGACCATGGACACGTGACAACTGAATGCTACCAACTTAGGAAGCAAATTGACTCCCTGATTCGAAGCGGGAATCTCAAAGAGTTCGTGGCATGCGCTAGCAAAGTGACAACCCCGACTGAGCGCCCGACTCGTCAAAAGAAAGAGAGCGTCGTCGCCGCTACAATAAGCCCCACCACAGGCAACGTTTCAGAAACCTTGAGCATGAGAGAAGTGAGACGATGAGCGCGGTTCATCGACTAAAGAACAAGCTCGCACCATTCGCGGCCGCGACCAACACAATTTTCGCCGTTAAGTTCATGCCTGAACTTGCTCAACTTTGTAATCGCTTTATTTCAAGCACATTGTTTTCTTTTCCTTAAAAAGGCCAAGTTCCAAGGCAAGCTGTAAAAACTTCTTCATTGCAATAAAAGTTGTTCTACCCATTGTAACGTACTATTGTATACCTCCAACACGAGAGTTTCTTGGTCTTCGTCTCAAAAACACAAGAAACTCGGGGGGCTAATGGGGAGAAATATTGAATGAAACCGAGACCCTAGAAAAAAAACAAAAGTATAACGAAGTCTCAAGGGGCCGATGGTTAGGCCGGAGGTCCCGAAGAGAGACAATATACACACATGACTCCTCGAGTTGAGTTCGCTCCTCGAGTTAAGTATCGAGTCCACGAGTCGACCGATAAGTCCTCGTGTCGACTCTACACATGACTCCTCGGGTTGAGTTCACTCCTCGAGTTGAGTCCTGAGTCCACGAGTCGACCGATAAGTCTTCATGTCGACTCTACACATGACTCCTCGAGTTGAGTTCACTTCTCGAGTTGAATCCCGAGTCCACGAGTCGACCGATAAGTCCTCGTGTCGACCCTACACATAACTCCTCGAGTTGAGTTCACTCCTCGAGTTGAGTCTCGAGTCCACGAGTCGACCGATAAGTCCTCGTGTCGACTCTACACATGACTCCTCGGGTTGAGTTCACTCCTCGAGTTGAGTCCCGAGTCCAAGAGTCGACCGATAAGTCCTCGTGTCGACTCTACACATGACTCCTCGAGTTGAGTCCCGAGTCCACGAGTCGACCGATAAGTCCTCGTGTCGACTCTACACATGACTCCTCGAGTTGAGTTCACTCCACGAGTTGAGTCCCGAGTCCACGAGTCGACCAATAACTCCTCGTGTCGACTCTACACATGACTCCTCGAGTTGAGTTCGCTCCTCGAGTTGAGTTCCGAGTCCACGAGTCGACCGATAAGTCCTCGTGTCGACTCTACACATGACTCCTCGAGTTGAGTTCACTCCTCGAGTTGAGTCCCGAGTCCACGAGTCGACAGATAAGTCCTCGTGTCGACTCTACGCATGACTCCTCGAGTTGAGTCCCGAGTCCACGAGTCGACTGATAAGTCCTCATGTTGACTCTACGCATGACTCCTCGAGTTGAGTTCACTCCTCGAGTTAAGTCCCGAGTCCACGAGTCGACCGACAAGTCCTCGTGTCGACTCTACGCATGACTCCTCGAGTTGAGTTCACTCTTCGAGTTGAGTCCTGAGTCCACGAGTCGACCGACAAGTTCTCCTGCCGACTCTTCATGTGACTCCTCGAGTTGAGTTCACTCCTCGAGTTGATTCCCGAGTCCACGAGTCGACCGATAAGTCCTCGTGTCGACTCTATACATGACTCCTCGAGTTGAATTCACTCCTTGAGTTGAGTCCCGAGTCCACAAGTCGACCGATATGTCCTCGTGCCGACTCTTCACGTGACTCCTCGAGTTGAGTTCACTCCTCGAGTTGAGTCCCGAGTCCACGAGTTGACCGATAAGTCCTCGTGTCGACTCTACACATGACTCCTCGGGTTTAGTTCACTCCTCGAGTTGAGTCCCGAGTCCACGACTCGACCGATAAGTCCTCGTGTCGACTCTACACATGACTCCTCGAGTTGAGTCCCGAGTCCACGAGTCGACCGACAAGTCCTCGTGTCGACTCTACGCATGACTCCTCGAGTTGAGTCCCGAGTCCACGAGTCGACCGACAAGTCCTCGTGCCGACTTTTCACGTTACTCCTCGAGTTGAGTTCACTCCTCGAGTTGAGTCCCGAGTCCACGAGTCGACCGACAAGTCCACGTGTCGACTCTTCACGTGACTCCTCGAGGTGAGTTTACTCCTCGAGTTGAGTCCCGAGTCCACGAGTCGACCGACAAGTCCTCGTGCCGACTCTTCACGTGACTCCTCGAGTTGAGTTCACTCCTCGTTGAGCTCCGAGTCCACGAGTCGACCGATAAGTCCTCGTGTCGACTCTACACATGACTCCTCGAGTTGAGTTCACTCCTTGAGTTGAGTCTCGAGTCCACGAGTCGACCGATAAGTCCTCGTGTCGACTCTACACATGAATCCTCTGGTTGAGTTCACTCCTCGAGTTGAGTCTCGAGCCCACGAGTCGACCGATAAGTCCTCGTGTTGACTCTACACATTAGTCCACGAGTTGATTTCACTCCTCGAGTTGAGTCCCGAGTCCACGAGTCGACCGATAAGTCCTCGTGTTGACTCTACACATGACTCCTCGAGTTGAGTTCACTCCTCGAGTTGAGTCCCGAGTTCATGAATCGACCGATAAGTCCTCGTGTCGACTCTATACATGACTCCTCGGGTTGAGTTCACTCCTCGAGTTGAGTCCCGAGTCCACGAGTCGACTAACTATTCCTCGTGCCGACTCTACATGACTCCTCGAGTTGAGTTGGCTCCTCGAGTTGAGTTCACTCCTCGAGTCGTGTACCGTGTCCACGAGTTGACTAACTACTCCTCATACCGATTCTACATGAGTCTTCGAGTTGAGTTCACTCCTCGAGTTGAGTTTCGAGTCCGCGAGTCGGCTGATAAGTCCCCGTGCCGAATCTTCACGTGACTAACCCTCGAGTCGACCTTACATGTAACTCCTCGGGTCGAGCCTATTCCTCAAAGTTGACCCATAAAACCCACGAACCGACTTGAAAGTCCTCGTGTCGAAAATTCACAACTCGACACGCCCTCGGTCTTTAAAATATCGATATTTTAAAATCCACATGTGACAACATGCCCCTCGGTCTTTAAAATATCGATATTTTCTCCTTAATCTTCACGATTGTGACAGATTGGTCCTGCCGTCTAAGCTGGGTCACGTTCCGTCAGTCATATTTTCACGTGTGAGTCACGTGTTACTAAGTAAAAGGGTATTGTAGTAAACTATCAAATGAATATTAAATTCATGAATATTCTAAATTCATTGATTAAAAAATAATTAATATAATCGAATAAATGAAACTAAAAAAATGAGTTCAAATTCCATTACAAATCGAGAAACCTAAACCCTGATTTTCAAAGGTATGGAGAAATCACCAGGTAAATCTTCGACGAAGAGTCCGACGAGGTCGTCTCCACGCTTGCAGAGAAGCAGTTCTGCGTCTCGTGCAAACAAGAAATCGCCGGCTAAGGCAAAAATGCCAATGAAAACAAAATCACCAGCGAAGAAGAAATCAACAGAGAAGACCAAATCGCCGGCGAAAGAAGCTTTTGATAATATACCTCACAGCGAAGATGATTTTGGTAAGTGAAAAGAAAATAATATGCTCTGATGGTGATTGTGAAATTTGAACTTTTATAAAATGGGTTCGGGGACCACATTTTTCTATTGTTTGTAAATGGTCGGGTATTATTGAAACCGTGGGTCCTCTGTGTCTCCAAGTATTTCATTTATTCCTCTTTTTAATTCATCTGGTCGGGTGTTGGTGTGTATGGATGGGAAATATTTATTAGGTTATGTCATTTAATTTGTATTTATTTTTTGTGTTGCAGATGCGTTGCTGAACAACTTTGTGATCAACATACACTATGGGGGTTCGATGAGTATTGAGACTGCTAACTGGAAATACGTTGGTGGGCATGTAGCTCGCTTGGATTGTGCAGATATAGACAGGATGTCTATAGTGTACTTGCACAATATATTGAGGGTCCAACTAGGATTTCTTGATGGCCCAGTCTATTTATTGAAGGACCCTGAGAGTCGTGGTACGCAGCTGGTATTCATTGAAGACGACGAGACGTTGTTGGACGTTATGGCGAAGACGCTGAGAACACAGTGGGCTGTCGATGTGTATTGCGATCATCCCGTTAATGTTCCACACATTGTGTATTGGGATAATGATAACAATATGCAGATCATCGTGTCTCAAGAAGGTCACATTGTCGATGATGTGACTACAAAAGAATCTCATGAGAATGATAAAGGTGCAAATGTGGAAGATCTTCCTGAAGATGGTCCTGTTGTAGAAGACCTTACTCAAGATGCTCCGATTGTGGAAGACCTTACTCAAAATGGTGGTCATGAAGAAGCTGCAAATGTTGAAGAATCTCCAAGCATTGAAGACATGACTGAAGATGGTGGTCACGGAGAAGCTGCAAACGTTGATGAATCTCCAAGCATTGAAGACATGACTGAAGATGGTTGTCATGGAGAAGATGCAAACGTCGATGAAGCTCCAAGCATTGAAGACCAACTGAAGATGGTGGTCATGAAGAAGCTGCAGAAGTCGATGAAGCTCCAAGCATTGAAGACCTGGATGAAGATGGTGGTCATGAAGCTGCTGCAATTGTCGATGAAGCATCATCAGATGAGCATGGCCATGATGACTTGCAACAAGAACCTGGGTTTGAAGCCAGTGACGATGACGTCCACGTAGATGGTGATGTTGTAGACATTGGACTTTCAGCGTTACGTGGAAAAGGAAAGAATGTTATGAGCGATGTAGACGACATTTCTGAAGATGGAAGTGAGTATGAAATGGACGCTAACATCGGTATGGCTGACGAGTCATCAGATTCAGATCTAGCAGAACATGGCAATGGCTCGTCAAGTGTCCCGGGAAAAAAAATTCCAAAGAAAAGACTTCCAAATTTCCAAGAGTTTAAGGAGGCAACTAACATGATAAACCCTAGTTTGAAACTGTGTTTAACATTCAAAACCGCTCACATATTCAAAGAAGCCATCAGAGAGTATGCTATCAGAGCAGGTAAAGATGTTTACTTTAAGAAAAATGATACTGATCGTGTGTGAGCTTAGTGTAAGGATCCAAACTGCAAGTGGACATGTTATGCCTCTTTACTAGGCAAGACTGGTTTGTTTATCATCAAAACATTTAGGTCGGAGCATACGTGTGCGAGGGTTAATCGTAACAGGTTTGCCACCTCTAAATGGTTGTCAAAGACATACATGCAACAATTAAAAAACACAGAGTCGTGGTCTGCTCCAGATTTCATGAATCAAGTTCAAAAAGACTTCAATCTCGAGTGTTCACGTGTGAAAGCATATAGAGCTAAGAAACTTGCTGCACAAGTAATAGAAGGATCGTACATTGAGCAATATGCGGCGCTATGGAACTATGCAGCTGAGCTGAAATGTTCAAACCCAGGCTCGACAGTAGAGATTGAATCTGAGGCAAGTCCGGAGGGTAAGCCTGTTTTCAGACGTATGTATATATGTTTTAAGGGTTGCAAAGATGGGTTCCTTCATTGTAGACCTGTGATTGGCCTCGACGGCTGTCACATAAAGGGTCATCACACTGGTCAACTTCTAACAGCTATTGGTATAAACGCAAACAACAACATTTTTCCGATTGCGTATGCCGTGGTTGAATCAGAATGCAAGGCGTCGTGGTCATGGTTTCTACAATTCTTGAAAGAAGATGTGAACATCTCCAATGGTCATCACTGGACATTTATTTCTGACAAACAGAAATGCCTACATGAAGCATTAGCGAGTATGTGGGAGGAAGGGTCTGTGCAAGCCGAACACAGACACTGTGCTCGACATCTTCAAAGTAACTTCACTAAGGTCAGTGTACTGTGAATATTATGATAGGTTTTTAACTAAGAATATTCTTTAACTAAATGGTGAGATGTGAATATTGTGACAGGTTTTTAAAGGACAATATCTTAAAAGCTTGATGATGTCTTCGGCAATGGCATATTCAAAAGCTCGGTTTGAATCTGAAATGGAGCTTATAAAGAATGAAGATCAGAATGCGTATGATTGGCTAATGGAGAAAGGTCCTCATCACTAGGCTAGGAGCCATTTTAGGACAACTCCTAAATGCGAGATCTTACTGAATAATCTTTGTGAAAGTTTCAATGGCACAAGAGCAGTTCTTATGGCGAGGCAGAAACCGATCCTATCATTGCTAGAACGGCTGAGAATGTATCTATTGCAAAGGTTCAGCAAGCAACGCCTTGCTGCTGATAAATGGAAAGGTTAAATAGGTCCTCGAATATATAAAATACTTGAGACTAACAAGGTTCTAAGCGCAGAGAACATAGCACAGTGGGCCGGTCAAAGTGAATATCAAGTGAGCAACATGTACGGTTCAATGTATAGAGTGAACCTCGCTCATCAGACATGCTCGTGTAGTCGATGGGATTTGTCAGGTATACAGTGCTATTTATTACATATTTAAGACGTGCTCATACTTAACATTAACATTTGTCTGAACTTTGTGAATTTAGGTATACCATGCTCGCATGTAATCAGCTGCATATGGCAACGGCATGAGGACCCAGTCAAGTACGTGTCAGCTTGGTATAAAAAAGAAGCCTACACGAAAACATACGAAAACATGATAAGGCCCATAAATCCGAGTGATCAATGGCCAAAGACAGGCTTAACTGCAATGGAGATGCCACCTGACAGAGCAAAACCTGGGAGGCCAAAGAAGCTGAGGCGAGTTGAACACGACGAAATTGTTCCTCGCCGTGGAACCAGAATAACTAGAAGGTATGTCATAACTACATGCTCAAGCTGTGGCAAGGATGGACACAACAAGACCACGTGTTTCAGACGACTACAACAACAACAGGTACCTGATTGTGTATAAGACTGGCAACCTATAACGTAAATTCATTATAGGTTTGGTAATTAGAATATTTCATACTTTTCAGAGACAAGCTACACAGAAGGCCAGCCAACGAGCTTCTCAACGAGCTCGAGCAACACAGCACACAACTCAAGAAGCTCAGGGACCTTCAGCTACACAGAAGGGCAGCCAACGAGCTTATCAACGAGCTCGAGCAACACAACACACAACTCAAGCAACTCAGGGACCTTCAGCTACACAAGAAGGCCAGCCAAATTTAAGGGTAAGTGATGTCATATTTAATTATTGGAGCTTGGTAATATAGGTGTGTATATTACTCAGTTCGCCAGCTCGCCAGCTCGCGAGCTAAGTGAGCGATCTGCGATCTGCGATCTGGCGAGATGGCGAGCCACACACCTAATCCACACACCTATATTCTAACTACCAAGCTCCAATATTAATTTATGGTCATCAGTAGATATTGGGTCGTAACATTTTATTTTTTTCTTTCCATTTACAGCGAAGCCCAAGATTTAGGACTCGCACCAGTCGACGGGAAGTCATGGAGCCTAGAGGGCTTTTCAGAGACTGATTTTGTGTTTCTAAGGACAAAGATGTATAGCCTATCTTTCGTCCTTAATTCATGCTTTTGGGTCGGGTCTAATGCCCTACAAACTTCACTTCTTCTTTTTGGTGTAAAGGCTTAAGTTATTAGTTACTGTAATGTTTGTAATGTTTTGTACTAAGTAATTGCCCACTGCTTGCAATGTGTTTTGTACTATGTTTGTAAAAGCTTATCTGAAATACAATGCTTGCAATGTTTGTAAAGGCTTATCTGAAATACAATGTTTGTAATGAATTGTAATCAAATGTGTTTTTTACTAAGTAATTGCCTACTGCTTGCACATATCTTCATTTCTAACTCTTATTCCATTTATCAGAACACATTTTCATAACCTCACAAATTTATACAAAGCAGCCAACTTATACAAAACAGCCGAACACCAACTTTAAACATCTTCTTAAACATATTGCATATCTAATTCATCATATAGGTTACGCGTCAAACACGACAATGGTTCAATAACATTCAGATTATTTAAACAAAACCAGACAAATAAGTAAAAGAACAATCATAACCAACAGCTTCAATTTATGCACTTCAGTAGCAATTAGCCTAATCACGTCACTTGAGTCGTCGTTTTTTGGAGATGGGCCTTGGTCTACCGATTTTTCAGTCACCGAAAACTGTGTTGCGCTCTCGAGTGTATTGACCTTCTTCAACAATCCAGGGATAATATGCTTTGCTCTTGAGCACATCGGTGGGTCCAACCACTCATGAAATCCGCACCCTCTCATATTAGAATTCTGAGAAACAAATCAGTCCACTTCAATACATAATGAATTAACCCAAACAAAAAATCGATTCACAACTACAAAAAAAAAAAAAACAAACCTGATACTTTGGGCATCCGTAAAATCGTCTTCCTGGGTTATCATTTGTCCACGAAGTCCGTTCGACGCTGCTAATTTCGCACAAACACTGCGGCCTTCGATCTTCGACAATGACACGAGGTTTCTTGCGATTCGACGAACTGCTCGGACTGGTTTCCATATCACAAACGAGAGAAAGCAATACGCGACAAGGACCTCAGAAATTATGGGTTCTCGAACCTTAACTGGTTATGGAGTTTCGAAATTGATTTTGGGAAAATTGGGGTTTTTTTATAACCCTAGCTCGAGCTGAGTTGGGCGATGAGAATTTTTGGATTTTGAAAATATCGATTAATTCTTCTTTTATATATATTTGGGTTAATGTTTTAAGGGTTATATTCGTAAAACCACTAGAAATGTATCTCACGTGACGAAAACGTGACGACTTAACAGACTTCTATTGAGTTTCATACACAGAAGGACCAGAAGCGTACAAAACATGATATTAGATGGTGATTTAGTCGATTTTATGTTTTAAGGAGCACGATGTCTCAAGTGCTATAATTCAGGGAGCAATCCTGTCATTTATTCTAAATTTAAATGCTCTCCCATAAGCAGCAAAAATCGTCCCTAAAGACGTGCTCAAGTCGCCCCTAACGGCGCACCAAAATTCGCTCCACGACGCTCTCGTGAGAGAAAGAATGGGCCAATTGAGTCCCCAAACGTGACAAGCGCACCATGGCTCATGCTCACAAGGGCACAAGACTCGACCCAAGAGACTCAACTCGAAAACGTGACCAGTGCACTAAGGTACCACACTCGCCGGGGGATCAAGTCTACACCTAACCTCGCCTATCACGTGACATGCGCGCCCAAGGGTGCCACGCTCATAAGATGGTATGGTTGCGCTCGCCGCCCAGCTCGTGCGCCGATAGGCAGCGAATCACATATGGGTTTCAAAGGCATGTGCCCGCCGGACGTAACTGGCCTAGCCAGCGTCCACGGAAAACCCGGTCACACCAATGTGACACCAAGGCCCCCCGAGGCCCAAGCCATGCAAATCAATCACGCCTTCATTGGTAGGTCAAGAAAATAAGCCACGCACAACAAAGCCGTGCTAATCGATCACGCCTTCACTGGTAGGTCGAGAAAATAAGCCGCGCACAACAAAGCCGTGCTAATCGATCACGCCTTCATTGGTAGGTCGAGAAAATAAGCCACGTACCCCTCAAAGCCGTGCACATCGATCACGCCTTGGTTGGTAGGTCGAGAAAATAAGCCACGCGCAATAAAGTCGTGCTAATCGGTCACGCCTTCATTGGTAGGTCGAGAAAATAAGCCGCGCACAACGCAAAGACATGTGAATCGACTACGCCTTCATTGGTAAGTCGAGAATATAAGGCACGCAATGCAAAGACGTGCAAATCGATTACGCCTTCATTGGTAAGTCGAGAAAATAAGACGCGCACCGACAAAACCGTGCGAATCGACTACGATAGTATGTCGAGAACATAAGACACGTAAAAATAAAGACAACAAAAGCCGTCCCTCGCGACGCACAAAAGCCGTCCCTCGCGACGCACAAAATCCGTCCCACGCGACGCACAAAAGCCGTCCCTCGCGACGCATAAAAGCCATCCATCGAAACGCATAGAAGCCATCCCTCGCGACGCACAAAAGCCGTCCCTCGCGATGCATTAAAAGCCCTTCTACGATGCGACCACAAACTCGAGAGCGTTTGTCCCGGGTCCGCACGTCAGCTCAAGTACTGAGATTCCGCTCGACCAGAAACTCGGGGGGCTAATGTTGTCGGCCCGTCTCGGACCAACGAGAACAAAGGCATCACTTTGACCCACGCGATCGGCGCGAGGCCTCGAACAGCAAAACCTTGCCTCGGCCATAGGCCGACCCAAGGTTCAGCCGACCCAATGCTCAGCTAGCCAGTGGCCGACCCTAGGGCTCGGCCGGCCAATGGCCGACCCAAGGGTCAGCCGGCCAATGGCCGGCCGAAGGTTCAGCCCCTTCACTCGGCCAATGACCGAGTGAACCTACAGCCGGCCATGCAGTTCACTCGGCCAATGGCCGAGTGAACCTTCCAGGCAGTTCACTCGGCCAATGGCTGAGTGAACCTTCAGCCGGCCATGCAGTTCACTCGGCCAATGGCCGAGTGAACCTTCCAGGTAGTTCACTCGACCAATGGCTGAGTGAACCTCCAGCCGGCCATGCAGTTCACTCGGCCAATGGCCGAGTGAACCTTCCGGGCAGCTCACTCGGCCAATGGCCGAGTGAACCTCCCAAGCAGTTCACTCGGCCAATGGCCGAGTGAACCTTCAGCCGGCCAAGCACTTCACTCGGCCAATGGCCGAGTGAACCTTCCAAGAAGTTCACTCGGCCAATGGCCGACCCAAAGGCTCACTCGGCCAAGGGGTTGCCCGAAACACCCCTTGGTCGCCTATAAATAGAGAAGTCCGCCCTCTCCCAAAGGTAATCCAATTTTGAGTCCCGAAGCGCTGTTGAACTCATACTTCACTCGTTTCGCTCATCTTTGGCCTCTCACCCTCTAAAACCTCTACACTCCACCTCAATCCCACTAATGTTGAGCGTCGAAGAGGTAAACAGAAGCAGCCCCTCTGTTTCCCCTTTGTAGTTCACGTGTTCTTTCTATCTTTTCAGGTGCTTGGACGAACTCAAGGGTCATTCCCACCTAAGGGAAGACTCGGGATACCGAGTCCGACATGCTCGAACCGAAGCGAGGCCACTTGGTCCGGCCTTGGGCCTAACCGTTTCCGGTTTTTTAAATCGTTGTCCGAAAATGAGCGACAATAAAACCTAACAACATATGAAGAGACAAATGTAGATTTGCATGAACAAACTCTTCATTGTTTGCTTAAAACTTTATATTCACAATCTAAAGATCAAAGGGCTATTGATCTCTGTATGATTGTTAGGAGAATCTATGATATCTGGTTATGGGACATTGAGAGTTGGAGACTCTATATTTCTTCTAGGTATCTTCTAAAGGTACTGAATTGACCAGTGCACTTCTAGAGACAGAATAAGATCAAACCATAACCTCTTATGTCTCGAAGTCACTACGTATGAATTGCATCGTGCTTACCTCAATCTTTAAATGAGACATGTCATTTCATAGCTTATGTATTCTCATTTGAGAAAGTCAGAGTTCGGATTCACTATGTGACTCTGAACAGGACCTATTGGTGAAGTACTAAGTTATGAAGAGGTCATGAGTAACTTTGTGAAGATCTCATATATATGGAATTCATGTATAAGATTGCTGAAATGCAATGTATATCACCTCATGCTTTGTTCCTTGGAATGTGAATAAATGAACTGGCTAGTGTCCAAATTGAGTCATGACACTTTTGGATGAATCAACGTGACTTATTAGCTCCTCGTCAATACATTGTTTCTAACTTATTCACAAGCGACAAAGGAGTTGAGGAAATAACAACTAGAAGGGTAAAATGGTAAATTTGCAAATCTCGACTAGCTGATGATATTCATGAAGGGTAAACATAGATAATATTTAGTGGATCCACTTATCACAATTTAGTATGATTCTTGAGTAATAAATAAATTCATTTGAACCGAGAGATTCTCAGTGTCAACTCTTTAATGGAGTTAATTAACATTAAGCTAAACTTGGAAAAGGTTTGTGAACTTTTGAGTCCAAGTAGGTTAGCTCAAGCTTTGTTCATTTGGATCCCTGAGGTCAGTGTCACAAGTCATATCGAGTAGGATTAGTTAAAATAGAAGCTAAGTCAAAACAATAACTAGTAAATTTTACGAAAATTGTCTAAAGGGTATTTTTGTGTTTTTGGACATAGGACGAAATGAATGTCAATAAATAATTTTTTTGACATTGTCATATGATGAGAATGAATTAAACCACACGGCCAAGTTAAATAATTTGGGCCTTGAGGATAAATTTCATTTCATGGAATTTTACTTGAAAATTCTTAATGGGTTTTTCTTATGTTGTCATGAACAAATGAAGAAACATCTAGAAGCTCGTTCTATATGCATGTTGCTCGTCCAAACCAAAGAAATAGAGATCAATTTTGTACATTGATGTATGAAGATACTTTCCAAATGAAAAAGAGGAAACAAATATCCTCTATGAGGAAATGAAGTGGGCGGCCAAGGCAAGAGAGAAAGCAAAAGATGAAACAAATCCAAGGCCTTCTAGAAGCTTGTTTGGCCGTGTGACATAAGGGAGAAAGAGGCAATATTTGCTCATGAATATGTGATATTCTATAGAAGAGGAAACTACCTTTATGAAGGTAATCATTCTCCTATAAATAGAGGCCTCATCCTCATTGTTTCTCATTATTTCTCCTATAGCTTCTCTCTCTAGACATTGTGGCCGCCCATCTCCTTCTCTCTCTCTCTAGCTCTTTTTGTTTTTGTTTTGGCACCTAGGTCCACATTAGACCTAGTGTTTATTTTAGCTCTTCAACTCTAAGACTTGTTCTTGAGTCGTCGTGTTTTAAAGTGCCCACACACTTATTCCGTCTTACTTCGAGTGATCTATGTTATAGAAACTTTCGTGGTTACTTGAGTTCCCGAAGAACGAAGAAAGTCGTGCTGCGTGGGAAGACGAGCGATTCAACCTCCACAAGTTTCTCAACGATCAAGCTTCATAAAGGTTATTAAACATGTAATCACTATTAGATAGTTTTAATAATAACATGTGCTTGCTCTTTGTCTAGGTTAGTAAAAATCGTTTTACTTGTTTAAAGAAAATTTTTATTTTCCGCCGCTTGCTAGAAGCGTTAAATCTTTTCTTAACCCTAGATCATTTCAACCAGTTTTCTTCTTCTCCTTCTTCTTTTTTCCCTTCTTCTTTTCCTCTTTTTCGACCTCTGCGGCCGAAACAAAAACCCTTTCCATGGAAGCTACCTTATTCCCCTTAGTCTTCTTGGCAGAAGGCATGACTCACAGCCGTCCCCTAAGTTTGGACGCATTTACAGAATAGAAATTTTTAAAGCTTGTAAATATTCTAACAAAAGCGGATTGATGGGAAACCTAAGCCCACATTCCCTAAAGAAGATTTCTCAGACACAACAATACCCCTTTGAAATGTCTGAGGCTGTATAATCTTTGCTCGGAAGGGCTAAAGAGACCTCTAGGGGAACATCAACTTCTTCAAATAATTCAACAAATTCGACTTCAGTCACCATGGTGGAACCCCGGAGATCTTTAGAGACATCATCTAATTTTTCGGCAGTAGT
This sequence comes from Urtica dioica subsp. dioica, assembly GCF_054948205.1. Taxonomy (NCBI): domain Eukaryota; kingdom Viridiplantae; phylum Streptophyta; class Magnoliopsida; order Rosales; family Urticaceae; genus Urtica; species Urtica dioica. The sequence continues at coordinate 31,648,530 of NC_142758.1, forward strand.
TTCGGTGGACAGAGTAACAAACTTGGAAAAAATATGTGAAGCCTAGTTTCATTTTTGGGGTTAATGACTGTAAAAACTTAGAGAGATAAACCCTGACAAGGGAAAAAGAAGAGAGAGATAAGAAATGAGGAATACCTTGTTTCGGAATCTTCAGAAGCGTTTAAAGGGAGGTGAAATAAAAAAGAATTGAAAAGCCCTATTTATGTATGACGATTGAGTGTCAGACTGGTTTGAAATCCCACTCGAGTAGGAAGCTCAACCGACTCTGTTACAAATTCAAAATTGATCGGCTTGACAGGTTGCACCGCGAATGAGTAAATCTTGGCACTTGTCCCGAGGTCGTAGCAGGGCAGTTTTGACCTTAAATGATTATGACGAAACATTGCTCTCTGTCGAACGTAACTTTAGTTTATTTGATAAATATCGTTATTAAATATACTAGGGGACTAATTGTGGGTATAGAAATTAATCTATCCCACTCCCAAAAAAATTTAATTAGGTTTTAAGCCCAATTATCCATTTTTCGTGATGAAAAACTCTTTCAACAAAATGACGGGCCCAATTCGCTAAAAAGCCCAACCCATACGACCAAAGCTGAGTTCGCTAGACGAATACTTCTCCGAGCCTTAGACTTCATCCTCAACCACCCGGAAGAACAGGTCCAGCTACTTTGATCTCGCATGCAGTCAGCCCGGATGATGCTGCCGGACGATAACGCACCTAGAAGACCACCATACCGACCACGTGTCCGCCAGATTGATGATGGAGCGGAACCGGACTCAGCTATAAATAGAAGATAGATAATTTTAGGAGATTCATTAATTATTTTTTTATCCTGATTATTTACATTTTGTCCGATATTCGTGTTGAGCTCGTCAACTCTCAGTCCGAGCTCGACCACTCTGTATTTCGATCGAATTGCAATAAAGTATTATTATCTTATTCATATTAGTTTGTTCATTTTGGCAATTCAGCTTTAATTCAATTCATTTACGACGAATTCTCGTGATCCGTGTATTCTAAATATATATATTTATACCATAAATATAACATATAGTTCTTTGATAGTTGAGGGATCGAATCCTACATCAACAATAAGTATGTATTTGTTTGTGTGGATGATTACTCATGATCCACTTGGGTAGATTTTCTCAGGGAAAAGTCAGATGTTCTCAAGGTATTCATCACTTTGTGCACCAAGCTTCAACGTGAAAAAGAAAGCTGCATTAAATCTATACGTCGTGATCATGGGCGTGAGTTTGAGAATAGATCTTTCATTGATTTATGTGAGTCTCAGTGGATTGTTCATCAATTCTCATCTCCTATCACTCTACGGCAAAATGGAGTGGTTGAGCACAAAAATAAAACCATACAGGAGATAGCCAGGGTGATGATTCATGCCAAGAAGATGCCTTTGAAGTTTTAGGATGAGGCAGTAAATACAGCTTACTATATTATCAACAGAGTGTATGTTCGAACTAGAATTGAGAAGACTTGTTATGAGCTGTGAAAAGGGAAAAAGCCCTCGATCAAGTACTTGCATATTTTTGGAAGTGTGTGCTATATTCTGAATGATAGAGACTATAGGCATAAGTTAGATCCGAATACTGATGAAGTTATCTTTCTTGGCTACTCCACCACTAGCCATGCCTATAGAGTCTTTAAAAAGCGCACGCACTCTGCAATGGAGTTCATAAATGTCACCGTCAAAGACATTGAAGATTACAAGGCAAGTGTAGACGAAGACTGTGCAACTAATGAAACAACCACTTACACTCATGTTGTTCAAGAACTTGGTCAAGAAGGGACTTCTGCAACTATTCAATATAAATTTGTTGGCTTATCTGATGATGAATCTATGCAAGACTTGAATGAGAAGCATCCTATCAATTCCATTATCGGTGATCCACAAAAAGGAAGAAGAACCAGAGATAAGCTTGCTCTTAATTATTGTGATTTGCTTAGTCATTCCTTGTTCATCTCTACCTATAAGCCTAAAAACATTGAAGAAGCGATTATTCATGAATACTTGGTAGTAGCCACGCAGGAAGAACTTGGTGAATTTGAAAGGAATGATGTGTGGGATTTAGTTCCTTGCCCAGCTGATGTTAAAGTCATAGGTACCAAGTGGATATTCAAGAACAAGTCGGATGAAAAGGGCAACATCACCATAAACAAAGCGCGCCTTGCGGCTCAAGGCTATTCTCAGATAGAAAGTGTTGACTTCAAAGAAACATGTGCTCCAGTTTCTCGTCTGTTGCTTGCTCTAACATGCCATCTGAACTTTAAGCTTCATTATATGGATGTCAAGAGTGCATTCCTGAATGGATTTTCTCAGAAGAAGTATATGTTGCTCAACCCAGGGGCTTTGAAGATCCTCACCATCCTGACCATGTCTATAATTTGAAGAAGACTCTTTATGGCTTGAAGAATGCGCCTAGGGCCTAGTATGAAAGGTTGACGGTATTTTTGATCGATCATGGCTACGATCAAGGGGGAATAGATAAAACCTTGTTTGTTGAACACATCAGGTCATAGTATATTAGTTCTCAGATTTATGTTGATGACATTATATTTGGCTCAAGCTCCCAGAAGTTTGTTGAACAATTGCAACGAGAATTTAAAATGAGTATGGTGGGGGGAGCTATCATACTTTCTCGAATTACTGGTGAATCAAAGATAAGGATTTTCATCAGCGGCATCAGCGATCGGCGATGTGAAATCAATGGTGGACCCTACATATAGGTGGGTCTCACTTGTATTTCAGATGCTGATAACTTATTTATATCAGTGTCTATAATCATAATCCAAATTATTTCCTTCAATACAACTTAAATAAATTAGTATGCTTATTTTTAATAGTAATTTTTTTTTTTATCTTTTATAGTAGTTAATCTAATTAATAATATGTAATTTTCATATCTATGTTTTTTAAAAATGTGTTATTTATTTCCTAAGACAAAATCGTACTATCTATGTAATGAAGTTTACTAATTTTTGACTAATTTTTTTCTATTTTTAAATCATTTATTATTGATTTATACTAAATGTTACACATAATTAATAAATAAAATATAAGAATAAATGTTACTTTTACTGAGAATACATTACTTTTACTGAGAATAAATGTTATTATTGGTGGTGCTGAGAATACATTACTTGTACTATAAAAACTGATTTTTTTAGTCCTTAATATCAGATCTTGTAATAGAATTAGGCCTTCCGTGTATTATTTCGAGCAAACGTCAGTTAAGTTTACCATTATTCCAGAAGTTACGAATATACCCTTAGTTTATACCATTTCAAATTATAAATGAGATATTTTATGATATCAGTTATAAATGATAGAATATACATTTTATAAAAAAGGAAAGCCCCAAATCTTGTTCGACAGAAAAAAATGATGAGCTAAGGTTCGAGAAAAAAATACCCAAATCGTTGTTGTTTCTTCACCGAGTAAATCGAACATCGTTTCGCGTTCCTTCCCTGTTCGCGATGAACAGCAGTGCGAGCATCTTCTCAAGTCGCAAGAAACAGCGTAGCTCCATTGATGAACATCGACACCCATATTGTAAATGTGGTATGACCAAAATCCGTACCGCGTGGACAGGAGATAATCCAGGACGACGCTTCTTTGGACGTTCACAATATAAGTTAATCTGGATTTTTGTATTTTAATTCTAAAATTATTAAGTAATTTGTGGATTTTCACTCATTTCCATCTCTTTCTGTCTATGAATTCTATCAGAGTAAGGACGATAGAGGGTGCAATTTTTTTCAATGGATGGACCGCCAATAATGTGTCCGATGCAAAGAAAATTATTCCAGGTTTACTGAAGAAAATCAACAGATATGAAAACATTGGTGAAGAATGGGACTTTGAAGATTCGAGGGATGATGGACAATATTCTGGACTGAATGTATCAACTGAGGAATCAAGATTGAATCTCTCAACTGAAGATCTTATGGTCGTGATGCATAGTGAATCCAAGAAAATTAAGTTATTGCTCTGTGTTGTTGTATTTTTTGTTTGTTTGCTTTTGTTCAAGTAATGCAGTAGTGGTTATTTGAAGATTGGTATATGAAGATCATATATGTTGTATTGTTATTAGAAGAAAATTGGTGTTTTTTCTGTGCATCTTGCGTTTTGGTTGACACTGAATGAAGATTGGGAAACAGAATGAGATACCTAACACATTCAAAATACATAGGAATCTGTTAAAAAATTCAAAGCAGTATCAAAAGGACTTGGGTTACATATTCAAGTCATATTCTACTATTAACTTTCTTAGCTTAAAGACTCCCAAAATGACCTGGTTTACACGTTCATGTCGCATATACATCATTCGTAATCCAAAAAAGTCTAACAACATAACCATAGCAATAAACCGGGCTTCTAATCTCGGAATAAACTGCTCTGCTCCATTTGCCCTCCTCGCAAGCCGGTGTGAGTATGGAACCGAGGGCTACACTGTAAATACCATATATGAATAAATCATATTCATGTTATAATATCGTCTTGAGTTTCTTACTATAAATTTTTTTACCCTAAGCATGTCCTCTTGAGTTTGACCCTGTGTTGGCTGTGAAGTTTGAGGTCCTTCAATTGTGTGAGTTGAATGCGTCGATTGAGTAGATCCTCTACTTGTACGTCTTGCTCGTTCATTTCTCTGTAAGAATAATATTATAAAAATTAGTAAAATAACCATAAAAAATTAAAATTAGTCAACACAAATACCTCTTGCTCATGCTCTCTTCTAAAGCATGTTGTTTTGTTGTGACCATGTTTACCACATCTTGAGCATTTTTTGGTTACATATTTCCGAGTCAACTTTGTGCCTGTACGAGGAACGACCTCATCATGTGTAACTCGTCTTAGCTTTTTGGGTCTGCCGGGCTTAGTTCTTTCTGGTGGCATCGACATAGGATTCAAACCTGTCCTCGGCCATTGTTTGATGGGGTTGATTGGTTGGATCATGTTTTCATAAATCTTACTTTGGAAATCCTTTTTTATACCAGTCTGACACGTAATTCACTGGCTCTTCATGCTTCTACGATATGCAACTAATGGCATGTGAACAAGGAATTCCTGGCATGGTTACTAGGTTAGATATTGAAGACACATAATTAAGTTAGACATAACCAATTGCACTAAGTCATTACCTGATAAGTCCCAACGGCGATATGAGCATGTTGGGTGTTCCAAATTGACACTGTACATGGCACCGTACTTAGTAACTTGAAACAGTTGACCACCGGTTCAGTAAGGTATATTCAGAGCACTGTGGACTTTGTTTTGCTCAAGAATGTTGTGAATGCGTGGTCCCAGTGCACCGGTCCATTTTTCATAGGCCTTGCGCTGTTTTGAGAAGCGTTGCAACAGGTACAGTTGTATGCGCTCGAGCATTGATAAAATAGGCTTCTATCTTGCCATTAGGATCGCTCGTGTGCCGTTGAAGCTCTAGCAGAGGTTGTTCAGCACGATCTCACATTTAGGACCAGTCCTGAAATTACATCTCGCTCATTGTTTAGGGCATTTGCTAATAAGCCAATCGTAGGCTTCCTGGTCTTCTCTTTTAATATCATCCATCTCTGATTCAAACCTACCAGTAGAATAAGTCATCGCCGCCGCCATCATCTTGGTCTTCATAAATTTTCCCCTGAAAACCTAATGAAGAAAGCATATTAGCCCGATATTGGTAAGTGTATTATCAGAGTAAATATTATACTAAGAGATAATCACGATTCAAATTTGCATATCTGAATTACCTTGATGAAATTCGCTTGAAAATGTCTAGCACAGTGCCTATGTTCTACTTGAACGGACCCTTTGTCCCACATATCTGTCAATGCCTCTTGTAGACCTTTTTGTTTATCAGATATGAACGTCCAGTGATGGCCGTTGACAATAATTAGATCTTCCCTCAAGAAATTTAGAAATCACGTCCATGAAGACTTGCACTCAGACTCAACAACTACGTAGGCTATCGGGAAAATACTGTTATTCCCATCGATACCAATTGCAGTCAGTAGTTGACCGGTGTGATGACCTTTGATATGACAACCATCAACACCAATCACAGGTCTACAATGTTTAAACCCAGATTTGCAGCCCTGAAAACAGACATACATCTTCTTGAAAACTGTCTGACCTTCTGAATCAGTTTCAGTTTCAAATTGAATGGTTGAACCTGGATCTGAGTGTTTCAGTTCAGCACCATAGCTCCAAAGAGCATGATATTGTTCTTTATACGAACCCTCGATAGCCTTCTTAGCAATTTTTTTTACCCTATAAGCCTTCTCCTTCGAACATTCAAGCACGAAGTCTTGTTGGACTCGATTCATGATATCTGCGGCCGTCAACGACTCACTGTCTTTGATCTGTTGCATCTACTTCTTTGAAAGCCATGTTGCAGCGGCAAACGGGTTAATGTTAACCCTAGCGCAAGTATGTTCAGGCCTCAACGTTTTGATTATGAACGTACCGGTGTCACCCAAAACAGACGCGTAACACGTCCACTTGCAGTTAGGGTCCTTGCATTCTGCTCTTACACGGTTTGAATCGTTTTTCTTGAAGTATATATTTTCACCGGCTTTGATTGAGTATTCTCTGATGGCCTGTTTGAACAGTTTTGAGCTTTTGAACACCAAACCCAACTTGAAGCTTGGATTCTGCATATCTACCTCTTTAAACTTCGTGAACGATGGGAGTTTCGTCTTCAAATTTTTATAGTCTCTAAACTTATTGGCTCCTGAGCTTTCAGGAATCTCCGGTAGTTCTTCTTCTGAGGAATCGGATTCCACGCCAATTTCTGCATCCATGTCTAAGCTTGTGTCTGTGTCGCTCAAAACAGCCTTCCCTTTACCACGCAACACTGAGAGACCAATATCAACAGCGTCTCTATCAACATGAATGTCGTCGTTGTTTAACTCAAACCCAGCAGGTTCTTGTTGGAAATCCTCTACCGCCTCTTGATCAGATTCAGCTTCATCCTGCTGCACATTCTCTCCCGCGTCTTGCTGCACGTTGTCTTGTGTTTGTGTCGCCGTCTCTGTCATGAACTCATGTTGTTCCTGTTGAATAAACTCTCCTGGATCGGGAACGTCTTGTGTTTGCTCTTCTGGATAGGGAACGTCTTGTGTTTGCTCTTCTAGATCGGGAGCGTCTTGTGTTTGCTCTTCCATATTTGGAGGGTGATCGTCAACGTCAACTTCATCCTGAATAGTCGGTGGAGCCAGGACAATCCTTTCGTTTGCACGAACACGCACATCCACGGGGTGCTCACAGAAAATATCAACGTCCCACTTGGTCTTCAATGTGTCTCCAAAAGCTTCAAACAAAGCCTCGTCGTTATCAACAACCATCACCTTCTTACTCCGTGGATCCCTCAAGTAATAAAATTCTGAACCAGGATATCATAGACTCCGATTCAGTGTGTTATTCAGTACGACAATGGACATTCTATCGATATCCACACATTCCAAATGAAGTACATGCCCACCAAGGTACTTCCATCCACCGGACTCAAACTCCATTGTACCCCCATAGTGCATATTGAGTATAAAGTTGTTTCGCAAACATTCCAAATGAAGTACATGCCCACCGAGGTACTTCCAGCCACCAGACTCAAACTCCATTGTACCCCCATAGTGCATATTGAGTATAAAGTTGTTTCGCAAAGGTTCTGCAAAATTAAATTTAAAACAAAATAAATACGAGTTACCTTTTATTGCCCAACAACCAACCAACATGGACCCACAACCCTTCAAGTTTACCGACAAATAAACAACACCAAAAAGGAAGTGACAAATAAAGATGATAAAAAACCTATTTCTTTGTGGTCCCCAAAATAAACACCGTCTATAAATATCAATCTTTAAAAGTTCACATACGGAAAACACCTTCGTCGTGAGAACTACAAGAAATACCACATTTAGTGACGAAACTATTAGCGACGACTTAATCGTCGCTAATCACCCTTTTAGCGATGATATTATCGTCGCTAATATTTTGGGGCGAAAAATATTAAAGTTTGGCGGCAAAGATAATTAGCGACGAATTTATCGTCGCTAATTCTTTTTTGTCGTCGCTAAGTTCGCGGGAAAATAATTAGGGACGATAAATTCGTCGCTAATTATTTCTGAATTCATTTAGCGACGATCATATCGTCGCTAATAATGTTGAATTAATTTCGAGTTTTAAAGAGGGAAAAATCCCTCCAATTTAATTAAGACGAAAACCTTTAGCGACGATTTTATCGTCGCTACATATTTTTTTATCGTCGCTATACAATTAGCGACGAAATAATCGTCGCTAAATATTTTCGAATTTTAAAGAGGGAAAAATCTCTCCCATTAAATTAAAACGAAATGATTTAGCGACGATAAAATCGTCGCTAAATATGTGAAATTTACTATTAGCGACGACGAAATCGTCGCTAAATGCCTGGTTAACGTAAGTTCATTTAGCGACGAAATGAAATCATGTAGCGACGAAAAAATCGTCAGTAAATGTCTTTAAATACCAGATCACGACCCAGCTTCCTCATTCGCTCCCAAACCCTAAAATTTACATTTTTCTCTCTGCTTTCTCCTCCTCAGCCGTGTGTCTCGTCCGCCGTGTGCCTCCCCGGTAAGTCTCTCTCTCCTCACTACTTCTCTCTTTCTCCTCACATCTCTCTCCTAAAGTCTCTCTCCTGTCTGCAGCTCCTCCGCCGCTCCTCCGCCGCTCCGCCGCCGACGCCGTCGCCGCTCCACCACCGACGCCGTCCTCGTCCTCGTCCGCCCCGGTCGGGCAGCTCTTCCCCTCCCCGCTTCCCGCGCGCGCGCGCCAAATCTACACGGTAAGTTTTTTTTATAAGTTTATATATATATTAGTTATAGAATGAATTAATTAGTTAATATATATATATATATTAGTTAATATATATATATATATATATTAACTTTATAGAACTTAATTAGTTATAGGGAAAATAACACATTTATACCCTGTGTTTTAGTGAAATGTCAAGTTTAACCCTTGGTTTTCAAAAATGTCGAGTTCATACCCTCTGTTTAACTAAAATGACGAAATTATACTCTCTGTTTAACTTAAATGACGAAATTATACCCTGAAATGAATAACAGCGTCACAAATCTCCCTTTCATTGATATTAACTCTTATATAAGAAAAACCAAATCAAATCTAAATCAGTGCCCTAACTTCCAAATTCTCAATTTTGAAATAAAAATAGCCTTAAATTGAAATTAAATAATAAAACTCATACCTTCTAAGAAATGACTTCATTCCGTGTTCGAATTGTAACTCTAAATCCTGGATTCTCTGTTCGAATATGCGATTTTGATGACTATCAACTATCGATGTTTACCCATTTGCCTATTTCTGTGTTCTTCACGATTAAGAGACTGTTGTTTATTTTTTAGTTTTTAAATAAATTACATATATGGCACAAATGAATAAAGATAATTGGTGTTTATATATAAATATTATAGTCAACGTCAATGAAAAGTCAATAAAAAGAATATTCGTGACACTGTTGTCTATTTCAGGGTATAATTTCGTCATTTTAGTTAAACATATGGTATAATTTCGTCATTTTAGTTAAACAAAGGGTATGAACTCGACATTTTTGAAAACCGAGGGTTAAACTCGACATTTCACTAAAACACAGGGTATAAATGTGTTATTTTCCCTTAGTTATAAAGGTAAATGAATTAATTAGTTATATTTACATAATTTAGTATAAATATTTATATTTATAGAATGAGTTATATATTTGTTATAAATTTTATAAATATTTAAATTAGTTTTGTTTACACAAATATTTAAATTCGTTATAAATTTTAATATTAGGTATAAATATTAAAATTAGTTATAAATATTTATATTAGGTAAAATTATGTAAAAACATGTAAAAACAATTAGTTAGTTTATGTAAATTAAATGGAATTGTATTTAATTCTTGTTAGAAATTATTAAAAATGTGAAATTAATTAGTTGATATGGATTATGAATTTTAATAATCGAACCACTGAGGTTGGATTTATTGTTAGTTTTAGGATGTTTCTATGCAGGTTTTAAAATTAAAGGCTTGATGCCGGGTTGTTACGTTTATAGGGGAGGTTCTGCCGAAATTTCGGTAGGATCGATCGTTAAATTATAAAATAAAATCCAAAAACTACTAAATTTTGAAATGTTCAATCTATAGGTAAAATGAGTTATCCAAATAGGAATTGGATAATCGAGGACCAACGTTTAAGCGTTGAGTTTGCGGCTGGCATGACAGAGTTCATGGCAATGGCCCGACAACACGAAAATGTCGAAGGACGAGTTAAGTGTCCATGCAAGATGTGTAACAACGTGTTGATGCAAAAAATTCCTGATATAGAGAATCATCTCTTTATAAGAGGATTTAAGAGGAATTACACGAGGTGGAACTTTCACGGGGAGGAAGAAGATGACGTAATGCAGTATCAGACGGATTACAGAGGAGGAGGGATGTTTGATGTTGTACACGATATCTTAGATCACAACGACGTAGACGGTGACGATGACAGTATTGACCCGAATGCAGAATACCAGAGTGGACAGTTCGATGACCTTTTTAATGACCTGAACACAGAATTATGGCCGGGTTGTATGGAGTATACGTCACTCTCATTTGTTGTCACGTTGATGCATTTGAAAGTGATGAACAAGTGGACGAATAAGTCATTTGATCAGCTATTGAAAGTACTGAAAAAATCTCATCCGATCGGCAACACGATTCCAGAGTCACACTATGAAGCAAAGGCGAAATTGCGTCGATTTGGTATGGGTTACAAGTCGATTCACGTCTGCAAACACGATTGCGCGTTGTTTTGGAAGGACAACACCAATCTAGACGAGTGTCCAGTTTGTAATGAGAGCCGGTGGCTAAAGAAAGACGGTGGAAAAAAAGTAGCGCATAAAGTGTTGCGCTACTTTCCACTGAAAGATCGACTTAAGCGACTGTACGCGAGTCGGCACACAGCTCTAGAGATGCAGTGGCACGAGAATGAACGCATTGAGGAGGATGGTGTACTGCGACATCCTGCAGACGGAGCAACGTGGAAGGAGATCGACCGAAAATATCCCATGTTTGCGGCAGAACCGAGGAACGTCCGGCTTGGACTTGCCGCCGATGGTTTCAACCCATTTGGTGACATGAGTTTATCATACAGTATGTGGCCGGTAGTCTTGACTGCGAAGAGTGTAATCATCGAAATGTGTGGGATCTTCCTGATATTGACCTCATTCTTGGTCAATCTTCGTCTTCAGTTTAGTTGTCAGTAGAACCGTCAGATTTAGATTCACTGTCGACGAGTCATCAGTCTGCGATACCAGAGCCCGTGAGCAACGACGCAGTGAACTTGTTGGAAAATATTGAAGAAGAAGAGTTTATCGATGACGAAGAAACTGAGGACGAAGATTTGATAGAAGAAGATGATTTGTCAAACGACAATGATTGATAGTATATAACGTTTTTCATTTACTTACTAAATTAACTGATTTAAATCATTACGAATGCATAAATTAATAAATTTTGTTTTGAATTTCAGATGGCTGCGGCTACAGGAGCTGGAGGCAGCGGAGGCGGGGATGACTTCTTAGCCCGTCTCCCGAATTATTGCCAGTCGGCGCCCGAACGTGATGGCGTCGAAGAAGAAGACGAGGATATCGAACCGGCCGTGCGTGGGCCGACGGTCGGGCTTCGATCTGAGCGTGCACGGCGCCCCGGGGTGAAGGAAGTCGTTATTTATAACGAGGAGTTTCAGTCGTTCTTGCAGCCAGAGCGCGAGATGGATCCGGATCTCGCGACGTTCGCGAACACGCTCGGGTTGGTCGTCCGAGACAAGATCTCGCCTACGGTCCCAAGGTGGACGAATGCGAACGTGGGGCCGGCGAAGGAGGCCGAGATCCGAGCAGCGATTCGAGACAAGTACGACATTCGAGTCGATGGTGATGCAACCGGGAAGAAGAAGGCGATTGTCGATGCGGCAATCATTCGTGACGCGAAGACTCGTCTTCGCGATTGGAGGCATACCTTGCGGTCATGGTTCGACATCGACTGCAAGAGCAGCGTACAGGTGGCGCGGTCGCTGAAACCGAGGACCGTTAAGCTCGACACCGAATGGGAGACGCTGATACAACGATATACGAGCGATGAGTTTAAGGTAATCAAATCATTTACGTTAAATATGTGTTTACCCTTTTATTAAACGATTTGTTATTGACGTGTGCGTTTACTTATATTACAGGCCATACAAGCGAAGAACAAGGCGAATCGCGCGAAGAAGAAGACGAAGACTCGACAGGGGACGATTGGGTTCTCGACCCACCGCATGAAGAACGTAAGTTTTATGTTTATATGATACATCAAATCGTTAAAATTATCTAACACTTGAAGTTTTGTTTACATGCATGCAGAAGAGCGCCGAGACAGGCGCTTTCGAGAGCTTGTTTGCGAACTACAAGCGCCAACATCAGTCCGACAAGTCCGAATGGCTGACTCCTGAAGCCTCCGCACGTTATGTAAGTTTACATTTATTTTTCTTATTTTTCGATTAATATATACTAACTAGTTAATTATATCAGGATCGACTGGTCGATAGGTTCAACACGTTGCGAGCGGAGGCTGAGCAACAAGGAGCGGACGTTGATATTTCCGCCCTAGAGCAGCAGGCGATCCGCGATATTATGGGTTCGCGGACTGATCACTTGACCGGCGTCGGACGTTTGGTGCCACAGGGAGCACGGATGGCGGCTGAAGTTGCCGAAGTCTACGGTTCGGAGGCTGGGACGTCGCAACCATGATATATCTCGCAGGAGGTGTTGACATCGACCTTCGCCGCGTTCGCCGAGGCAATACAGAGTCAGGTGCCCGGCGTCAACCTTAGCTCGTTCATGCCCCAATTTCTGTAGAGTTCGCAGCAGGCTCCGTCATCCCACAGCCGGCAGACTCCGACGGCCGGCGTCCACACTCCGACGCCCGGCGTCCACACTCCGACGCCCGGCGTTCACACTCCGACGGGCGGCCAGCAGAGGACTCCCGACGCCAGCCAGCAGACGACGCCCGGCGGACCAAGTCAGTCTACTGATCAGCACGTTATTCCGCCGCAGCCATCAGAGTTTCAGCGCCAACAGAAGAGCGTTTCACGTCGAGGAGGGGGAAAACGAGCGCCGGGACGACAAAGCAAACGTCGCGACTAGTGTTTTATTAGATATTTTGTGTATAGTAGATTATTATTTACATATTTCTCGATAACCGAAAACGTACGTAACCGGATTTTATATATTTGTTGATTTCGATAATATAATTTAGTTTTTATTTGATTTTTCATTTTAGAATTTCATAAACAAAAAACCATAAAAAATTAATAATTAACGACGAAAAAAATAAAAAATAAAAATAATAATAATAATTAGCTAGCGACGACAAAGTCGTCGCTAAATATTATTACACAGAAGTAATTAGCGACGACTTTGTCGTCGCTAATTCACGCGCGAAAATTTTCCGCGTGAATTAGCGACGACAAAGTCGTCGCTAATTACCTGTTTCAAAATGGAAAAAACTTCTCGTCACGACATTTAGGGACGACATTATCGTCGCTAATATCGTCGGTAAATATTTAGCGACGAATAAATCGTCGCTAAATATATTTAGGCACGGACATTTAGCGACGATAATAATCGTCGCTAAAATCGTCGCTAAATAGATTTAGCGACGATTATAGGGTTATTACCGACGAAAAAAATCGTCGGTAATTATCGTATTTGTTGTAGTGGAGGTCTCTGCGCAGAAGCCTTCGTCGGAGATTTTCTCTTCATAGGCGATTTCCTTTTCAGTGGCGATTTTTTATTCCATGGCGATTTTCTCTTCGCCGGAGATTTCGAGACACCCTTCGCCGGAGATTTCGATGTTGAACCAGAAGTTTTGTTCTTCAACCGAAGAGAAGAACGCGTCGGAGCAGCATTCCCAGGCGATGTCGCCATTTTCAATTTTGAATTTAGGTTTAGATCGATAGTTTGTTTTCAATCAAGTTTTTTTTCTTTTACTTCTTAATTTAATTCTTTTATTTCATTTTTTTATATGATGGAATTACCCATAACACCCTTCTCTCAAATAGCTAGCACGTCAGACCAATGTTCTATTTTAACTACCAACTTCACAGATTATTAGACGGAAGGACATAAATGAAATTATTTCACACATTAAGGGGAAAACATCGAGTTTTAAAAGTTTGGGGGAGGAAATTTCAGCACCACCAAAATTCAGGGGACAAAAGTAACATTTAAGAAATTTAATCTAAAAACATATTTTTTTTAATATTCTCTTTAGTGTAAAATTTTGTGTTGTACAATTGGTTCAAAATAAAATAATTATATCATATATTTTTTTATGTAAAAATTATACAAGATATAGTGTCAGCAGAGATGGTCTAAGTTTGCTGAACAAGCTACAGAAGAAGAGAGACTTGCTCCTTTGTTATTGAACCGTCAAAATTCACTTGCAAATCAGTTGTGATTGGTAGTTTGGCACCAGGGCCGGGTCACAATAATTAATGAAATCTTAAAACCGTTGACAAACCCAATGATCACGCTAACTGTTCGGCTTCCCCACCGCTTCGGCTTCTCAATATCCATATCTTTAATAACGAATGGAATTTTCAGTTTGTTTTAAATTTTGCAAAAGGCTTGATAAACAACGTGTGATTTAATACCTATTATGTGCTTTTTGGAAGTCTTTGGAATTTGCTATGCACGAAAAGTCGAATAAAATTTGGCTACCATCCAATAGAGTATATCCTTCTGTTCCTCGCAATGGAAAAGAATAGCTGAACAAATTTTTTTAATTAAAAATGAAATCGATCTATGGGAAATTGACACTAATAATACCATCTCAATATCATTTATCAAATTTAGCCCAAAATCAAAAAAATTGATAAAACTAGTACTTTTGGCAGGTGAGAGAAATTAAATTTTCCCCAAATACTCTCAACACTCTTATCATCTCAAATACATCTTACGTTTCACTTCTCCCATCTGAAACTTCTTACACGGTTTTTTTCAATTTTTTCTTCTTCTTGGACTCAGGTGGAGAATGAAGGAGTGAAGCTTCTAGGGTTGCCGGAATCTTCATCTCTTGGGTCGTCGGAATCTTCTTGTCGCCGAGTGTAAGTTTCTTAAACCCATTTTGCAATAATATTAAACCCATCTAAAACCATTTTGCAATCCAAGTTTGTTCATCAAAACTTCAAGATTCAAGTTTGTTTTCTGCAAATTGTTCATAAAAGCTTCAAGATCCAAGCTTCTTCTTCCTGCAAATCCTAGATCCAAAATTTCTTCAAACATATTTTGGTAAATTCTTCCTATCCTTAACATACAAGAACATGTTTAATTGTTTTGATTCATATTGAAATAGGTTCCATTGTCTTTGGGTGTGATTTGTTTGTCAAAAATGATGTTTTTTGTTGAATTCCCGATTTTTCCAAGGTGTCACGAAGTGAATCCAGTTCGTGACACATGTGTCACGAACTGGAAATAACAATTTTACCCTGTTGTTGATGTGTTTTATTTTATTCTTTCAGAATTAAATAACAATTAATGTTGATACAATCACGATGGATTCGAGTGATTGCAGTTCGTCAACACGTCGGAAGCCGCGCGTTTATGGAAATATAGGAGGTGGTACCGAGCGTCGACGACCTCCTCCTTCATGTTCGTGTGGTCTAAATGGAGTTGAACGAATTTCCTGGACTGTTGATAACACTGGAAGACGATTCTATGGATGCCCCGAGTATAAGGTTTGAATATGTTTCTCGTTCTCCTAGAAACCGTCTAGAAATCTTATAAATAAGGTTTGCATATGTTTCTATTCTTTTTAAGATTTTGTAAATAAATATTCTTTGGTTTATACTTGTGACAGATAAAGAAATTCAATGGATGCGGGTTTTTGGAATGGATTGACCCACCTATATGCCCAAGATCGATTCAAATCATTCAAGTGCTGCTAAGGAAGATAAATTCATTGGAAAACAAGATACCATCTTTTGTCGATGAAGACTTCAAACACGAAGAACCAATTGAAGCCAATGAATTAAAACAACTGATTGTATCTGAATTATTCAAGATTAAAATGTTGGAATCGATCTAGGGTTTAAGAAAATAATTAACGCTTCGGTAAGCGGCGGAATTTTAAAAATTTTCTTTTACAAGTAAAAACGGGTTTTTACTAACCTAGACAAAAGAGCAAGTACATGTAATTAAAAACTATTATGAGTATAGAAGTTTACTAACCTTTCTTGAAGCTTGAACTTTGAGAAGCTTTTGGAAAGTTGCAACGCTCGTCTCCCTCGCAGCACGTCTCTCTTCCTTTCCTCGGCACCTCGAGCAACCACGAAAGTTTCTATCACTAAATCACTCGAAATAAAAGGAATTAGTGAGTGGGCACTTTTAAACACGACGACTCGAGAACATGTCTCAGAGTCGAAGAGCTAAAACCACTAGGTCAAATGAGGACCTAGGTGCCAAAACAAAAACCGAAAATAACTAGAGGGAGAGAGAGAGGATCGGCCACAAGGTCTAGAGAGAGAAGCTCTCAATCTCTAACTTATGTGGGATGACTAGAATGAGAGGAATGAGGCCTCTATTTATAGGGGAGGCATGAGCAAATCTTATTTCCTCTTTTCTACCCATGTTGGACGTTCATGACATGTCATGCAAGTCCTTGGATTTGTTTCCTCATTTGTTCTCTCTTAGTTTGCCGAAAATGCACTTTCCTTCTAAAGGAAATTTGTTTCCTCTTTTTCTTTTGGCAAGTATCTTCATACATCAATGCACAAAATAAACTCTCTTTCCCACTATGGCATGAACGAAATTCAGCCTTATTTTCCTTGGGTTGGACGAAATTTGAGCTTCTAGAAGGAGCTTCTAGATGTTTCTTCAATTGTTCACGACAACATAAGAAAAGCCCATTAAGAATTTTCAAGTAAAATTCTATGAAACGAAATTAATCCTCAAGGCCCAATTACACTAATATGGCTGAGTAATATTTATTTCATTTGTCATCATATGACAATGTCAAAAATAATTTATTGACATTCATTTCGTCCTATGTCCAAAAGGACTAAAATACCCTTTTGACAATTTTCGTAAAACTTGTCTCGTTTTTGTTTTGACTTAGCTTCTAGTTTAACTATTCCTACTCGATGTGATTCGTGACAGTGACCTCATGGATCCAAATGAACAAAGCTTGAGCTAAACACTTGGACTCAAAAGTTCACAAACCTTTTCCACGTTTAGCTTAATGCCAACTGACTCCACTAAAGAGTTGACACTGAAAGTCTCTCGGTTCAAATGAATTTGTTTTCTACTCAAGAATTCGACCTAATTACGATGAGCGGATCCACTGAATATTATCTATGTTTACCCTTCATGAATGTCATCAGCTAGTCGGGATTTACTAAATTACCATTTTACCCTTCTAGCTGTTATTTCCTCAACTCCTTTGTCGCTTGTGAATAAGTTAGAAACAATGTATTGACGAGGAGCTAACAAGTCACATTGTTTCATCCAAAAAAGTCAGGACTCAATTTGGACACTGGCCAGTTCATTTATTCACACTCCAAGGAACAAAGCATGAGGTGACATACATTGCATTTCAGCAATCTTGTACATGAATTCCATATCTATGAGAACTTCACAAAGTTACTCATGACAGACTCACAACTTAGTACTTCACCAATAGGCCTTGTTCGGAATCACATAGTGAGTCCGAACTTTGACTTTCTCAAATGAGAATACTAAGGTGTGAAATGGCATGTCTCATTTCAGGATTAAGGTAAGCATGATGCAATTCATACATAGTGACTTCGAGACATAAGAGGTTAAATGGTTTGTTCTTATATTGTCTCTAGAAGTGCACTGGTCAATTCAGTACCTTCGGAAGATACCTAGAAGAACTATAGAGTCCCCAACTCTCAATGCCTCATAACCAGACATCATAGATTCTTCTAACAATCATACTGAGGTCAATAGTCCTTTGACCCTAAGATTGCGAATATATCGTTTTAAGCAAACTACGAAGAGTTTGTTCATGCAAATCTACATTTGTCTCTTCGTAAGTTGTTAGGTTTGTTTATGGACTAAAAGACTAGGGTTTTATCATAAAGCTTCAGACAAGGAAGATTGAATGAACGTTTCAACTTTTTATTAATGAATAAGCAATTACAAGCAAGAGTCTTCGTAAGACTATATTACATCAAATGTACATAAATAGACACTACTACTCTTCTTGTGGGCACCATTGACAACAAACTCCCACTTGACTCAAAGAAGATGTGAGTAGTCCTTTATGCCTAATCCCTCTCGATGTTGGTCGAAGACCATGTTCGCTAGGGCCTTGGTGAATGGATCTGCCAGAGATCTACTTCACCTCCACGTCTCCGCGTTGCGCGATCTCTCGAATCAAATGGTATTTCCTCTCAATATGCTTTAGAGCGCTTATGGCTTCTAGGTTCCTTTGAGTTAGCGACAGCCCCACTATTATCACAATAAAGGGTCATGGGCTCGTCGACGTTTGGAACAATTTCCAAATACTTAAGAAATTTTCTAAGCCATACAGCCTCTTTGGATGCTTCACAAGCAACCACATATTCTGCTTCCATTGTGGAGTCAGCAATGCAAGATTGCTTAATACTTCTCCACACAACAGCTCCACCATTAAGGATGAACACAGATCCCGAAGTGGATTTCTTGGAATCCTTATCCGCTTGAAAATCGGAGTCGGTATATCCCGTCATAGTCAGGTTAGTACCTGAGTATGTAAGCATCAAGTTCCTAGTTCTTCGAAGATACTTAAGAACATGCTTAACAGCAATCTAGTGCTCGGGTCCAGGGTTGGATTGGAAACGGCTAACTACGCCAACGGCGAAACAGATGTCAGGTCTAGTGCAAAGTATGGTATACATGAGGCTTCCTACGGCAGAGGCGTAAGGAATTTTCCTCATGTCTTCAATCTCTTGTGCAGTCTTGGGAGACTGGTCCTTAGAGAGTGAAACTCCATGCCTAAAGGGTGTTTGACCCTTCTTGGAGTCTTGCATCGAGAAGCGATCCATCACCTTATCAATATAAGATTCTTGAGAGAGCGACAGGGTCCGGTTTTTCCTATCTCGAAAGATTTGGATCCCCAGAATGCACGCGGCTTCTCCTAGATCCTTCATATCGAATTGTTTTGCCAGCCAGACCTTAACCTCAGATAACTTACCCACGTCATTACCAATGAGTAGTATATCATCGACATATAGTACCAGAAACACAACTTTACCTTCGTGTATTAACTTGTAAACACAAGGCTCATCTATTGACTGTTCAAAGCAAAAGCTTTTTACAGTTTCATCGAATCTAATATTCCATGACCTAGATGCTTGCTTTAGTCCATAAATGGATTTAAGCAACTCACAAACCTTGGTCTCTTGACCTTTATCCACGAAACCGTCTGGTTGAGCCATGTAAATGCGCTCGTCAAGATTGCCATTCAGAAAGGCTGTCTTGACATCCATTTGCCAGATCTCATAGTCGAGAGCTGCAGCTATGCATAGGAGTATGCGGATGGATTTAAGCATCGCGACTGGCGAGAAGGTTTCTTCATAGTCAATCCCTTCTTGTTGGGTATAACCCTTCGCCACAAGTCGTGCTTTGAACGTCTCGACGTTCCCATCAGGACCCCTTTTCTTCTTGTATATCCACTTACACCCTACGGGTTTAATCCCTTCAGGAAGGTCTACAAGTTTCCAGACATTGTTGACATACATCGAGTGCATTTCAACTTTCATGGCGTCAAGCCAAAGGTTTGATTCAGAACAAGCTATCGCTTGGCTATAGGAAACAGGATCATCCATGTCAGAGACGGCTACAAGAGAGTCTCCATAAGACATGTACCTGTCAGGCTTTTGAGTAGCCCTCCCACTACGTCTAAGTACTACTTGACGAGATTCTGATGAGTTAGGTTGTGTTTCAGTTGGGGTAAGAACAGTTCTTACAGATGAGGTAGAAGCTTCCTCACCCAACTTTTCTTCAAGCACAATTTTGCTTCTAGGTTTTGCATCCTTCATAAAGTCCTCCTCAAGGAAACGAGCATTCGTGCTAACGAAAGTCTTATCATCCTCGGGACTATAGAAAGTAAAACCTTTGGTTTCCTTTGGATATCCCACAAACAGGCACAATTCTGACCTACTAGCCAACTTGCTAGTCTTTTGCCTCAGCACGTGTGCAGGGCAACCCCAAATTCGGATGCGGCCAAGATTCACTTTACGGCCAGTCCATCGTTCCTAAGGAGTACCAGGAACCGTTTTGGACGGGACTTGGTTCAGAATGTAGGCGGCTGTTTCAAGGGCATATCCCCAAAAGGAAAGAGGGAGTGATGAGTAACTCATCATTGATCTAACCATCTCCATAAGAGTTCGGTTTCTTCTCTCTGACACTCCGTTTTGTTGAGGTGTGCCAGGTGCGGTAAGCTGAGAAGCGATACCCTCTTCTTTAAGAAAGTCATCGAACTCTCCAGACATATACTCACCACCTCGATCAGATCGAAGGGTTTTGATCACTTTGCCAGTTTGCTTTTCCACTAAAGCCCTAAAGACCTTAAATACGTTAAAGGTCTCGGATTTGTGTTTGAGCAATAGACAAAACCATATCGTGAGTAATCATCGGTGAAGGTGACGAAGTATTCGTATCCTCCACGTGCCTGTTGGCTGAGCGGACCACATACATCAGAATGTATTAGTTTCAGCAACTCAGTGGCTCTTCGACCCTTATCGGAGAAAGGTCGCTTAGTCATTTTTCCTTCTATGCAGGATTCACAAGTAGGTAGTGAACCTATTGCAGAGGCTTGGAGTGGACCATCCCTCACAAGTCTCTTAATCCTATCTAGACTGATATGACCAAGTCTTAAGTGCCAGAGGTATGTTGATTTTATTAGATCGGAGGATTCAGAAAGTTTGATCCTCTTTGGCTCCCTAATTAGATCGTTATCTATTTCGGTGTCTAAAAGAGAAGGTTGAGTGGGATAGATGTAGAAAAGAGCATTCTTCATACATGCATCAGTGACAAAAGAATTATCAGGAAACGAAATACGAATTCCATTCTTTATGAACTTTAAACAATAATCTTGCTCGAGAAGACGAGCAACGGATATTAAGTTCTTTCCAAAGGCAGGAACAAAATAAACATTATTCAAGTTTAAAGTGCGGTCTTCAAAAGACAGCGTCACGGATCCCACAGCCTTTGCAGACACTAGGCTCCCATCACCCCATTTGAAACAGAACTCGCCTTTCTCTAAGCTTTTGGTTTTCTTGAAACCATTCAAGGAACAACAAATATGGTTAGTAGCAGCAGAGTCAAGAATCCACGTTGATACATTATCAGCTACTAAGCATGCTTCGGTAACTAGTACAATACTATGTTCCTTTGCTTTGAGATAGGCAGGACAGTTCTTTTTATCGGCCTTGTGAGGTCTCTTCTTAGTTCTAGAGGCGGAGGCTTTTTGCTCAGTAGCATGTGCCTCTCCTTGATTCCTCTTTCTCTTAGTGAGACCTAGAGCAGTATGAAGTCCCTTCATAAGCTTGGTAACAGTGTACTCCAGCTTGTTTATGAAGTAGTTCATCTTGGAGGTATCAAGAGATGCGGGGAGAGTTTCTAAGATCACATCTATGACATTCTTCCCATCAATCTCAGATCCTAGGATTTCCATTTTACTCAGATGACTAATGATCAATATCATAAAGTCTCCAACAGGAGTCCTAGCCTTCATGCGACAGTTCATAAAATGTCAGACTGCTTGTAGCCTTGTTTGACGCCTTTGCCCTCCAAACATCTCAAGGAGATTGTAGAGCATTTCGGCGGCAGTCTCGATGTTACGATGTTGCTCTTTCAGCATATTGTTCATAGATGCCAAGATATAGCACCTCACAATCTCATCGGATCGAAGCCAGGCCGCTACGACGTCATTATCCTCTTGAGTTGAATCATCATTCGTCAGAGGAGGACACGGGGTGGTGAGTACCCGTTTGTGCTTGTTAAAGGTAGGTATTATGTCGAGGTTACGTTTCGAGTCTATGTAGTTTTCGTTTTCGAGTTTGTTCGAGGAAAGAATGAAAGAGAGAGAGTTGGGAGATATATTGCCTATAAAAGTTGAAACAAGTTTATGATTAGTCTTTGGTTTAGGATTTAAGTTTATTTAAGACTTTATAAAATCCAAAGGTGTTATGAACGAAATGACACTTTACTCCTTCGAGGGAAGGCCGCAACGAGTCTCCTTTCATAAGTAAATGACTCATCATTAATGCATAGCCAAGATGTCAATACATCAATTTTGACTAGCCACCTTGTAAATTGGTTTGATCACTCACATCCTTTCGCAGGGCCTCGAGGGAGGATTACTAGGGATTGAGTCTAAGTGTGTAACCAACCACTTAGTCCAAAAGATTGACTTTGAAAAACAATCCGCCGAGGGGAGGTCTTGTCATCGTCGTCTCACTCTCGGACGTAGCTCATTGAGCAATGATCAGAGCAAAGCGCCCTTGAGTACTCTCATTTAAGAGAGGGCCACGAGGGTGACTCTTAGTCCGGCGACACTTGCACTTTTCATTAGTGTTGGGGATCGTGGGTTACAAACAACAAGTATAACCCTCCCACTTAGTTTTTGGAGATGGTTCATCGACTCTTATAAGTTCGGAAACAAATTTCCTAGTTAGAGAGCGACAGAGCGGACAACTAGAAGAGAATCCTAGATCGACATGTTCAGAGCAGTATTAGTGCATAAAGGCACAAGGTACATACTCGATCTTTTCCTATTTTCTATTTCGGGAAAGTGCGTGAGGGAAGTGTGAACTTCAACTCACTCGAACACTTGAAAGTTTGAGATTACACATCTTTTTATTTTTCGGCTTGTCTACAAGGAGACTTCCCACTCAAATTTTCAAGAGCATATAGATTTTGAACATATGTGATATAGATATAGTTTTGAAAACATTTTGAAAATTTATTTGATTTGGATGACAATATATTTTTCAAGTTTGAAAGTGAAAACGGTTTTTCAAAATTCAAACTAGTTTTGTAAAAATTCAATTTCAATTAAACTTTCAAAAATCAAAACATTTTAATCTTACACATCATGTTTATAATCATATGAAAAACATTTTTGCTCAAGAAAATTTTCTCATTAGAGTTCTATAACTCATGGTAGTGGGGTTTGAAAATCCGGATTTCTAAAAAACTGGAGTTTCAGACAGCCGCGTACCTCGGAGTAAAATCGCCATAACTGGCGGCTCCGATGTCCTTTTGAGCCGAAACCGGTGGAATTGGAAAGAGGACAGACAGAGCTTTAATTTGAGTCAAGAATCATTAAATTTAGATTTCTGAGCAGAGAGTTATGCCACTTTTACTGCGGGTTTTACTCCAGCTCGAAGAAAAAGAAATAATTAAAGTTTGGTCCTTTTTAGGTGCGAAAAAGAATCAAGTGTAACGGAACGTTTTAAGATGTTGTTTAAAGCTTTTATTTGTGTTTTATTAGCAGGGTAATAACATAGAATAAAAGAAATAACAACATGCATAAAACGATTCAAGTAAAAATAAGAAACTAGCAAGATATCAAAACTAGTCACAAAATTTTACTCGAAATTTCTCAAACCGTTAAAACACGTTTTTCAATATAAAAAATTAAAAACTTTTAGAACTGATTCTAATGTGTTTTAAAAACATCCCAAACTCATAGAAAATCAACATGCTTTTTAATTTAAAGACAAGACCATTAAATTAAAAAAATCTAAGATTACAATTCTAACTTGTCACAAAATTAGTAAACTTTCGAAAACGATTTTCAAGCTCATAATTTTAAAAACATGTACATGCTAATCTTTGACCATAGCTCTGATACCATTTGTTGGAATCGATCTAGGGTTTAAGAAAATAATTAACGCTTCGGTAAGCGGCGGAATTTTAAAAATTTTCTTTTACAAGTAAAAACGGTTTTTTACTAACCTAGACAAAAGAGCAAGTACATGTAATTAAAAACTATTATGAGTATAGAAGTTTACTAACCTTTCTTGAAGCTTGAACTTTGAGAAGCTTTTGGAAAGTTGCAACGCTCGTCTCCCTCGCAGCACGTCTCTCTTCCTTTCCTCGGCACCTCGAGCAACCACGAAAGTTTCTATCACTAAATCACTCGAAATAAAAGGAATTAGTGAGTGGGCACTTTTAAACACGACGACTCGAGAACATGTCTCAGAGTCGAAGAGCTAAAACCACTAGGTCAAATGAGGACCTAGGTGCCAAAACAAAAACCGAAAATAACTAGAGGGAGAGAGAGAGGATCGGCCACAAGGTCTAGAGAGAGAAGCTCTCAATCTCTAACTTATGTGGGATGACTAGAATGAGAGGAATGAGGCCTCTATTTATAGGGGAGGCATGAGCAAATCTTATTTCCTCTTTTCTACCCATGTTGGACGTTCATGACATGTCATGCAAGTCCTTGGATTTGTTTCCTCATTTGTTCTCTCTTAGTTTGCCGAAAATGCACTTTCCTTCTAAAGGAAATTTGTTTCCTCTTTTTCTTTTGGCAAGTATCTTCATACATCAATGCACAAAATAAACTCTCTTTCCCACTATGGCATGAACGAAATTCAGCCTTATTTTCCTTGGGTTGGACGAAATTTGAGCTTCTAGAAGGAGCTTCTAGATGTTTCTTCAATTGTTCACGACAACATAAGAAAAGCCCATTAAGAATTTTCAAGTAAAATTCTATGAAACGAAATTAATCCTCAAGGCCCAATTACACTAATATGGCTGAGTAATATTTATTTCATTTGTCATCATATGACAATGTCAAAAATAATTTATTGACATTCATTTCGTCCTATGTCCAAAAGGACTAAAATACCCTTTTGACAATTTTCGTAAAACTTGTCTCGTTTTTGTTTTGACTTAGCTTCTAGTTTAACTATTCCTACTCGATGTGATTCGTGACAGTGACCTCATGGATCCAAATGAACAAAGCTTGAGCTAAACACTTGGACTCAAAAGTTCACAAACCTTTTCCACGTTTAGCTTAATGCCAACTGACTCCACTAAAGAGTTGACACTGAAAGTCTCTCGGTTCAAATGAATTTGTTTTCTACTCAAGAATTCGACCTAATTACGATGAGCGGATCCACTGAATATTATCTATGTTTACCCTTCATGAATGTCATCAGCTAGTCGGGATTTACTAAATTACCATTTTACCCTTCTAGCTGTTATTTCCTCAACTCCTTTGTCGCTTGTGAATAAGTTAGAAACAATGTATTGACGAGGAGCTAACAAGTCACATTGTTTCATCCAAAAAAGTCAGGACTCAATTTGGACACTGGCCAGTTCATTTATTCACACTCCAAGGAACAAAGCATGAGGTGACATACATTGCATTTCAGCAATCTTGTACATGAATTCCATATCTATGAGAACTTCACAAAGTTACTCATGACAGACTCACAACTTAGTACTTCACCAATAGGCCTTGTTCGGAATCACATAGTGAGTCCGAACTTTGACTTTCTCAAATGAGAATACTAAGGTGTGAAATGGCATGTCTCATTTCAGGATTAAGGTAAGCATGATGCAATTCATACATAGTGACTTCGAGACATAAGAGGTTAAATGGTTTGTTCTTATATTGTCTCTAGAAGTGCACTGGTCAATTCAGTACCTTCGGAAGATACCTAGAAGAACTATAGAGTCCCCAACTCTCAATGCCTCATAACCAGACATCATAGATTCTTCTAACAATCATACTGAGGTCAATAGTCCTTTGACCCTAAGATTGCGAATATATCGTTTTAAGCAAACTACGAAGAGTTTGTTCATGCAAATCTACATTTGTCTCTTCGTAAGTTGTTAGGTTTGTTTATGGACTAAAAGACTAGGGTTTTATCATAAAGCTTCAGACAAGGAAGATTGAATGAACGTTTCAACTTTTTATTAATGAATAAGCAATTACAAGCAAGAGTCTTCGTAAGACTATATTACATCAAATGTACATAAATAGACACTACTACTCTTCTTGTGGGCACCATTGACAACATAAAATGGTGGTTGTTGTTGTTTTGTTGGACTTGCCTGTGTAATGTGATATTGGTATTGTGATATTTCACCTCATATGTCACGAAGTGATCTCAGTCCGTGATACATCTATCACGAAATGAGGTCACGTTGTGACAAATAAATTGATTTCAAAACAATACATAAAATTCTAAACTAATTAATTGATTTCAAGACAATACATAAAGTTCAAAACACATACATAAATGTCTAAACATATACGTACAATCAGACACAAATATATACAGTTATAAACACATGCGTACAAAAAAAACACATGTATACAGTCATAATCACATAATTTTAAGTAGCCTCAACGTTGACATTTCCACGTGTGTGTAGTTTTAGCGCTCCATGTTGGTATAATTCGGTGTTCATCTTATGTTCGTATATCCTCATGTCCTCCTGTTTCAAAGCAGACAAGGGAAGGCCATGCGCCAAAAACTCGGCAGTCTTGATCATAAACATGCCACAATCATTTCTGAAGGAACAAAAAACGCATGCTTAAATTAAAATGTGTCGTTAAGAATGTGAAATTAAGAATTAAAATATTTACCCATTGTCTTGTTGTGGAATTTGATCGTAGTGGACGACCTTAAATATTTCTTCATTGGAGAGTAGAACGCCGGTGACATGCAGAACATATGATAAAATGGTGGTCAAGTTTCTGACTTCCGTATCCACAAGCGTTTGGTGTCTACCGGGGGAACTCATGGAGTCATACATCGTTATACACCTTGAACGCACATTGACAACCAGAAGATACCAGTGCCCGCCATCTATGACAGGGATGAAGACATCATCGATGCCATCCCTTGGGTCCACTAGTTACTCTGCTCCAGACTCCCCGGTAATGTGGTCGAAGACACATCTTTTCAGTTTCTTCTTCAAAAATACAACCGGATCCTGGTTAGCATTGAACTGAGTGTAAGTATCTCGGAGATACTTATAGAAGACAGTGGACATGACGGTGAATTACTGACGCAACAAACCCGCCTTTTTCTTCTTCCGAAGGTAATATATCGCGATGTCAACATGTTGCGCGACAAAAGATAAACATAAGCACAAAATACCTCAGTCCGTGACACATGTGTCACAGACTCAGTTCACTTCATGACACATGTGTCACTGACTCAGTTCACTTCGTGACACATGTGTCACGAAGTGAGCTGTAAAACAAGACTTATTTTAAAAATTATTAACACACATTAATACCTGATCAGACAACCAACCATCCGCGTGCCACATGTTGTAGAAAAAGGACTTCTGGTTTATAGCCATCTATCCAAGTTCCATTGAAGGCGCAATGGTTTCTTCCTCCGGCTTCCTCCGTCGGGAGCATTCGTGAACCTCAGAAATGGCAACGCATTTTTTGAAGCAATAAACCTATCGGGGCTGCGTCGTTGTCGGGTCAACTGTTTCTTTAGAAGTGAGTCTTCAATCAGGATATGAGGATTCGGTGTGCTCAAGTCATATATCTATCCAACAAGAAAAAAAGTTCAAGTGTTTTGTTGAGTTCAACCATAAAATTATATTTGATAACAATTCAAGTGTTTTGTTGAGTTCAACCTTAAAATTATATTTGATAATAATTCATATGCTTATTTGAGTTCATCCATAAAATTATATTTGATAACAATTCATATGCTTATGAAGTCATGCTTCTAAACAAGTCAAAAAAAGAGTTCAACTATCAAATTAATGGAGGTACCTCTTGAACCCCCTGTGTCCCTAACAACTCATACTCTTCCATAGCCTCTGCGTTCATTTGGACTTTCAAACTGATATGCGAATCTTCATCGCCCCAAGATTGATGACCTTGTGTTTTTTCAACATCAGCGTCGTCCTCGTGGCCATTCAAAATCATTTAGTTCAACAAGACTGTTATAAAAATAACTAAATTCAATGACTTCGTGACACAGTGTCACGGACTGGATTCACTTCGTGACACATCTGTCACGGAGTGAATCCACTCATCTCCGCATTTAAAATTTTAAACAACAAAATAATACGGATTGCATGTCTAGTTGTCAATGGTGCCCAGAAGAAGAATTGTAGTCTTTATTTTGTACATTTGATGTAATAAAGTCTCATGAAGACTCTTGCTTGTAACTGCTTATTCATTAATAAAAAGTTGAAACGTTCATTCATTCTTCCTTGTCTGTTTGAAGCTTTATGATAAAACATTAGTCTTTAGTCCATAAACAAACTTAAGAATTTACGAAGAGACAAATGTAGATTTGCATGAACAAATTCTTCGTAGTTTTCTTAAAACGATATATTCGCAATCTAAGGGTCAAAGGACTATTAACCTCAGTACGATTGTTAGGAGAATCTATGATGTCTGGTTATGGGGCATTGAAAGTTGGAGACTCTATAGTTCTTCTAGGTATCTTTCGAAGGTACTGAATTGACCAGTGTACTTCTAGAGACAAAATAAGAACAAACCATTTAACCTCTTATGTCTCGAAGTCACTACGTATGAATTGCATCGTGCTTACCTTAATCCTGAAATGAGACATGCCATTTCACAGCTTACGTATTCTCATTTGAGAAAGTCAGAGTTCGAACTCACTATGTGATTATGAACAAGGCCAATTCGTGAGGTACTAAGTTGTGAGGATGTCATGAATAACTTTGTGAATTTCTCATAGATATGGAATTCATGTACAAGATTGCTGAAATGCAATGTATATCACCTCATGCTTTGTTCCTTGGAATATGAATAAATGAACTGGTCAGTGTCCAAATTGAGTCTTGACTTTTTTTTTATGACACAATGTGACTTTTTAGCTCCTCCTCAATACATTGTTTCTAACTTATTCACAAGCGACAAAGGAGTTGAGGAAATAACAGCTAGAAGGGTAAAATGGTAATTTTGTAAATCCCGACTAGCTGATGATATTCATGAAGGGTAAACACTGATAATATTCTGTGTATCTACTCATTACCATTAGGTTGAATTCTTGAGTAGAAAATAAATTCATTTGAACCGAGAGATTTTCAGTTTCAACTCTTTAGTGGAGTCAGTTGACATTAAGCTAAACTTGGAAAAGGTTTGTGAACTTTTGAGTCTAAGTATTTAGCTCAAGCTTTGTTCATTTGGATCCATGAGGTCACTGTCACAAGTCACATCGAGTAGGAATAGTTAAACTAGAAGCTAAGTCAAAACAAGAACGAAACAAGTTTTACGAAAATTGTCAAAAGGGTATTTTTGTCTTTTTGGACATAGGATGAAATGAATGTCAATAAATTTTTTGACAAGGTCATTTCATGACTTAATATCACTCGGCCAAGTTAGTTTATTTGGGCCTTGTTGATTAATTTCATTTCATAAGAATTTCATTGAAAATTCTTAATGGGCATTTCTCATGTTGTCATGAACAAATGAAGAAGCTTCTAGAAGCTCCTTCTAGAGAAGCCTTGGGCGCCCAACATAAAGAGAGAAAGGGAAATTATTTTGTGCATGAATGTATCAAGATACTTTCCAAAAGAAAAATAGGAAACAAATTTCCTATGCATAGCAAGAGAGAATCGGCCAAGTGAGTCAAAGGCAAGGCAATGGAATAAAAGAGAAACAAATCCAAGCCTTCTAGAAGGCTGCCTTGGCTGTTTGACTCATGAGGGAATAAGGTAATATTTGCTCATGAATATGTGATATTCTATAGAAGAGGAAACTACCTTATTGAAGGTAAAGCCTCTCCTATAAATAGGAGCCTTATTCTCCTCATTTCATTCATCCCAAGTTTTAGAGATTTGAGAGCTTCTCTCTCTAGCTTGGCCACCCCTCTCTCCTTCTCTCTCTAAGTTCTATTCGTTTTTGTTTTAGCACCTAGGTCCTCACTTGACCTAGCATTTCAGCATTTCGACTCTAAGACTTGTTCTTGAGTCGTCGTGTTCAAAAGTGCCCACACACTAATTCCTTTTTCTCTCGAGTGATTTAGTGATAGAACTTTCGTGGTTGCTTGAGTTGGCGACGAAAGAAATAGAGACGTGTTACGAGGGAGACGAACGTTTTCAACCTTCCGAAGGCTCATCAACGTTCAAGCTTCTAAAAAGGTTAGTTAATTTATTATGCTCATAATAGTTTTATTTACATGTGCTTGCTCTTTGTCTAGGTTAGTAAAATCGTTTTACTTGTCAAAATAAAAATTTTAAAATTTCGTCGCTTACCTGAAGCGTTAAATGTTTTTCTTAAACCCTAGATCAATTTCAACATATCTCGCCCCTCTTGTTGATTCGTTTGCTTCTTTTTCCCTTTCTCGACTTCGTTTTTCTTCTTCTTTTGGTCGGCATCCTTCTTCTCCTCCTGTTTCTTGCTCTTCTTTGTTGTCAATGGTGCCCACAAGAAGAGTTGTAATCTTTATTTTGTACATTTGATGTAATAAAGTCTCACGAAGACTCTTGCTTGTAATTGCTTATTCATTAATAAAAAGTCGAAACGTTCATTCATTCTTCCTTGTCTGTTTGAAGCTTTATGATAAAACATTAGTCTTTAGTCCATAAACAAACTTAACAACTTACGGAGAGACAAATTTAGATTTGCATGAACAAACTCTTCGTAGTTTGCTTAAAACGATATATTCGCAATCTAAGGGTCAAAGGACTATTGACCTCAGTACGATTGTTAGGAGAATTTATGATGTCTGGTTATGGGACATTGAGAGTTGGAGACTCTATAGTTCTTCTAGGTATCTTCCGAAGGTACTGAATTGACCAGTGCACTTCTAGAGACAAAATAAGAACAAACCATTTAACCTCTTATGTCTCGAAGTCACTACGTATGAATTGCATCGTGCTTACCTTAATCCTGAAATGAGACATGCCATTTCACAGCTTACGTATTCTCATTTGAGAAAGTCAGAGTTCGGACTCAATATGTGATTCTGAACAAGGCCTATCGATGAAACTGTGAAAAGCTTCGGCTTTGAACACTCAATAGATGAGCCTTGTGTTTACAAGTTAATACACGAAGGCAAAGTTGTGTTTCTGGTATTATATGTCGATGATATATTACTCATAGGTAACGATGTGGGTAAATTATCTGAGGTTAAGGTCTGGTTAGCAAAGCAATTCGACATGAAGGATCTGGGAGAAGCCGCGTACATTCTGGGGATCCAAATATTTCGAGATCGGAAAAACCGGACCCTGTCACTCTCTCAAGCATCTTATATTGATAAGGTGATGGATCGCTTCTCGATGCAAGACTCCAAGAAAGGTCAAACACCCTTTAGGCATGGAGTCTCACTCTCTAAGGACCAGTATCCCCAGACTGCACAAGAGATTGAAGATATGAGGAAAATTCCTTACGCCTCTGACATAGGAAGCCTCATGTATGCTATGCTTTGCACTAGACCTGATATCTGTTTCGCCGTTATCGTAGTTAGCCGTTTCCAATCCGACCCTGGACACGAGCACTGGATTGCTGTTAAGCATGTTCTCAAGTATCTTAAAAGAACTAGGAACTTGATTCTTACATATTCAGGTACTGACCTGACTATGACGGGATATACCAACTCCGATTTTCAAGCAGATAAGGATTCCAGGAAATCCACTTCTGGATCTGTGTTCATCCTTAATGGTGAAGCGGTTGTGTGGAGGAGTATTAAGCAATCTTGCATTGCTGACTCCAAAATCGAAGCAGAATATGTGGCTGCTTGTGAAGCATCCAAAGAGGCTGTATGGCTTAGAAAATTCCTTAAGCATTTGGAAGTTGTTCCAAACGTCGACGAGCCCATGACCCTTTATTGTGATAATAGTGGGGCTGTTGCAAACTCAAAGGAACCTCGAAGCCATAAGTGCTCTAAACATATTGAGAGGAAATACCATTTGATTTGAGAGATCGTGCAGCACGGAGACGTGGAGGTGAATTAGATCTCTGACAGATCCATTCACAAAGGCCCCAGCGAACAAGGACTTCGACCAACATCGAGAGAGATTAGGCATGAAGGACTACACACATCTTCTTTGAGTCAAGTGGGAGTTTGTTGTCAATGGTGCCCACAAGAAGAGTTATAGTCTTTATTTTGTACATTTGATGTAATAAAGTCTCACGAAGACTCTTGCTTGTAATTGCTTATTCATTAATAAAAAGTTGAAACGTTCATTCATTCTTCCTTGTCTGTTTGAAGCTTTATGATAAAACATTAGTCTTTAGTCCATAAATAAACTTAACAACTTACGAAGAGACAAATATAGATTCGCATAAACAAACTCTTCGTAGTTTGCTTAAAATGATATATTCACAATCTAAGAGTCAAAGGACTATTGACCTCAGTACGATTGTTAGGAGAATCTATGATGTTTGGTTATGGGACATTGAGAGTTGGAGACTATATAGTTCTTCTAGGTATCTTCCGAAGGTACTGAATTGACCAGTGCACTTCTAGAGACAAAATAAGAACAAACCATTTAACCTTTTATGTCTCGAAGTCACTACGTATGAATTGCATCGTGCTTACCTTAATCCTAAAATGAGACATGCCATTTCACAGCTTACGTATTCTCATTTGAGAAAGTCAGAGTTCGGACTTACTATGTGATTCTGAACAGGGCCTATTGGTGAATTACTAAGTTGTGAGAATGTCATGACTTTCTTAAAGAAGAAGGTATCGCTTCTCAGTTTACCGCAACTGGCACACCTCAACAAAACGAAGTGTCAGAGAGAAGAAACCGAACTCTCATGGAGATGGTTAGATCAATGATGAGTTACTCATCACTCCCTCTTTCCTTTTGGGGATATGCCCTCGAAACAGCCGCTTACATTCTGAACCAAGTTTCGTCCAAACGGTTCCTAGTACTCCTTATGAACGATGGACTGGCCGTAAAGTAAATATTGGCCGCATCAAAATTTGGGGTTGCCCCGCACACGTGCTGAGGCAAAAGACTAGCAAGTTGGCTACTAGGTCAGAATTGTGCCTGTTTGTGGGATATCCAAAGGAAACCAAAGGTTTCATTTTCTCTAGTCCCGAGGACGATAAGACTTTTGTTAGCACGAATGCTCGTTTCCTTGAGGAGGACTTTATGAAAGACGTGAAACCTAGAAGCAAAATTGTGCTTGAAGAAAAATTGGGTGACGAAGCTTCTACCTCATCTGTAAGAACTGTTCTTACCCCAACTAAAACACAACCTAACTCATCAGAATCTCATCAAGTAGTACTTCGACGTAGTGGGAGGGCTACTCAAAAGCCTGACAGGTACATGTCCTATGGACACTCTCTCGTAGCCGTCTCTGACATGGATGACCCTGTTTCCTATAGCCAAGCATGGCTTGTCAATGGTGCCCATAAGAAGAGTTGTAGTCTTTATTTTGTACATTTAATGTAATAAAGTCTCACGAAGAATCTTGCTTGTAATTGCTTATTCATTTAATAAAAAGTTGAAACGTTCATTCATTCTTCTTTGTTTGTTTGAAGCTTTATGATAAAACATTAGTCTTTAGTCCATAAACAAACTTAACAACTTACGAAGAGACAAATGTAGATTTGCATGAACAAACTCTTCGTAGTTTGCTTAAAATGATATATTCACAATCTAAGGGTCGAAGGACTATTGACCTCAGTACGATTGTTAGGAGAATCTATGATGTCTGGTTATGGGGCATTGAGAATTGGAAACTCTATGGTTCTTCTAGGTATCTTCCGAAGGTACTGAATTGACCAGTGCACTTCTAGGGACAAAATAAGAACAACCCATTTAACCTCTTATGTCTCGAAGTCACTACGTATGAATTGCATCATGCTTACCTTAATCCTGAAATGAGACATGCCATTTCACAACTTACGTATTCTCATTTGAGAAAGTCAGAGTTCGGACTCACTATGTGATTCCGAACAGGGCCTATTGGTGAAGTACTAAGTTGTGAGAGTGTCATGAGTAACTTTGTGAAGTTCTCATAGATATGGAATTCATGTACAAGATTGCTAAAATGCAATGTATATCACCTCATGCTTTGTTCCTTGGAATGTGAATAAATGAACTGGCCAGTGTCCAAATTGAGTCTCGACTCTTTTGGATGAAACAATGTGACTTGTTAGCTCCTCTTCAATACATTGTTTCTAAGTTATTCACAAGCGACAAAGGAGTTGAGGAAATAACAGCTAGAAGGGTAAAATGGTAATTTTATAAATCCCGACTAGCTGATGATATTCATGAAGGGTAAACATAGATAATATTCTGTGGATCCGCTCATCATAATTTGGTTGAATTATTGAGTATAAAATAAATTCATTTGAACCTAGAGATTTTCAGTGTCAACTCTTTAGTGGAGTCAGTTGACATTAAGCTAAACTTGGAAAAGGTTTGTGAACTTTTGAGTCCTAGTGTTTAGCTCAAGCTTTGTTCATTTGGATCCATGAGGTCACTGTCACAAATCATATCGAGTAGGAATAGTTAAACTAGCAGCTAAGTCAAAACAAGAACGAGACAAGTTTTGTGAAAATTGTCTAAATGGTATTTTTGTCTTTTAGACATAGGACGAAATGAATGTCAATAAATTTTTTGAAATTTTCATATGATGACAAATGAAATTTAAATCACACGGCCAACTTCAAGAATTTGGGCCTTGAGGATTAATTTCATTTCATAGAATTTTACTTGAAAATTCTTAATGGGCTTTTCTTATGTTGTCATGAACAAATGAAGAAACATCTAGAAGCTCCTTCTAGAAGCTCAAATTCTGTCCAACCCAAGGAAAATAAGGCTGAATTTCGTTCATGCCATAGTGGGAAAGAGAGTTTATTTTGTGCATTAATGTATGAAGATACTTGCCAAAAGAAAAAGAGGAAACAAATTTCCTCAGGAAGGAAAATGCATTTTCGGCCAACTAAGAGAGAACAAATGAGGAAACAAATCCAAGGACTTGCATGACATGTCATGAACGTCCAACATGGGTAGAAAAGAGGAAACAAGATTTGCTCATGAATATATGATATTCTATAGAGAAGAGGAAACTACCTTTATGAAGGTAATCCCTCCCCTATAAATAGAGACCTCATTCCTCTCATTCTAGTCATTCCACATAAGTTAGAGATTGAGAGCTTCTCTCTCTAGAACTTGTGGTTGCCGCCCTCTTCCTCTCTCTCTCTACTTTTCTTTTCGTTTTTGTTTTGGTACTTAGGTCCACATTTGACCTAGTGTTTTAGCTCTTCGACTTTGAGACTTGTTCTCGAGTCGTTGTGTTTAAAAAGTGCCCACTCACTAATTCATTTTCTCTCGAGTGATTCTTGTGATAGAAACTATCGTGGTTGCTCGTGTTGCCGAGGAAAGAAGAGAGACGTGTTGCGAGGGGAGACGAACGTTTTCAACCTTCCGAAGGCTCATCAACGTTCAAGCTTCTCAAAGGTTAATAAATTATTATATGCTCATAATAGTTTTATTTACGTGTACTTGCTCTTTGTCTAGGTTAGTAAAATCGTTTTACTTGTCAAAAGAAAATTTTTAAATTTCCGCCGCTTGCCAAAGCGTTAAACTTTTTCTTAAACCCTAGATCAATTCCAACATGTTAAGCATGTTCTTAAGTATCTTCGAAGAACTAGGAACTTGATGCTTACATACTCAGGTACTGACCTGACTATGACGGGATATACCGACTCCGATTTTCAAGCGGAAAAGGATTCCAGGAAATCCACTTCGGGATCTGTGTTCATCCTTAATGGTGGAGCTGTTGTGTGGAGGAGTATTAAACAATCTTGCATTGCTGACTCCACAATGGAAGCAGAATATGTAGCTTCTTGTGAAGCATCCAAAGAGGCTGTATGGCTTAGAAAATTCCTTAAGCATTTGGAAGTTGTTCCAAACGTCGACGAGCCCATGACCCTTTATTGTGATAATAGTGGGGCTGTTGCAAACTCAAAGGAACCTCGAAGCCATAAGTGCTCTAAACATATTGAGACGAAATACCATTTGATTTGAGAGATCGTGCAGCACGGAGACGTGGAGGTGAATTAGATCTCTGACAGATCCATTCACAAAGGCCCCAGCGAACAAGGACTTCGACCAACATCGAGAGAGATTAGGCATGAAGGACTACACACATCTTCTTTGACTCAAGTGGGAGTTTGTTGTCAATGGTGCCCACAAGAAGAGTTGCAGTCTTTATTTTGTACATTTGATGTAATAAAGTCTCACGAAGACTCTTGCTTGTAATTGCTTATTCATTAATAAAATGTTGAAATGTTCATTCATTCTTCTTTGTTTTTTTGAAGCTTTATGATAAAACATTAGTCTTTAGTCCATAAACAAACTTAACAACTTACGAAGAGACAAATATAGATTTGCATGAACAAACTCTTCGTAGTTTGCTTAAAACGAAATATTCGCAATCTAACGGTCAAAGGACTATTGACCTCAGTACGATTGTTAGGAGAATCTATGATGTCTGGTTATGGGACATTGAGAGTTGGAGACTCTATAGTTCTTCTAGGTATCTTCCGAAGGTACTGAATTGACCAGTGCACTTCTAGAGACAAAATAAGAACAAACCATTTAACCTTTTATGTCTCGAAGTCACTACGTATGAATTCCATCGTGCTTACCTTAATCCTAAAATAAGACATGCCATTTCACAGCTTACGTATTCTCATTTGAGAAAGTCAGAGTTCGGACTAACTATGTGATTCTGAACAGGGCCTATTGGTGAAGTACTAAGTTGTGAGAATGTCATGAGTAACTTTGTGAAGTTCTCATAGATATGGAATTCATGTACAAGATTGCTGAAATGCAATGTATATCACCTCATGCTTTGTTCCTTGGAATGTGAATAAATGAACTGGCCAGTGTCCAAATTGAGTCTCGACTCTTTTGGATGAAATAATGTGACTTGCTAGCTCCTCTTCAATACATTGGTTCTAACTTATTCACAAGCGACAAAGGAGTTGAGGAAATAACAGCTAGAAGGGTAAAATGGTCATTTTGTAAATCCCGACTAGCTGATGATATTCATGAAGGGTAAACATAGATAATATTCTGTGGATCCGCTCATCATAATTTGGTTGAATTCTTGAGTAGAAAATAAATTCATTTGAACCTAGAGATTTTCAGTGTCAACCATGGATTAAAATCTCGCATCTCGCGGTCGTACCGCACTTTTAATTTTTGGGGTATCTCGTCTCGTACCGTGGTGTTCCGTGGTATTTGATGAATATTCGGGGTATCTCGTACCGTGTGGTAAGCTATATTCCGCGGGATATACCGTCTAAAAAAGAGTATTCCGCGGGGTATTTAAACAATTTTTTAATTAAATTTTATTTAAATTTAGGATACACAAAAAATAAAATTTTAAAATAAAATTTTCAACATTTCACTAGAATTCTAATAGAGTATAAATCAATACACATTTAGATCAAATTAATTACAAATGACATTTAATCAACAAAATAAACTAAAAAACATAAAATAACACCCGAACACTTATCCCGCGGAAAACGGCGAGATTTGAGCAAAAATGAACATATGACAGACGAAAAATGAAGATATCTCGCGAGATTGAGAGAGATGCGAGAAATATCGCGAGATTTCGTGAGAAATGCAACAACTCCCGAGATAAACACATACCCTTCTCGCAACTTTCATTTTTGCGAGATCTCGCGCGAGATACCCCCATCTCGCGCGAGATTTTAAACCTTGGTGTCAACTATTTAGTGGAGTCAGTTGACATTAAGCTAAACTTGGAAAAGGTTTGTGAACTTTTGAGTCCAAGTGTTTAGCTCAAGCTTTGTTCATTTGGATCCATGAGGTCACTGTCACAAATCACATCGAGTAGGAATAGTTAAACTAGCAGCTAAGTCAAAACAAGAACGAGACAAGTTTTGTGAAAATTGTCTAAAGGGTATTTTTGTCTTTTAGACATAGGACGAAATGAATGTCAATAAATTTTTTGGCATTTTCATATGATGAAAAATGAAATTTAAATCACACGGCCAACTTCAAGAATTTGGGCCTTGAGGATTAATTTCATTTCATAGAATTTTACTTGAAAATTCTTAATGGGCTTTTCTTATGTTGTCATGAACAAATGAAGAAACATCTAGAAGCTCCTTCTAGAAGCTCAAATTTTGTCCAACCCAAGGAAAATAAGGCTGAATTTCGTTCATGCCATAGTGGGAAAGAGAGTTTATTTTGTGCATTAATGTATGAAGATACTTGCCAAAAGAAAAAGAGGAAACAAATTTCCTCAGGAAGGAAAATGCATTTTCGGCCAACTAAGAGAGAACAAATGAGGAAACAAATCCAAGGACTTGCATGACATGTCATGAACGTCCAACATGGGTAGAAAAGAGGAAACAAGATTTGCTCATGAATATATGATATTCTATAGAGAAGAGGAAACTACCTTTATGAAGGTAATCTCTCCCCTATAAATAGAGACCTCATTCCTCTCATTCTAGTCATTCCACATAAGTTAGAGATTGAGAGCTTCTCTCTCTAGAACTTGTGGTTGCCGCCCTCTTCCTCTCTCTCTCTACTTTTCTTTTCGTTTTTGTTTTGGTACCTAGGTCCACATTTGACCTAGTGTTTTAGCTCTTCGACTTTGAGACTTGTTCTCGAGTCGTTGTGTTTAAAAAGTGCCCACTCACTAATTCATTTTCTCTCGAGTGATTCTTGTGATAGAAACTATCGTGGTTGCTCGTGTTGCCGAGGAAAGAAGAGAGACGTGTTGCGAGGGGAGACGAACGTTTTCAACCTTCCGAAGGCTCATCAACGTTCAAGCTTCTCAAAGGTTATTAAATTATTATATGCTCATAATAGTTTTATTTATGTGTACTTGCTCTTTGTCTAGGTTAGTAAAATTGTTTTACTTGTCAAAAGAAAATTTTTAAATTTCCGCCGCTTGCCAAAGCGTTAAACTTTTTCTTAAACCCTAGATCAATTCCAACATGTTAAGCATGTTCTTAAGTATCTTCGAAGAACTAGGAACTTGATGCTTACATACTCAGGTACTGACCTGACTATGACGGGATATACCGACTCCGATTTTCAAGCGGAAAAGGATTCCAGGAAATCCACTTCGGGATCTGTGTTCATCATTAATGGTGGAGCTGTTGTGTGGAGAAGTATTAAACAATCTTGCATTGCTGACTCCACAATGGAAGCAGAATATGTGGCTTCTTGTGAAGCATCCAAAGAGGCTGTATGGCTTAGAAAATTCCTTAAGTATTTGGAAGTTGTTTCAAACGTCGACGAACCCATGACCCTTTATTGTGATAATAGTGGAGCTGTCGCTAACCCAAAGGAACCTCGAAGCCATAAGCGCTGTAAACATATTGAGAGGAAATATCATTTGATTCGAGAGATCGTGCAGAGCGGAGACGTGGAAGCGAAGAAGATCTCAACGGTTGACAACCTAGCAGATCCATTCACCAAGGCCCTAGCGAACAAGGTCTTCGACCAACATCGAGAGGGATTAGGCATGAAGGACTACACACATCTTCTTTGAGTCAAGTGGGAGTTTGTTGTCAATGGTGCCCACAAGAAGAGTTGCAGTCTTTATTTTGTACATTTGATGTAATAAAGTCTCACGAAGACTCTTGCTTGTAATTGCTTATTCATTAATAAAATGTTGAAATGTTCATTCATTCTTCTTTGTTTTTTTGAAGCTTTATGATAAAACATTAGTCTTTAGTCCATAAACAAACTTAACAACTTACGAAGAGACAAATATAGATTCGCATGAACAAACTCTTCGTAGTTTGCTTAAAACGATATATTCGCAATCTAACGGTCAAAGGACTATTGACCTCAGTACGATTGTTAGGAGAATCTATGATATCTGGTTATGGGACATTGAGAGTTGGAGACTCTATAGTTCTTCTAGGTATCTTCCGAAGGTACTGAATTGACCAGTGCACTTCTAGAGACAAAATAAGAACAAACCATTTAACCTTTTATGTCTCGAAGTCACTACGTATGAATTCCATCGTGCTTACCTTAATCCTAAAATAAGACATGCCATTTCACAGCTTACGTATTCTCATTTGAGAAAGTCAGAGTTCGGATTAACTATGTGATTCTGAACAGGGCCTATTGGTGAAGTACTAAGTTGTGAGAATGTCATGAGTAACTTTGTGAAGTTCTCATAGATATGGAATTCATGTATAAGATTGCTGAAATGCAATGTATATCACCTCATGCTTTGTTCCTTGGAATGTGAATAAATGAACTGGCCAGTGTCCAAATTGAGTCTCGACTCTTTTGGATGAAACAATGTGACTTGCTAGCTCCTCTTCAATACATTGTTTCTAACTTATTCACAAGCGACAAAGGAGTTGAGGAAATAACAACTAGAAGGGTAAAGTGGTAATTTTGTAACTCCCGACTAGCTGATGATATTCATGAAGGGTAAACATAGATAATATTCTGTGGATCCGCTCATAATAATTTGGTTGAATTCTTGAGTAGAAAATAAATTCATTTGAACCTAGAGATTTTCAGTGTCAACTCTTTAGTAGAGTCAGTTGACATTAAGCTAAACTTGGAAAATGTTTGTGAACTTTTGACTCCAAGTGTTTAGCTCAAGTTTTGTTCATTTGGATCCATGAGGTCACTGTCACAAATCACATCGAGTAGGAATAGTTAAACTAGAAGCTAAGTCAAAACAATAACGAGACAAGTTTTGTGAAAATTGTCAAAAGGGTATTTTTTTTCTTTTGAGACATAGGATGAAATGAATGTCAATAAATTTTTTGACATGGTCATTTGATGACATGCATCACTCGGCCAATATTAGTTTTATTTGGCCTTGTGGATTAATTTCATTTCATAAGAATTTTATTGAAAATTCTTAATGGGCCTTTTTCATGTTGTCGTGAACAAATGGGAAAGCTTCTAGAAGCCTTTTCGAGATGATGTTGGGCGCCTACTACCCAAGAGAAAAGAGAGAATATTTTGTGCATAAATGTATCAAGATACTTGCCAAAAGAAAAAGAGGAAACAAATTTCCCATGCGTGCATAAGGGAATT
This sequence comes from Urtica dioica subsp. dioica, assembly GCF_054948205.1. Lineage (NCBI taxonomy): Eukaryota > Viridiplantae > Streptophyta > Magnoliopsida > Rosales > Urticaceae > Urtica > Urtica dioica. Next base: position 31,689,643 of record NC_142758.1, read on the forward strand.
TCGGCCAAGAGAGTCAAAGGCAAGGCAAGGAACAATAAAAATGAAACAAATCCAAGCCTTCTAGAAGGCTGCCTTGGCTGTGTGACTCATGAGGGAATAAGGCAATATTTGCTCATGAATATGTGATATTCTATAGAAGAGGAAACTACCTTATTGAAGGTGAGACCTCTCCTATAAATAGGAGCCTTATTCTTCTCATTTGATTCATCCCAAGTTTTAGAGATTTGAGAGCTTCTGTCTCTAGCTTGGCCGACTCCTCTCTCTCTCTCTCATTCAATTTCGTTTTTGGTTTTGGCACCTAGGTCCTCATTTGACCTAGTGTTTTAGCTCTTCGACTTCAATACTTGTTCTGAAGTCGTAGTGTTTAAAAGTGCCCACACACTAATTCCTTTTTCTCTCGAGTGATTTAGTGATAGAAACTTTCGTGGTTGCTCGAGTTGGCGAGGAAAGAAGATAGATGTGCTGCGAAGGGGGAGACGAACGTTGCAACTTTCCAAAAGCTTCTCAACGTTCAAGCTTCTAAAAGGTTAGTAATCTTTTATGCTCATAATAGTTTTTATTTACATGTGCTTGCTCTTTGTCTAGGTTAGTAAAAACGTTTTACTAGTTAAAAGAAAATTTTTAAAATTCCGCCGCGTACCGAAGCGTTAAACTTTTTCTTAAACCCTAGATCAATTCCAACATTCTTGTCGTCGTCAACCTGCTTCTTTTTCTTGTCGGCCTCGTCCTTTTTCTTGTCGTCATCATCGTCCTTTTTCTTCTTGTCCTCGTCATCTTTCTTCTTCTTCTTGTCTTCCTTGTCTTTCTTCTTCTTCTCCTCTTCTTCCTCTTTCTTCTTCTTCTCCTCTTCTTCTTTCTTGTTATTCTCTTCTTCCTCTCTTCTTCTTTTCTTCTTCTTCTTCTTTCTTCTTCTTCTCTTCTTCTTCATCTTCTTCCTGCAGTTTCTTCTCTTCTTCCTGTAGTTTCTTCAGCTTCTCATCCATCTCTTGTTCCTCTTTTTTTTTTCTTTTCTTTTTCCGCTTTCTTCTTGGCCATCTCCGCTTCGTACTTCTTGTATATGGCCAATTTCTCTTCGGCTGATAATCGGGCTTCCTTCTCTTGGCGCTTCTTTTCAAACGCCAGTGCTCTTTTCCAATCGTAGTATTGATCTAGTTCATCAAGAGCCACTCTGTAGCTCTTCACGGCGTCCAAAATCTCCTTTTTGAACTTCATGTAGTCCTCTTGCATGTAGAGGAAACGATCGTGGAGATTTCCAACTGAATTTTTGAGAGAGTCGAGCCGAGACTATCCATGAGCAAAATAACAAAGTAAGATGGCTTACAAATGAATCCACTCCGTGACACATCTGTCACGGCGTGAATTTACTTCGTGACAGATGTGTCACGGAGTGAATCACTCCGTGACACATCTCTCACGGGCAATGGTTATTTAACTTAAAATAGAAACTCAAAATTGTGTTACCTCAACTGTCTGTGCTTGTGGTCATGGTGGTTGTTGTGGTGGTGCTTGTGGTTGTGGGGCATCTTTTTTGGATTTCTTTTCTGGCCGTTTGTCCACCACCGCTAGCGTCGTAGAAGGGGTGGCAACGCTTGAAGAAGTGTCGCCGAGTTCGTGAAATTCAACCTATACGTGGGACAAGTTAACAAATGAGTGTGATCAATATTAAGTATGAATTAACCTACAAATTTCTTACCTCATTGAAGTTGATTCCTCTCATGGAGGCATCATGAACAAGTCTGATAGACTTCCACCGACGCATTATTGGCCGAGCTATGGTGGAGACTCTCTGACAAACCCCCATGTTCGTCAGGAAAGGAAGACACTCGTACGCCCCTACCTGAAGCGGCTCGATGAATCCGGGGAGATGGAGCTTCCATTTTTTTACCTTGCTCCAATGGCTCGCCACCTTTCTCCGCAAACTTTCGGACTTCGCCAAGAAGCTAGTTCCACACCACGTTGCTCCATGGATGGCGACCGAATGTGTCCGTGTCCTCCACCGCCTTAATGAGCTTTAAGCACGGTGTCATGTTCTTCACGTCCTCCGCCAGGAGGACATTCAAGACGAAGTAAATTTTCAGGTAATTTACCAGAACTTCTGTCGGCCAATCCATGCTCGACTCCAAGAATTGGTTAACCAAGTTACGACTCAAATACTTCCCCGGGAAGAATTTTTTGAAGAGGCTGTCATCAGAAACAACCCCTTCGAACTTGAATTCCTCGTAGCCATCGACGACTTTGAGGAATGTAATCTCCTGGAAGTCTCTCTTCGTAAACTCCCGAACTTGGCCTCTAATCTCAATTAGAAGCCCGTCAGTTGTTTCTCCCTCGAAGCTCCCGGTCCTCAACACCAGGCGGCTTATAATTGCCGATGACCGGACTATTTTGGGTTGCCCCACAAACTGCCCAAAACGTGATTGTGCGAAGCCAGCTTGAGTTTCGGCGCTGCGGCCGAGTAAGAGAGCGAGGAAATTTTCCAATCCCACGTGGAAGTTAAAGGAAAAACCTTGAACGTTGGCCTCCGGTATACATCGTCTCCACTTCTACACATATGATTCAATGACATTATTAGTGAAACCATTACATAAAGTCAATTACATCTACTATGTGGCCCAAACTGGTTGAGTTCGTGACCGATGTGTCACGAACTCGCTCACTCCGTGACAGATGTGTCACGAAGTCACCCACTTCGTGACAGAAGTGTCACAAAATGGGTCAGTCCGTGACACATATGTCACGAAGTCAGCGAGCTCGTGATACATCGGTCACGAATTCAACCAGTTCGTTACCAATATATCACGAAGCAGGATCCAAATGGGTTTGTGAAACTCACATTTCGGAAAAAGAAAGTGGTAGGACTCTTCGAGGTCGCCGCAACGCCCGAGGACTCGGCCTTGTTTTTAGTCTATATCAAACAAAAAACAAACCAAGGCATCACTTTAAATTACTCTAAATAAGCCACTTACTTTTTGTTCTATACCTTTTTTTATCTTTGGTGGAGCGACCATGAACGCGTCGTCATCATCGGAAGTCTTGGACGGCGAAATAATTTTCCTTTTCGAAGCTGTCCTAGGACTTCATCAAACACTTTTTGAGGCCTCCTCTACCAACATGTCTTTCAACTTCGTCATTAAAGATTAAGTGACGATAAAACCTAAAACAAATCAAGTCACCAAATTTCAACAACTTCAAGACCAAATTTCAACTCAACAATTTCAAACAAAACATACAGTGCAAAAAACCAACAAACACAAAAACCCTACCGAGATTCAATCAAACACACACAAACATGCAAACAAACATAAAAACCTACCGAAATTCAATCAAACACACAGAAACATGCAAGAGAACACAAAAGCCCTACCCAAATTCAATCAAACATACACAAAACAATCACATACCAAAATGGGTAATAGATCTTGGTCGCCGAAATAGGTAAAGCCTTGACATAATAGCATACTCAACAACAACAGAATGGCCAATTTAGCGATAGGACAAGTTCTTAACTCTAAGAATAAACGGAGTGTGTTGAATAAATTTCAATCCCTATCAATTAATCCTTTCATTATTTTTCTCTTGATCTAAAATTTGCAAGTTCTGAATTAAATAAAAGATAGATAGGCATGCTTACATAACAAAAGATAGATGGGTATGTTTATATGACAAAAGATAGATGGATATAACCAAGCTTGTTTGGGCCAAGTGGTAACACCACTCTCTTTTCTGGGGGAGGATGCGGATCGAATCCCAACGGGCACAATGCCCACATTTAGTAATTTCTTAGGTGTGTTTGTATGGTTTTAGAAATAGATATTTATATTTGTCCAGTCTCCCTATTTGTAAATATCTTATCTTGTATCGTTGGCTACTTATAAAGCCCTCCTATATATATATATATATATATAAATACCCAAATTGAGGCCGCTAGGTATATTAAACTAACAAATTCAAATCTAGCATTAATTTTAGGATAAATTACATGAATTCTCCCTCTCTTTTGGGTTCGGTAACAAACTGTCACCTCAATTAAAAAAATCACAAAAAATCGCATGAATTCTTGTTATATTAAAGTATTACTCCTTCCGACAAAAATATTCCATTAAAGTCATATTTTTAGCATGTGACTCAGACGTGACTATTATTTAAAAGACAAATTAGTCATATTGTTGAGATAATTAAATAGGGATATTGACACGAAAAATACTAAATGAGTGTGACTTAACAGATATAGCGCAAAACTAAAAAAATTGACATAAGTAGTACTACAAGACATGGATATTGCAGCTTTAAACTTTTTATTATTATTAACGATCTCGCCGTGATTCTTCTTCAACGCGGACTCGGCAACCTTGGCTCCCCGGGAAGTTCTCTCATCATTACCTCGTAGTCTCTCACAGCCTCGGCCCACGTCTTTCAAGCTAAACCCATCAAGTAATACATTCATAAATACCTTAAGCATATTCATTTGAGTCATTTTACTAATTTTCAGAGCACAAACTACATATTTTCGTAACATTTCGTTAATTTAAAACACTGCAAAATCAATCGTTTGATTAATACCATTTCTTCTCTAATAACAAACTAGTAGACCTAAATGTCGAATCTGCACCCACAATCTAACAACTCATTCTTACTCGCTCCAAAACAAAATCTTTGAGGATTGCTCTCTCTTTTTTTTACCTTCCTAGTGACATCTCGACCTGGGCTCGGACATAGAGCACGTAAGCCTCCATGGCCATGCCCACGAACTCCGCTTGCGTTTCCGCTTTTGATTCCGCCGGAGCTCGACGGTGGCGATGATGTGGTGGCGGCGGGGAAATTGGCGTTGGTGGAGCCAAAGATTCTGCAGGCATAGATCAGTGGAGGTCCGTCAGAGATGGATCTCCAGTGGCCGGTGCGGGGGGCGCTTTTTGAGCGAGAAAAAAGAGAAAGAGAAAGAGAAAGAGAGGGAGAGAAAGAGAGAGAAAGGGTTCTGTGACCGAGTGAAGAAGATGAAGAGGGAAAGAAATCATTGGCTTTCTTCGTGTGGGTTGAGTTCGCGTGGAGGTTGAGTTTGCGTGGGTTGAGCAATAGAGAAGATGAACAGGTGTGCGAGGGAAGTTTTGAGAAAACAGAGGAAATTGGTTTGGTTTTTTCGTTTAAATGAATTTTGAGGGTGTAATAGTCTTTACCCAAATAAATAAAAAAAAATTCTTTATAAAATAAAAAAAATAAAGATAAAAGCTTAAAAAATGTCATTATTCAACTTCTTGTTTTTCTCTCTCCGTGTTCAATTTTGTTTATACTCAAACATTTGTCATTCGTTTGCTTATTCTAAAGCAACGTCACCAAATCTATTGAATCTGAGAATGGGTGAAGAAGGAAGAAGAAAAACAATCGAGAGAGAATCTTGATCGCTATGAATCAACGGAGAAAAAGGGAAAAAATCTTTATTGATTTGACAGAACAACTACAATTCAAACTATATAAACAAAAGAGATGAGATAAGAAACGACAACGTATTTTCTTATACTCATACGACAAGAAATAAAAGAAACGACATATACAAAATAAAAAGACTAAAACACTTTAAACCAAGCGTGAAGACCAAGCAAGGACTCAAAGCTCCAAAACACCCCCTCAAGATGGACTATAAATGTTTAGCAAGTTCATCTTGGACATGAGGCTTGACAATGCTGGGGAAGCCAGCGACTTAGTGAAAATGTCAGCAATTTGGTGCTGAGTCCTGATGGGCAACAACTTAATGTCGCCTTGTTGTAAGTGATCCCAGACAAAGTGAAGATCAATCTCAATGTGCTTTGTCCGTTCGTGATATATCGGATTCGAGGCTATATGAATAGCAGCCTGATTGTCACAATAAATCACCGGAGATAACTGCGGCTGAACTTGAAACTCCTTCAACAGCTGCTGCATCCAAATGACTTCACTCATAACTGCTGCAAGGAACCTGTATTTCGGCTTCAGATGAACTTCTTGAGACCGTCTTTTGCTTCTTGGACTTCCAAGCAACAAGAGCATCACCTACAAAAACACAATAACCAGTCACTGAACGTCTAGTGTCCAAGCATGTTGCCCATTCTTCATCTGAGAAGGCTCAAAGTTGGATAGAGGAAGTAGATGGATAGAAAAGGCCAATGCCCGGGTTAGACTTGATGTAACGTAGAAGGTGATGGAAAGATTGTAAATGCTCTGTCTTAGGTCCCCACACATCACAATGAATGAGATCAAAACAAGAGTTTGAAATATTATTTGCAAAATTAAACGGCAAGCGATGTTGCTTGGCAAGAGGGCAAATACAACACGGATGATTATCATTATCAGTTGATTGAATATCTAACCGGCTTTTGAGACAAGCAAGTCTCCTAGAGGATAAGTGGCCGAGTCGTTGATGCCATATATCTGCTGAAACTTTATTTGTGAGGCTGACTGAGTTGATGATGTTGTTCTTGGTGAGGATGTACATGTCATTGACACATCTACCCCTGCCAATCGTCCTCAAATGATTGGAATCCTGGATCATAAAAGATTCATCATCAAAGACAACTATTACTTTGGATTCTTTAGTTAAGGCCTTGACAGAAATAAGATTGAACTTGAAACAAGGAACATATAAGGTGTTATACAGAATAAGGTCATTGCTTAATCTGATATCGCCTATGAAGTTGATAGGAATCACAGTACGATTAAGGAGAGTAACATTAGAATTATGTAGAGTCTTAAAGGTTGTGAAAATAGTCTTATCAGCACAGATGTGTCTAGTAGCTCCAGAATCCATAATCCAAGACTCAGAAACAAAATTAGAAGTAAGAGTAGAGTTGACCGAACCATATAAACCTGTTTGGAATGAAGTCATGTTGACTTCACCAGAAGTGCCAGGTTTGCATTAAGAAGAGGTTGAGAGTTGGTTTGACAGGTGAGTGATCAGCTGGTGAATCTGATCAGCAGAGAGGTTTGAGGAAGAACTTGACGTTGAATTCTCAATGGCGCCTCCATGGTTCGAGACTTCAACAGTATTTTCTTGAGTCTTGTTCTTGAATTTGTAGCCTGGTGGATAGCCATGTATTTTATAGCATTTATCCACCGTGTGACCGAGCATCTTGCAATGAGTGCAGAGAGGACGTTCCTTTCCCTTGAGCTTCTTCTGATCATCACAAACCGCCATCGCCAGTGAGTTTGATTGATCATTGGAAGGAATCACATCCAATCCAATCGATCTTTGAGTCTCTTCTTGACTCAGCATAGCATAGGCTTTTGTGATGGGAGGAATTGGTTCCATTAGTAAGATCAGACCTCTAGCGTGAGTGTAGGTTTCGTTTAAACCCATGAGGAACTGCATCACATACTCAGACTGAGCAAACTCGATCATCTTGGCCTTTCCTCCACAGGTACAGGGACAACTGCATTCAGGCTTGAAGTCACACAGCTCCTTGTGCACAGCCTTCAACTTAGTGAAGTAAATCCCAATCGATTGCTGATCCTGAGCCGAATTCACGAATTCGCGTCGGAGTTGAAAGATTCGTGGCCCGTTGGACAGCTGAAAACGCTCCTTGAGGTCATTCCAGACACTTCTTGCTGATCCTCCAAAAAGAATGCTCGAGGAGATTTCTTTACAGACGGAATTCATGATCCATCCTATGATCGTACTGTTTTTCTATTCCAAAGGCGAAGAAGATCTGGTTCTTATGGTGAAGGCTTGGCGATTGTGCCGTCAATGAAGCCGAGTTTGTTCTTGGCTTCGAGAATGATCAGCATCGATCTGCTCCAAGACATGTAGTTATTCGAGCCGGTGAGGACATGCGAGACAAGACTTCCACCAGAAGAGTCAGAGTGATGAATATAGTACGGCGAAAAAGGATCTTCCATGGTTGACCTAGATCTGGGAATTCCAGATCCATGATTCTCCGTCGAAGTGGTTGATTGCTTCGTCGTCATCGATGCAGAGAATCACAATGCCAAGAATCGAGAAGGAGAGGATAAGATCATAAAAGAAAATTCTCAGAGATCACGGAATCGCTCTGATACCATATTGAATATGAGAATGGGTGAAGAAGGAAGAAGAAAAACAATCGAGAGAGAATCTTGATCGCTGTGAATCAACGGAGAAAAAGGGAAAAATTCTTTATTGATTTGACAGAACAACCACAATTCAAACTATATAAACAAAAGAGATGAGATAAGAAACGACAACGTATTTTCTTATACTCATACGACAGGAAAGAAAAGAAATGACATATACAAAATAAAAAGACTAAAACACTTCAAACCAAGCGTGAAGACCAAGCAACGACTCAAAGCTCCAAACAAATCCAATACGCACCACAACCTCATAATATACAACACAAATTAATGTAAGAGCACCCGATCATTATACATAAAAGTAATCCTTTATGCTCGACAAGTAATCATTGGCCTAGTGAGTGATAAACTCCGAAGGATCTTCCCTCTCCACCACCGCCACATTCTTCTCCTTCTCCAACGAGACCGTACTACACGAGCTTGTTTGGGTGGAGTTGGGAAGCGAGCTTCTTGTACGCTGGTTTAATATCGTCGACGCTGCAATCTAGCTAGAGAATGAGAACCTCATAGTGGCACCACCTCTCGGAGCCCATCATTGTTGCTCAGAATCACAATTACAAGAAATTTGCTATCTTCTAACTTGATTCTTCGAGAGTCGTCGTCGATTTTACAGCTTCGACGGGTGAAGGCGACTTGCTTCATGAACCTCTGTCTCTCTCTGCTCAGCCTTAGGGCTTCGCCTTTCTTGCCCTTTGAGTTTGAGCAACCCAAACTCAGATTCCAGTGTTGTAGCTTCTTCTGCGACTTCAAGCCGCCTCTGAGACCTCTCTCTGTCGTAATTAGGCTTTCTCTTCTCCAGCCGAGTCGAATGTCATTGTCAAGCCCTCAAATGTCGTTTTCAACTAAAGTTGGCCATGTGGAATCCGGAAAATGGGATCCCCTGGTCCCGTCCCATATTTTGCGGGAAATGGGACTCCCGGAACCGTAAAAAATGGTACCGGGAAATCCCGGAACCACTTTCCACGGTACCGGGAATTCCCGGTACCACATTTCGCGGTTCCGGGATTCCCATATTTCCCATTTTTTTTTAAATCTTGAATGAGTGTTGCAACGGCTAATACACTGTCATCATTCATCATAAATAGGCTATTAATAACATTGACTACATACATTTGATACATTACAGCATTCATACTGCTGATTCATTTGATATGGTATATACGGTGTTGCCATAACATCAGACATTTGGAGTGGTAAGGCAAAAGAAGATTATATTAGCATTGTAGTTCATAATGTTGATAATGATTGGAAATTGCATAAAAGAATTATTGGGTTTCGTAGGATCGATGTCCGGCATACAGGTAAGAACATGGCATCGATCGTGTCTTCTGTTTTGAATGAATGGAAGTTGAGTCATAGGATATTATCTATAAGTGTCGATAATGCTTCATCTAACAATGTCATGGTTGATGAGTTAAAGAAGGTGGTAAGTGGATTTCAAGAAGATTTACTTCATCAACGATGTGTGACTCACATAATAAACTTGATTGTGAAATCGGGAATGGAAGTCGTTGACAAGGCAATCTCAAACATCAGGTCATGTATATCTTACCTTAACTCATCTAATAGACGTACAGATGATTTCAAACATGATTGCAGGAATTCACATCTTCCGGAACGAGATTTTCAGTTGGATATTGATGTTCGATGGAATTCAACTTATCTAATGCTTACGAATATTCTAAACAAAAATTATCGTGTAGTTTTTACGAGTTGGTGTCACAGCAATTTGGGAGATGACTGCTTATCAACTGAAGACTGGAAAGTGGCTGAGATTTTTTGCACTTTTCTGGAAGTCTTTTACACTAACACTGTCATTTTGTCTGCTGTTTATACTCCTACTCCAAACTTATGTCTAAATCTTCTTTTAGCAATGTCACAACATCTTCAATCTCACAGATTTGATCCTCTTTTGAGTAGGGCCGTGGCGGAAATGGAAACTAAATTTCAGAGATATTGGGATAAGATTCCCGTACTCTATGGATTTGGTTCTATTTTAGACCCTAGAGTTAAACTAAAAGGTTTTCATGAATTTCTTGTAGGATTGCATGAAAGTACAGATATAGACTATCATTTGAATTGCTACTACAGGATTGAGTCCAAGTTTATTGAGATTTACAAGGTGTACGAATTCAAATGGTGTGAGACGGGAGGGGATCGAAGTGCACCACGAGCGAGACCTTCACCGCATAAGACTCAATGGTCGTGGCTTAAGAAAAGGCTGAATACCGGCATTTCTTCACCAGAGACGCTAGCCCATTTACCAATTGAGGTAGCCGAGTATTGCGGAAACACTAATTCCGATCCTGAAGAAGACTTGGATGTCTTGAAGTGGTGGAAAAAACATCAACATACCTATCCAATCCTATCTCGAATGGCTCGTAATGTTTTCTCTATCCCAGTCTCAACAGTCTCGTCAGAGTCCGCATTTAGTTCTGCTGGCCGAATTCTCGACGATCGAAGAATGTCATTATCATCTAAAATGGTTGAGATCTTGACGTCTGCAAAAGATTGGGATCTCGGTGAACGTCGAATGCAAGAGATGACAAAGAATTCAAATTATTTAAATGCTTATTACGGAATTGATCCCGACGAGGAAGAATAAACATCATGACGTATTTTTTTTATTGATTTTTTTAATTAGCTGTTTGCTTTTTTGTTTTTCATTTGAATGTTTTTAATTATCTACACCATTCATTTTGCATTTTTAATTAATAAAAGTAATAAAAGTATTATCTACAGTCTGAATGTTTTTTTTTTCATTTGAGGGCCTAAACATGACTTATATTTTAAGTAACTTACATTGCAAGTAAGAAAATACAACTTAAAAAAATACGGTACTAAACGGTGCTAAACGGGGATCCCGGTTCCGTCCCATTTCCCAGATGGTTCCGGGACAAAAGTCCCGGTACCATATTTTAAAATATGGGTTTTTCCCATTTCCCACATGGTACCAATAAAACGGGAAATGGGGTCCCGCGGGATCCCGTATGGCCAGCTTGATTTTCAACAAGACATTCGAGCCGATTAAGACTTTTGTGGTTCGGTTTTTTTTTATTCTGGATTTTTTGGGTTTTATTTTTGTTCATTTTGGTTTTTGAGGAATCTGATTGTTTCGTTGTGTAACCCATTTAAAAAAAAAAAAAAAAAAAAAAAAAAAAAAAAAAACCCTCTTTTTTATCGGCGGGAATCTGAAGAGCCAAAAAAGGCCTTTTCTTTTCTGAGTAGAAAGAATGAAGTTTTCTTTGTAAGCAATAGCTAGGTTGGTCTTGTAAAATTATAAGTTTACGAAGTATGGATGAGGAAAAAGAAAAATACATTCAAGCAATGATGGTTTTGAGCAAGGTTTAAAATATCGTCGATATCTCGCGAAATATCAGCGATATATCGTTTTTAAGGAGGTTCGGTAAAAATTTGTATATATATCGTATCGTTTTATATGTATCGACGATATCCCGTGAAAATATCGTCGATATCTCGTTTTTTAGATATCGAGTTTAAAATTTAAAAATCTCGCGAAAATATCGTCAAAATCTCTGCTCGCTCTTGGTCTCCGGTTTCTTCGCGTGTTGAGCAGTGAGGTCGAGATCGTACACGTCGTAGTTCAGGAGGTTCGCCATGGCAGCGACCATGGTGGATTTCCTGGTCCCGGGCGGCCCGTACTTCCAAGCTTTCCCAGCCCTCTCGTAGAACTCCCTGTTCCCGGCGAAACCCAGAAGATCCTCCACGATATCGTCACGGACCGCCGACTCTAACGCCATGTTCTCGAGCCTCGTCGGGTGCTTGAACGCCACGTGGCTCCACCTCGAGCTCGCTGTCCCGTCGCCTTGCTGGATCTTCGGGAAGAAGAAAGAGGAGGCACCAGAAAAAAAAAAAATTCTTTGTTTTGCATTTTTTTTTTTTGCACAGAGGCGCATCTGGACTCTGGAGAGATAGAGAGAGCCACCATTAGGTTAAACGAGTTAGTTTACCCGCGCGTTGCTGCGAGTTTAATTAAAAAAAAGTAAATCATGTTCTAAAATATTTAATGTTGATAATGCTAGTAAACTTTATGAAAAATTTAATGTATAATATATATATATATATATATATATATATTGCACATATATTTTTACATATTTATATAAGCACGTCGATAATTTTCAAATTTGTATAATTAATTGTAATTTTCTTCATACTGCAAATGATACTATGATGATCATGGTACTGAGCAAAAGTAGTTGAATGGTTAAGAAAAATTTATAAGTTAAAAACATAAAAACAATGAATTATATATATGTATATATATTAAAGTGTATAATATAAAAGGCATTATACCACACTTCTTTATATTTCATGTGCCATATAAAGTCAGACATAATATTGATATATAGATGTATTCATAATCTCTTTCCTTTATATGCAATTTTATCTCATGAAATAGTTCTTTTAGTTCATTAGTTCTATCTATCTTAATATAAACAAAATTGAATATGCTTACAGAAACATTGATGGAGTATATGTATTTTTTTTTTTATATACATGTATTGTTAAAGCCTCTCCTACATTTTGTATTGTATGTTTGGCTAAACAATTTATATGTGATGGTATAATACATAATAACTCTTATTTACAAATAAATTATATATATTTATTTATTAATATAGAGGATTCATTTAATTTTAATATTCAAAACTTGAATTTGTAACTCATTTATACTACACTTTATCATTAGCTTTCTAGGGAGAAGAGATAAATCATAAACTAAAAGTTAGTGGATTTTTTGTAGTTTGAACACTTGGAGAAAATAATATCATATTAACTAAAAATTGATTCTCGTATAAAATAAAATTTAGCTTATAATTAATAATTATTTGCTAATTATTTTTTATTAATTATAATTCTATCCGTCTGAAATTGAATAATTTCATAGCAGGAAGAGTATATAGAGAAAAAGTTTGAACTACATGTATATTGCTAAACCTCTCCTCGATTTTATTTTTCTTATCACTTATGTAAAAATTATAAATAGGGCACTGTAGCGAAATAGTCAAAATGAAACTATGAAATTTGTTTTTAGCCTATGTTTCACAATTTTTAGGGAAATAGCCAACAGACTTATGTGGCAATAATTAATGTCTGATTTACCCTTATTTACTAACAAATTCGTCATTTTCTCTCTCATATTTTTTCCCTACACTTTTTTTTACATAAAAACTTCAAAAAACCATATCTATCTCATATGAACTCGAAATTGAGTGATTCCAAATCCTACGGATTCGTGACGCCGAGATCTTCAAAAATAGATCCATTGTGTTTGATAAAAAAATCATATTTAATACCATAGATGTAGAAAAATCATGTTACTACCTTAAATATGGAAATAACTGGAAATTTTTGAAATTATCAAAAAAATAAATGGAAACGTAACTATCATGCATTAAACATAAGTTTTCATCAAACACAATGGGTCTATTTTTGAAGATCTCGACGCCACGAATTTGTAGGATCTGAAATCACTCAATTTCGAGTTCGTATGAGAAAGATACGAATTTTTGAAGTTTTGATGCAAACAAAATTATTTGAAAAAAAATAGGAGAGAGAAAATGACGAATTTGTTAATAAATAAGGGCAAATCAGACCTTAATTATTGCCACATAAGCCATTTGGCTATATCACTAAAAATTGTCAAACATAGGCTAGATCCAAAATCACATGTTTAAAGTGGCCTAGTTACTTACAAATCTCTTATAAATAACTTTTTAATATATTTTATTTATATTAGCAACACTTAATGAATTGTATGATACACAGGGCCAACTCAAATTATTATGTGCCCTTAAATAAAAGTTAAAAAATTATGGTTTTGAAACATATATTAAAAAAAAGTATAATAGCTTATTTTTAAAGAATTTGAGGTATTGTTTCTAAAAATTGAGGCTTTTTTTCACAAAATATTTGGGGCATTAAGTCATTGTCAAGTGGTTTAAGCCCCCTGATGATATACTCATTTGATGAAATTAAAAATTAATAACTCGCTAGTATTTTTAATATATTAAATTTTACCCTAACGGTATAAAAAATAAAGTAAAACTCAAGTTATGAAAAATAGTTAATTACAATTTTAAGAAATATATAAATAAATACTAAATATATAAATAGTTAAATAATGTATAAAATATTAATTTCACTATTAATTTTGAGTGCTCTTGGAAACATTTGTGGTTGTGTTGAAGTTTTTTTTTTTTTTTTTTTTTTTTTTTTTTTTTTTTTGCAAACTTCGTCTCGTGTGTGCTCAAAAAATTTAATTATGATCATATAAAAATTAAAATTCTTACTTTGAATTTAATTTAATTTTTTTTTAACTTAAGATATTATTTAAATTAAGGTGACAAAATTTATATTTTTAATTAATTTATTGCACTTTAATTTTAATGTTTTCTTGTTTAAAATATTAGGATTATAATTGTAGTGCAATTATAAAGATTATCAAATTGAATTTATCAAGATAATCAAAATGAATTTTATAGTAATTAATATATATATATATATGTATATATATTTGTTTGTGTGGGACTTTTATATCATTTGTTTTCTTTTATGCTGGAAGACTTTTATATCATTTGATGTGCGGTTGTGCCTGCCTAGAGAGAGAGAGAGAGAGAGAGAGAGAGAGAGAGAGAGAGAGCCCAAATAAATACCGAATAAAGAAAACTCAAATACAATAGTGGGACCCATATTTAAAAAAAGCTGATCAGTAAAATGACATAAATACACAATTTTTTAATTACATAGTGAGGATAAAATAGTAGTTCAACTATCACTCTGTTTTATTAGGCACACACCGAATAACATTGTGCATGTTACGTTGAAGAGCAAAACTTATTCATTGGAGACTTATTACACGGTGTCACTTATTAATTGGAGAAAAGCAACACTTGTCACTTATTAATTGGCAAAATAAATACTGTAGAAACTACAGTATTATCACACTCCCAATTAGTTATATAGGATAATGAAAAGGAAAATAATAAGCCCAGCGTATAAAAAAAGCCCCAAAAAATCATGTTGCTTAGCCCTTTATTTATTTATTTATTATTAGATTTTGAGCCATATGTTACTGCGTACTAATATCAACAAGCACGAAAATAAGTTTCTTTAACTTTAACATAATAAAATAATAATGAAAATAAGAGGATAAATTTAAAGGGGTGAAAATTAATTAATTAAAAATATACATGTATTTTTTTTAAAGGGTGAGAATATAATTAATTAAAAAGATGTAGTACTTAATTTGTACTTTTATAATTTGGAATTGATGATATATATATATATATATATATATATATATATATATATATATATATATATATATATATTGGGTTTTTTAAAATTAATTTTTTATAGGATTTTCGTCGATATATCCGTCAGTAATCGATATATCACCGATATAATCGGTAGTCGGTATTGAAATTGTTATAGAATATTCGTTGATATATCCGACGATACTCGATATATCCGTAAAATCAAAACCTCGGTACGGATATCGGTATCGATATTTTAAACATTGGTTTTGAGTGCATAAACCCTTTGTTCAACAAAGGTGTACTTCTTATTTTTTTATTTTTTTAGGTTCGACAAAATATCAACTTGATACAGTAAAATTACCATTATAACCTCAATTAATGGCTCACATTGAATAAAATGTGCACATTTATGGGATGATAACTGCCAAATATTGACGGAAGGGGCAAAAGCCGATGAAAACCAAAGTTCATGAAATTCATTTTTTCGAACTGAGGGTGCAGTTTGTCACCAAGTCCAAAGTTGAGAGGGAATTCTTGTGATTTATCCTTAATTTTATTTTGCTCTACATATTGTTTACCTCAAAAGACATCTCCAACTCAAAATATTGAACTAAAAAGAAACATGAAACTCAGGTCAGGAAAAAAAAAATACAACAGCAAGAAGAAACTAGCCTTCGGGGGCACTGAAAAACAGAAAACTCAGAGACAGAACATGACATGGAAAACATCATGCATCTTCTTGAGCAATTTGGAAGGATTGGCGACAGAAAGCCGAGAAGAATGAGTCTCTTCGGCTTCTTGCTTTTCCTTGTCCTTCTTGTTCTTCCTCCTCAGCTGGAAAAACTGTTTCATGACCTCGGCACACTCGGTGGCCAACACGCCGCGCCGGATGTTCATATTCGGGTGGAACGGATGTGGCGATGGGGCTGGCTTCTCCGATTTGCTTCCTTCTCCATCGCCACCATCAGGAAATAGCCTGCCCACAGTTTTCAGTTAACATTCAAAATAATAATAATAATAATAAGTCATTTGAAGTCAATCATTTCTAGTCCTTTATAAGACCTACTTTAAGCATTAAAAAACTTGATAATTTGAGGAAAAATCAAATTCATGTAATAAACTAACAAACGTTCAGGGTAGATTATTTTGCATGAGTTGCGGTTTGGTCTCGAGCCTAACTCGGATAGGTGTAAATGTCCACTAACTACAAATTTTGTACTAATTTTAGTTCTTAAAAATACAGTTTTCTTAATTTACGAAATTTACTATCAATTTAAGACCTACTTTAAGCATTAAAAAACTTCGTAATTTGAGGGAACACCAGATTACTGCATAAACTTATCCAAGATTCATTTTTTTTTTTCAACTAAACTAATAAATTGTTTACCAATACAATCAGGTTTAGATAAGTTAAGGAGTCAAATTTCTCAAGAGGAATGAAACTGCGACAAAATTGATGTTAGGGACCATAATATTTGCTCAGGTAATAGTTGCAACAATTATTTGCGATTTTTTTTTTTATTCAGCAGGGACGTGAACTTATCTCCTCATTTTGTGTAGTGAATGTAGTTTGCGCCAATTAAGATTAAAAAAAATAATAAAAAAATAAATTACCTGATCCAACTTCCGTCGGCACCAAGAAGAGTATTGGGAGCCCCCCAAACTAGAGTGTTGACTCTTGCTTGAAGTATCGCTCCGGCACACATCGGACACGGCTCGAGTGTCACGTACAGTGTCGTGTCCTTCAAGATCAAAACCTTCATAGTCAAGAAAATAGCATATACCAAATAACCAATTAGTTGGTTTCAGATTTGCAAGAGAAAAATTTACAGCGAGCCTCCATGATCGAAGTTGGTTTGAAGCCTCTCTTATGCATATCATCTCGGCATGGGCAGTCGAGTCCCGTAACTCCTCCACTCTGATAATCATATCACATATCTCCACATAAAAATTCACAAAAATTAAATAAATAAATCGAATAATATAAGCGTAGGGCACACAAAACTCACAAGTTGTAACCACGAGCGATGATCGTCCCATTTTGCACGAGCACGGCGCCGACCGGGACTTCCCACATATCGGCGGCCTTGTTGGCTTCCAAAAGCGCTTCCCTCATGAACATTTCGTCGAGCCTTCTTTGCTCGGTTTCTACGGTGAACGCTTCTTCCCATTCATCGAACCTGTCTTTCGGTACTTGTTTGATCCGCTGAAGCTTCCTTCTCTTCAACTCTCCGCCACTACTTCCCTCCTCAACCACCTCCGATGCTTCGGGCTGGCTTTCAGGACCACGTTGCTCTATCTTCTTCCCCGAGCCGACATCCATTTTCACAGACCCAGAAACCTGAGGAACAATCATGGGGATTTCGACTCCCGTGGATGGTTGCAAGGGAGATTCCACGATTTCCATTCCCAAAGGAGAAGCTTGCGAACTCCTACCGACACTACTTTCGTTCCAGCCTAGATTTTCGGACCCGGAAGTGGAAATCCTCTGTGACGTGGACCCATTTCCTGCCTTGCTCCTTAGAGGCAAGGGGTCGGCGAACCCGTCCGATTCGGTACCGCGAGCAGGGGTTGAAAACTCCGTCACTTGAAGCTGATCAGATCGGGTCTCCGATCGCGATCCCTTGGAATTCTTGCCTCTGCTGAGCTCGGACTCATTGGTGGAGAACCACGCTTCACTAACGGCAGATTCATCCGAGGGATGGTTCTGTCTCCGCGAGCTCGCAGCGGAGACGGTGTCGGGTTCGGAGCGCGGTCCCCACTTCAGCGTGACAATATCTCCAATGATACTCCACATAGACTTGCCGCTTCTTTTTACAGCGGCCTTGTTCTCCGTGGCCGCAGGCTTTGGCTCTTTGGCCTCTGGGGTTTTCGCGACCAAAGGATCGGCAACGTCCCACATTTCAGCCGATGGCCCTTTGGTTCCCGAACCACCAGACGAGCAAGCTTTGTCACCTTCGGAAGCTAGTCTTGCTTCGGAAACTTCCCCGACTCTCTGGGTCCCTGAAAATGACGCTTCGAGCCTCGCTTTCTCAACGAACTCCTCGACGATTTGGGTAGAGGATTCTAGCGAGCGTTCGGCTGAACCGAGTGCGTCTTCGGGGCCGGCAAGGTATATAGGCTCGAAAGGAAGCTCGTGGCTTTCGGTCCTTTCGTACGTAGCTTCCTGCGAATCTAACGGTTGTCTTCTTGAATTTGTGTCCAAAAGATTTTGCCTTTCAAAGCCACTTTCCAACTCAGCACGCACCGAAATTCTTGATAGCGACTGAGATCGAGGAGGGGTTACCATCGTTTGAGAGCTTCTCCTTGACCCTTCTTCTACCTTATCCTTCTGAGCTCTCTCTGTGTAATCCAATCGCGAAGATTCTTGAGAGACGGACGCTTTTTCCAACTCCTTTCTGGGTCTGATTGGGCGGCGGATTTCATCAGATTGGCCGGTGCTTACTCTCGTGTTACCAGCCACCATCCCGACATACGTTTCTTCACTTTCCCGACGAAGTCTAGTCTCAGAAGTTACTCGAGAATCCATGATTCTCTCTGTTTCACTGGCTCGAACCACGTTCGTATCGTATGCAATGTGTGACCGTCTTTCAGATTCAACTCTCTGAGGCGGTCGTCGTCTCGTATGTGCATGTGGCTCCATGGGTCTCTCGTAAGAAACGGATATCAAGTTCGTGTTGTTCACCTGATTAGAGATACTAGTCTGAGACTGAGCGACCGAAGTTTTCTCAATGTTGGCATCGATGTCATAGATCTCCAATTTCCTAGTAGCTTGTTGACTTGTTTGGCTCCGTGACCGTTCTTCTCTCTCCTGCAGCGAACTCGAAACTTTTTCTCTGTACTCCACATCTGCGACTCCAATTTCACCTCGACTCTGCGAAACAGAAGTCCTTTGGGTGTCGTAATCTTGAGCCTCTGAAACAATCCGGACTTGTTGAGTGTTTCTCTTTATGTTCTGCTCCTCAGCTTTGTAGCTAATTTCTTTGCGCCGCTCATCTCCTTTTGCTTTCACCGCCTTTTCTTCCATACTTTCAATTCTGACTCGGGACTGTGAAGTACTTTTCGCATCATCCGGTTTGAAATCCCGAATTTCTTTATTCTCTTCAGACTTCCTTCTAGACACAGATGTTTCCCCGACTTCATGTGAAATCGACGATGCCTCTTTCGTGTCGATGAACCGCTCGCGGGAACCGGTCGAAACTCGTCCACGCCTTTGAGAAGATTCTAGAGCCTCCTCAGACAATCTCTCGTTTCTTATATTCTCCGATTTCGATGCTTCTCCGTGTTCATTCCTTTCGCTGTTTACTCTGGAACCCTCATACAGCTCGTGCTTATCGTGAACCTTGCTCTCTTCATCAAAATCTCCCGACGACGAGGATACCGAGTAATACGAAGAAGAGCTCTCTCTCCTCGCCCCGCAATTCTTCTCACCTCTCAAGAATTCTCCTCCGCTCTTAGACTCGATCCTCGACGACTCAAACCCACGTTTCCCATCGCTTTCAACCGATCTCCATCCACTTTCATTCTTCTTCTTCTTCACCTCCGAAACCCTCTCGTACGAATCCGAACTCTTCGAATCTCTCCCTCTCGCTTCGGCATTCTTGATCAAACCCCGGTTTCTTCTCTTAACCCCTCCTCCTCCGACTTCCTCGCTCAACAAGCTGAGCAGAGCTTCGCTATCGTTATCATCATCATCCTCATCTCCACTATCTCCCTCACCAACCACGCAACGACAACAACAAAGAACCCGACTTTCCCTCCGATTATTGCTATTACTACAAACAGCACTTTCACTAACACAGCTAGAGACCCCACAACAACAATCCCTTTTAACACCATGGCATTCATAGTTATTTCTATAAATATAGTTACAGAATCTGTAGGCTGACCAATGAAGCAGCGACGACTGTCTCGGTAAGTACAGATACGACCTGTTAATAATTGTGGTTACTTTTGGACTTGAAACCCCACAACAAGAACAACATTTCGAAAGCGACGAGCGATTTCGGTACCGGTCAAATCTATCGTTTAGGAAGTAGTACGAGGAGTTATTGTGGTCGTTGAAGTAAAATGATGAAAGAGACCCTTTTGCTCTCAGAGCGTAGACAGTTGAGCTGATATAAGCGTTGTCCATGATTTGTTAATGGAGAGAGAGGGAGAGTTTTTTTTTTTTTTTTTACCTTGCAATCTGAGGTGAGCTTGAAAAGTGCAATCTAGAGCAGAAGAAGTAGATCAGGGGATAAAACTGTCGAAATGAGAGTCTCTTCGCTTTTCGAATCAGAAAATATTATTTTGTTCTGTTCTGTTTTTTTTTTTTTTTTTTTTTTGGTATTATTATTATTTTTATTAATCGTTTTGAATAGAGATTCGGGTTTGTACCGTACGGACTTGGGCTGTTTTTGGCCCAGATTTTAATACAAAGATATGTACTGGGCTGGACCCAAGTACATAACGAGGTATACACAAAATGGAACATAATTGAGAATGCTCATTCCTGATTATCTCGTCTCTTACAAATATCTTTTTATTTTTTATGTTCAGATAATTTTACCCTTATTTGAAATTGAAACTATAAATAGTTAAATAAAATTGTAAACAGTAAAACAAATCATATAATTTTTAAAAACAAGGAAAATATCGTAAAAAGAAGTATTTATGAAATAGAAAATAATTAGGAATTACGTTGGAAAAAGGGTTTTTTTTCACATTTTGAAAATATCCTAAATACTTAGGTTAATTAGAAAAATACCTGTTAAATAATACTTTTTCCCTTGATTTATATTTTCTCTGAAAATGAAGATACGTATAATCTTCAATTTTGACAATAATAAAAGACATTAAAAAAAAACATGACTCTAAAGTAATGAAATTGGAGTTTTGTCCAAACTCGTCAAATATTGAAAAAAAAAAAAAAAAATTCGGATCATTGGACCAAAATATTCTTAAAATACAACAAAAGACCACATACAGTTGCAGCCAAACGCAAAAATAAAATAAAGTAAAAATAAATAAGTATGCGACCATGTGCGGCTGGACACTTTAATTTTCTTAGTTATTAAGGACATTATTAAGTAAATTACTCAATTTTATGATCAGTGAGCCAATAAAATTTAAAAACTTTCTCTAATAAAGCTATAAAATATCAATTTGTTTACACGTATTATCAGATTTCAAAATTAATTTACATAATAACTTTCCAGTTTTTATTTACAGAAAATTAGGAAAATAGTCAACTTAAATGTGTGACTTTGTTAAATAGATAACGTTTGGTAAATCTTAGATAAATAACTACTTTTAGACCTAAATTTTAGGTAAATAGTCAACGTTTGATATATGAATGTAGATATGTACTTAAGATTTACGTATAAAATTGACTATTTTAGGAGATAAATAACTACTTTTAGACCTAAATTTTAGGTAAATAGTCAACGTTTGATATATGAATGTAGATATGTACTTAAGATTTACGTATAAAATTGACTATTTACCTAAAATTTACCAAACGTTGACTATTTAGTAATGTTAAACGTTTAAATTGACTATTTTCTTAATGGACCTTTTATTTATAGTAACTTCATATTTAGTTTATTTTTTGAAGTGATCTACACTGAACTTGGATATTATTTTGTTTATCAAAATCATATACTCAGTGCTAAAGAACCTAATGCTACTGTAGACTCGGTTTTGAATATATATACGCGAGAACTGATGAACGGTACCTTGAGGGAAAATAACACATACATATATAATATGTGTTTTAGTGAAATGTCAAATTTAACTTTTGTTTTTTTAAAAATGGTAAGTTCATATCATCTTTTTAGTTAAAATGACGAAATTATACCCTAAAATATATAACAATATCACAAATTTCCATTTCATTAATATTAACTCTTACATAAGAAAAACATAATCAAATCCAAACCAGTACTCTAACTTCCAAATTCTCAATATATTTTGAAATAAAAATAGCCTTAAATTGAAGTTAAATAATAAAATTCATATCTCCTAAGAGGTGACTTCATTCCATGTTCGAATTGCAACCCTGAATCTTGTATTCTCTGTTAGAATATGTGATTTTGATGACTATCAACTGTCTATTTTTACATATTTGTCTCTTTTTGTGTTCATCACGATTAAGTGATTATTGTTTATTTTTTTTTTAGTTTTTAAATAAATTATATATATGGCGCGAATGATAAGGGCAGTGTAGCAAAATAGCAAAAATTAAACTATGAAATTTGTTTTTAGCCTACGTTTTACAACTTTTAGGGAACTAGTCAACAGGTTTATGTGGAAAATAATTAAGGTCTGATTTGTCCATATTTATTAACAAATTCGTTATTTTCTCTCTCCTACTTTTTTCATACACTTTTTTTTTTTTACATAAAAACTTCAAAAAACCATATCTATCTCATATGAACTCGAAATTGAGTGATTCCAAATCCTACGGATTCGTGACGCCGAGATCTTCAAAAATAGATCTATTGTGTGTGATGAAAAATCATGTTTAATACCATAGATATAGAAAAATTACGTTACTACCTTAATTATGGAAATAACTGAAATTTTTTTTAAATTATCAAAATAATAAATGGAAACGTAAATATGATGCATTAAATAATTTTTCATCCCAACATAATGGGTCTATTTTCGAAGATCTCGACGCCACATATTTGTAGGATCTGAAATCACTCAATTTCGAGTTCGTATGAGAAATATACGAATTTTCGAAGTTTTGATGAAAAAAAATATTGAAAAAAATAAGAGAGAGAAAGTGATGAATTTGTTAGTAAATAAGCGCAAATCGGAGCTTAATTATTGCAACATAAACCATTTGGCTATATCCCTAAAAATTGTCAAACATAGGCTAGATCCAAAATCACATGCTTAAAGTGGTCTAGTTAGTTACAAATCTCTAAAGATAATTGGTGTTTACATATAAGTATTATAGTCAACGTCAATGAAAAGTCAATAAAAATTTAATAAAAAGAATATTCGTGGCACTGTTATATATTTTTTGGTATAATTTCATCATTTTAGTTAAACAGATGGTATGAACTCGACATTTTTGAAAACCAAATATTAAACTTGACATTTTACTAAAATACAAGATATATTTGTGTAAAGAAAACTAAAAGATTTGTAGTAAGAGAAAGGGCAAATTTGATAAAAAAAAATATCAAGAAAAAAATATTCATATAAATTTAAGCTAAAAACATATTAATTGGTAGAAAGTAAAAGTGTGAATTTTAATTTTCTTCCTTACCAGCTCCAGCAGTATTTGAAATAATATCTCATATGCAGCTCTAGAGCATCTTTAATGGCACTTGCCTTAACAATTTTAGTGACTTGCTAGTAAATATCAAAAGTTCTTAGCTAGTTGCTTAACCATTGTTTTGCATATTGACTATTGATTTAGCTAAGCAAATTAGCTCTATAGAGCAAGTTGCTTAACTATTTAGCTCTAGCAAAACTAGTAGACCTACCTTTTTTCAACCAATGAAAATTGCATGTAAATTAAAAGAAAATATTGTAAATTATCAAGCAAGATGAGAGATATTAGCAAATCATTAAAGAAGAACGTTGCTTAAATGAGTTGTGACTTGAAAAATCTATGTGACAAATGAAGCTATGCATATTAGCTCAACCATTAAAGATATTGAAAAAGCTTCTCTAAGAATTAAATCAAGAACTCTTCTTAGTCATAAGAAGCACATATATGATCATCATAACCTCGGAACCTTGCCTGATATTGTTGAGTGGCTTAAAAGCAAGCTATCATCGACTAGAAGTGGCTAACCAAAAAAAGACATATATATTTTAGACATTAAAATAGTTCAAAAGGTAATCATGTAACAAACAATAATCATACGCTAGACGTGATAATATTGAAAATTCAAAATATGGGTGAAACCAAGGTTCTAAACGTCGACGAAAGTCGGCAAAAATCGGCGGCGTTGTCGTTGTCGGGAGCTCAGCAGCCGACGAAGACAATCATTTTCGTTTTGTCGTTAAAAGTCGTTCGAAATTCGAATAAACGGCACGTCGTTTTGCAAAACGATGACCGAGATCCGAAAAACGCGATGCAGTTGAAGAACGTGAGGTCGACAAGAGTCGTCGATTTCCGGCGAGCTTCAATTTAAAAAATAAAAACCAGATCTGAAAAAATGGAAGAAAAGAAAAGAAAAGAAAACGAGAGAGAGAGAGAGAGAGAGAGAGAGAGAGAGAGAGAGTAGGAATAATGAGTGAGAGAAACAGAGAGTGGATTATCAGAGAGAGGGAGAGAGACGGTGATGTTTGGTAATCAACTCAAAAAGTGTTTTTGAGTTAAAAAAATAGGAAACAAAAAGTGAAAATTGTGAAGTTGTTTTGTAAAAGAGTAAAGAAAACTAAAAACAAATAAAAAGTGTTTTTGGAAAAAAAAATTATTCTCTTCTCTCCTCCTTCTCCTCATCTTCTTTTTACATTTTTTCAAAAACAAAAATGAAAACTATACCAAACACTTTTTTTTCAGTTTTTTCAATTTCTCAAAAACAAAAATGAAAACTGTACCAAACAGCTTTTTGAAAACAACTGCAAAATAATTTTTCAGTACAACTATAAAAATTAGAAAATAGAAAACAAAAACTTTTTGAGTTAACTACCAAACAACCCAGTTTTCTGGCTTTATATTTTTGGAGCTCCGTGCAACAACTCTACTTTATTTTTTGACCACTTTCGACTTTTCGTTTGACCACTTTGATCATTCACTTGGTCTCTTCCTGACCGCTTTCTACTTTTCATTTGAAAATATATAAATAAGCATTTGAAATTATTACATTAAATCAAAGTTCGCCGTACCGTTACCGTTACCGTACCGGGACCCCAATTTTAGGGGGATACCGCTTGCCGAAGAGGAACCCGAGAGGGATTCAGGAAAAAAAAAGGAAACGGATACCGGTAGGAACCCGTTTACCGGAGAGGAACCCGACAAAAAATTTAGGAACCCGAGGGGGATTCAGACAAATATTTTACAATGATAAAAATAGTTTTCATAGTTCATACTTCAAAGAAAGGTTCATACCAAACATAAACATAAGTAGAGTATAAAGTTATTATAACACGTACGATAAAACACACTAATTATAAGTGGAGTGTCTCGGGGGTTGAAATCTGCGTCGCCTAGATCTGCGACGTGGAGTGTCTTGAGTGTCTCGTCACTCGTGAATGAAGAATCGGTCGACAGCTTTGGCCAACCTCTTGATCACGGAGTGCGATCTTCTTGGATCAGAGGACCCCGAAGATTCACCGAGACCTTCGTCTATTTCTTCGTCAGAGTCCCCTAGACTTTTGTGAAGGTCTGCTCGCATCGACTCACGCAAACTCTCACGCTCCTTCTTCTTTTGAGAGCGTACGTAGAGTAACTTCTGCATTTCCTCCTGTACTTCATGAGGAACCTGATCGCATGTCTTGACACTTTTTGTCTTCTCTATGTTCGCCAAGTGATTTTTCACACGAGTGATTCCTCCACCGCTAATGATGTACCCGCAAAATTTACATTTGCTTGCATTCGGTCGTCCTTCGACGGGCTCGCAATACTTGTATGCCGGATCGGACGCCATACTTCATAATCATAATCATTTCAATTCCACATATTCACAAATCACCATAACAATCATCAAATTAATTTCAATTCAATATAACCATCACAATAATTATCAAATTCATTTTAATCAACACTTCAAGTAATTCAACTTAATCATAACAATAATCATCAATTCATAATCTAATGAAGATTAATTCAACATTTCAAGACCATCATCATTACAATAATCAAATAATCTCGAAATTAATTAAAATTCTACAATATCATCACAATAATCATCAATTCATATCACCAAAATCAACATAACCATACCAATAATCATCGAATTAATTGTAATCAACATTTTAATTGAACTTCATCATGACAATAATCAACTAATCTCGAAATTAATTAAAATTCAACAATATCATCACAATAATAATCAATTCATAAGAAAAAATTGAAAAAAAACCTAAAAAATGAAAAGCTCGGATGATACATCTCGGGTTCCCCGGGATTTGGACAAAATCGGCGGCGACTGGGCGGGATCCGGCGGGACGCAGACCGAAAGTGAAGGGATTCGCGGGATTTGGACGGGATTTGGGCAAACGAAGACGAGAGGCAACGGGATCCGGTCGGGAGGATTTGCGAAAATTTCTTCCTCGGGAGAGTAGGGTTTCCCGGAATGAGGACCAACTCTTTTAAACAAAAAACGGGACCCGGTCCGGGGGATCCGGTCCGGTCCGACCGGGATTCTACCGGGTTTGGTTCACGGGACCGGTTTTTGCAACTCCCGTCCCGGTCCACTCCGGTTCAAGGGATCTAGGCCGAAACCCGACCGGAACCCCCGGGATGTCGAACCTTGCATTAAATATATCATTTCTCCAAATGCAAATACAATATAATTAAAAGAATTGATGATTGGTCTAATCGATCAGGATAGTAATAAAAAAAGTATATTATAGGTTACATACACTTTATAGATAGAATATATATACACAGTGATACAATATATATATATATATATATATATATATATATATATATAATTTTTTAAGAAATAAAAGTTATGTACAATGCATTCTTTTTTTATATATTTATAAAAATTGAAAAATATATGTATATATATTATATGTATATATTTTTTTAATATATTCTGCAACATTATTTCCGTTCGATTTTCCATCGGTTTGGTTTTCCATAAAAAACGGTATTTGAAAACAGCATATCAATTACCTTTTTTCACATTTTTTTCGTTCGAATTTCCGTCGACATGTCAATTTTCTGTAAATCAGGAGGCTCGAAACGGTGTCGAAAACGGCATTTTAAAACCGTGGGTGAAACATTCAACTAAAACTAATATATGATATTATCATCTTTAATTATATATTTTGTGCTCAATACAGAGAATAGTTAAAAAAAACAAAAAAAAAAACACACCATTATGACTAAAATAAAATCATTAACCACGACATAATTTTCATAATAAAGGTCAAAGTTTTGGTGATAGAGCATTAGGATTAACCACTAATAATGCATATTTGGTTACTTTTTTCACTACTAGTACCGTGTGTATATATAGGATAGAAGAATTTCTTTAGCATATAAATTAATGTTTTATTATCAGCAAGTTTTATTGGTGTTGAAATTCAGTTCGTCTTCTTAGCTTGACTCATCTACTACAGTTCGTCTTCGCTGTCAGTTAATCGAGGCTGGCACGCCCTCGGAACCTCCACTAATCTTAGAACCAGTATTGTATTTATTATTTGTCACAGTTCTTGTTGTCGCACGAAAATGAACAACTATTAAAAGCTTCGGGCGGTTCGACCCATGGCCGGACCAAGTGGCCACACCAGAGCCAAAGGTGTGAACTCGAAAGTCTCGAGTTGGGTTTCCTCCAATCGGAGGGTTTCTCAGAGGAGAGAAGTGATGAATAGGGGGAGTGACCGTGACTTTTGTGTAGGCTGCCTACATACCATTGTGTATAGGGATCAGGTCAGAACGTAGTTCAAGGCGTATGTAACGCTGAATGAGGCGCGGAGCCTGGAGGATGTGCTCGACAAAGGAGACGAAGCACGGAGGAGTCCTCGACGGCATCTCAGAACTCTAGGATCGAGTGACACAAGAGAGAATGTGTGTTTTTCTCTCTTTTGGAGACGTTGGAGACTCTCAGTCGAGAGTTCCTTATCATGGCGGACACGTAGGATGCGTAGGCGATTTTCTGTTGAAAATCGTGGACGCGTCTAATGTGCTAGACACGTAGGATATTTTCAGCCGAAAACCCTGGAAGCGCGCTTGGGCTCTAGATTTAGCGCTCGATCAGAGGAAGCGACGCTCGAGAGTTCCCGAGAGCGTTCCATAGTCTCAATGAGAAGCAGAGAGAAGAGTGCGTATTCAAGAGAATGAATGGGATGGTTTCCCCTCAATGAGAGGGGGTATTTATAGTAGATGGAGAGGCCTAGGAGGCTTGTACTTCGTCCATGTGGGACTGGAGAGCGCGCTCCCCTCGAGGAGGAGTGCGCTCCGCCAAAAAGGGGAGCGTAGTGCGCGAGCGCGCGAGCGCGTCTTGGCACATCGCATAGAATGCCCCGCGCAGCGCGCGGCCTGCCTGGCACAGCACACCATGCGCGATGCGCGCACGCACCTCGCTTCCAGGACCATACGCGTGTACTCTCCTTAAGGGGCCGGCGCGCGGCGCGTGCCTGACTGACGCGGCGCACGGCTTGCTGCGTGCGCGCGTTTTCCTCGAGGGGCGAGCGGTGCGCGGCCTATCGTGTCCGCCGTTTTCAGCCTTAGTGGTCGTCGTTTATGCAGCCCGTTGGGGCTTTGGAACTTGAGATTTCATGGGAGTTGCGTGAAACATATAAGTCTCCACTCGATGTATTAAGGTCGACACTAGGACTCTTCAATCGACTCGTGGACACGTAATTCCACTCGAGGAGTTATCTCAACTTGAGGAGGAAGACGGCTTGACTCGAGGAGTGAGGCTCAACTCGAGGAGGATGACTCGACTCGAGGAGCAAGACTCGACTCGAGGAGAGTGACTCAACTCGAGGAGCTGAATGTTTGGCACGAGGACTTGTCAGTCAACTCGTGACGGAAGGCTTGCCGCTCTTCATGACCTCCGGCCTGACCATCGGCCCTTTGAACGGCGTGTCTTCTCGGTGTCTGGGGTTTTCCGAAAATGACCGACAACATTAGCCCCTCAAATTCGTCGCTCGAGAGGCTCCAGACGGTGAACTTTTAGTTGTTTCAGCCGAGTGTTTGAGGAAAATTTATTTCCCAGAGCTTCGCACGTGCCCTCTCTGGCGCTTTTCTGTCTCTCTCGACACGAGTGTGTGATCAACATGTGGAGGAAGATCCAAGCGGATATGAGGTGCAACTCGACGTGGGTGAGGTGGATGCGATCCCATCCGTTGCTCTAGCCTCAGAGCAAGGGAACATGCGCGCGCAAGCAAGGCGGACGCGTGTACGGAGGCGGACCTATGTGTCGTGCCTTGTTGATCTTTGGGCGGAGTCCCCACCCAAGTCTGTCTTTGATGGCGTCTTGTTGATGATATCTTTAAGTCAGAGTCTGCAGGACTCGACGATGACTAGCGGGGCGATGATTATCTAATTGTGACCTATTAGGGGAAGATCATGGCATCTGTCTCGGCCAACGTGGAAGGCGACTGCACTTTTGCTTTTCGCAAAGGCGTGCTCATTGCGATGTCTCAGAGACGGAGATTGATGCTACGACTGATTTTTCCAGAAGATGAAGTGGTATCTGGTAGAAGGCTCTGCCGCTCCGAAGGGCTTCGACTGCTCAGGGATTGACGCTCGAAGTTTGATCACGCATCGAGCATAAGTCGGTCTCATGGAGGCATCCGCCATTCCGACTTTGGTGGCGCTTCTCCGTCTAGACGCATTTGGAAGATCAGCCCTTATTCCCCATACGTAAGTACGGGTCTCAGTTGAGGCCTTTGGAGCAGTGTCGCTCCGATTCTGGCCAATCTTTCGGCCGATATGGGGGCAGATAGTCTCGGAAAGCTGGGGGGCGGTTTCGCCCAACCAAGCTAATGGCATCGATTGGGTGGTTCCTGTCCTTCCCTTCCGGTCACGAGGACGTTCAGCAAGCGGATGAGTTCCTTCACGCCGCCCCGTCTCTCTTGAGTGCCGGTCTTCCTGGTACTTTCTCCTTTGGTCTTGTAGCGTGAGTCTTCTTTAGTCAGCATCTTGACATTTGTTATCTTCGCAGCTTCCTCGGCTAGGGCGAGGGTTCGTGCACATTTGGCGAGGTCTTCTCGAGACTCAAAATCCTTGGCAGAGACTCGTTCTCGGATCGCGGTGTGGGACAGTAAAGAGAAGTCCGATACCGAATGTTTGGTAGAGAACAGTCCCCGCACTTCTTTGAAGCGACCCTCTTCCTTGGCACTACTGGATGCGACTTCAGACTCGAAGTGCGTAAGCTCGATGATAGAGGTGGAGGCTGTAGAGGTCAGAGGAGAGTGTTCTAGGGGGATCGAGCAGTCTCTGTTGAAGACGTAGAAGGGCATCGTAACGAGTAGCGATGTGGACTTCTTCTGTCATAGCTTTTCTGACGCCCAGAGGGTAAGTTTCCCTCTGTTTGTGTTTTCACTTTGTTTTGCGAACATCTTGCTTTGCTCTTCAAATCGCTTCAGGTGCTTGCTCGTGCAACCCGAGGCGAGAAGAATCTAATTCTTCGCATGAGACTCCTCCAGCAGGAGCTTGCTCAAGCGAAGTCTCAGCTAACTCAGGCTGAGTGAGGTTCTCGCTCAAAGGCGGAGTTCGCGAGTCTTTAAAAGTAGCTTCAATTAGCTCGCGTAGAATTGGGAGTGTCCCAAGGCAAGTGTGATCGTGCTCAGTCGGCTGTGGCGAAGATGGCTGGAGAATCGATGACGGAACATCAAGCTAATAATGCCGATGACGGAACATCAAGAATTGGGAGTGTCCCAAGGCAAGTGTGATCGAGTCTTTAAAAGTAGCTTCAATCAGTGTTTTTTGTTCCTCAATTACACTGCAATCTATAGTCAGTGTACAAGCTTAATAAGGATTCTCGATGTCGAGCTATTTTTTATGAACGTTTATATGTGATTCAGGGACAAGATTTGGGAACAGATTGATAATGCCGAGTTGAGTGCTAGACTCTACATCCCCAATCCCAATCCATCCAATGTGACCCACCAATGTCAAATGGTCCAATCTCCACATCCACACAAAGAGATCATGCTCAACCATCTTAAATAAGAACATCCAAGTTTCATGTATCTCAAAAGATTGTTTACTTCTCTATTTTTTTCAATAAAAATGCCAATTTCATTAAGTGTGATATGTGTGAGCTCGCTAAACATACTCATAGCTCGTATTATCCTAATCTATATAAACCATCTCGTCCGCTTGTTACAATACACAATGATATCTGAGGACCCTCTAAAATTCCAAACAACACTGGAGCTCGATTATTTGTGCTCTTTATTGATGATCATACGATACTAAGTTGGGTATACATGATGAAACACAAGTCATAAATAGCCGAAATACAAATCCTTCCACAAAACCATCCAAACTCAATTCGACACCCTCATTCAGATCGTCCATACTGAATGCCGGAGATTATTTAACCTCGGAGCTCGATTCCTTCTTCAAAGCACAAGGCATCATTCCAGCTCATTTGTTCATACTCCTTAACAAAATGAGGTAGCGGAGCAAAAAAACTGACATCTTCTCGAAGTTGCGCGAGCTAGCATGTTCTCCTCAAATGTCTCATCCCACTTCTAGGGAGAAGTAGTTCTGACAGCCACTTATCTCATAACCGAATGCCATCTGGGATCCTTAGCTTCAAAATTCCAGCTCATGTCCTCCTTGACAAATACCCTTAAACATGAGTCATTTTAACATTACAACCAAAAGTGTTTAGATGTTCTGTATTTTCCCACACACACAATCAAGGAAAACTCGAGCCCAAATAAATGAAGTGCATCTTCCTTGGCTACTCAGCAACTCATAAGAGATATAAATGTTATGAACCCACATCTAGAAAATTCATAGTATTCATGGATGTTATCTTCAACGAGCTGAGCCCTTATTTCACAAATCTTGGTCGTCGGGGGAGAACAATAATTATGACTCGCCGAATTGGCTGATCAACAATCCAGACTTCAGCTTGGCTCCGAGCTCACCCCAAACATTTCCGAGCCTTCCAAACACTGCTCTCACGTCCAACCCTCCAAGCTCGGAACTCTCAGACTTTAACTCGAAAGTTCCTTGTGGCCCAAACCTCACTTAAAGTCCGACACAAGCTCACATCCATGAAGTCTCTCCCATCATGGAGATCGAAAACAATGAACAACATAACATCGCGTCCCCCTCAAACTTACCTATCGCCTTAAGAAAACCTACTCGATCATGCGGTCCATACAAGATTGAAGATTATGTTGGAATAGATCTAGGATTAAGAAAAGATTTATCGCTTCTAGCAAGTGGCGGAATATAAAAAATTTCTTTAAAACACGTAAAACGTTTTTACAACCTAGACAAAGCACATGAACATATAATTTAAAATTTTAAAACTACATTTAGTTTTTACTCGGTACTAACCTCGAATGGAGCTTGAACGTTGAGAAGCCTTAGGAAGGTTGAAACATTTGTCTCCCCATGCAACTCGCCTCTCGCACTAGTCTTCTTGAACCCGTGAGCAACCACGAAAGTTTCTACCACTAGAGTCTTAAGAGAATGGTTGGATTTAGTGTGTGGGCACTTTTAAATACGATGACTCAAGAACAAGTCTTTGAGCCAAAGAGCTAAAACAAATGCTAGGTTTAATGAAGACCTTGGTGCCAAAACAAAAGAACAAGAAGGGTTAGAGAGAGAGAGAGAGACAGAGAGAGAGAGATGGGTGGCAAACAAGTCTAGAGAGAAAAGCTCTCAATTTCTAAAATTGTGTGTTGTGAGTTGTGAATGAGGTGGGGTATTATAAGAGGAGGATTACCTTCAAAATGTAGTTTCCTCTTCTCTATTGAATATCACATATTCATGACCAAATATTTGGTTTCCACTTTTCCTTTTTGCACGTCCAAGGCATGCCTTTCATTCCACATGGATTTGTTTCCTCTTTTGCTTGCTCCCTCTTTGGCCGCCCATATCATTTCCTTCTAGAGGAAATTTGCTTCCTCTTTTTCTTTTGCCAAGTATCTTCATATATCAATGCACAAAATAAACTCCCTTTCTCCTCTTTGTTTGGACGGTTTGGGCTTCTAGAAGGTGCTTCCACTAGGACAAAAAACGTCATCCGGTGCGACGATTGTCGCACCAAATACCTCATATGTCGCACCTAATAGTTTATTAGGTGCGACAATGTCGCACCTAAAAGTCCGTCGCTAAAGGCATTAGGTGCGACATGTCGCACCTAATAACCATACCTTTAGGTGCGACACTTTCAGGTGCGACATTGTCGCACCGAATATGTTATTTTAATTAAAAAAAAATTACAAAATCAGAAATAGAGAGGCGGGGATGCTGATCTAGGCGGCGGGGCGGGGGGCTGGTCCAGGCGGCGGGGCGGGACTGGTCCAGGCGGCGGCGAGGCAGGCTGGGAGAGAGAGACAGAATGAGAGACGGCCGGTGAGACAGAGAGAGAGAGAGAAATAGAGGGGGACGTACCAGGGAGGGCCGACAGCGGCAGAGCGGATAGGGACGTCGGCGGGGGCTGGCTGAGAGAGAGAGAGAGAGAGAGAGAGAGAGAGAGAGAGAGACAGAGTGAGACGGTGAGAGAGAGAGAGAGTGAGAGACAGCCGGTTAGACAGAGAGAGAGAGAGATGGGGACGTACCAGAATGGGCCGGCAGCGGCAGAGCAGGGAGGGATGGCGGCGGGGGCTGGCTGAGAGAGAGAGACATAGTGAGACGGTGAGAGAGAGAGAGAGTGAGAGACGGCCGGTGAGATAGAGAGAGAGAGAGAGAGGGGGACTTACCAGGGAGGGCCGGCAGCGGCGGAGCGGGGAAGGACGGCGGCGGGGGCTGGCTGAGAGAGAGAGACAGAGTGAGACGGTGAGAGAGAGATAGAGTGAGTGAATGTGTGAAAAAAAGAGAAAGGTCGGGTTTAAAACCCTAAACCTATTGGGTGCGACATTGTCGCACCCAATATGAAATCCCAGATCCAAAAAAAAATCGGCGAGATTCGCTAACAACGTTAAATTTAAAACCTATTGGGTGCGACATTTGTCGCACCTAAATGTATTAGGTGCGACAACTTCATATTAGGTGCGACATTGTCGCACCGAATAACACTAAACATTAGCGAAATTTTAGTCATCCGGATGAGTATCCGGTGCGACATGATATGGGTTTAGGTGCGACTATTAGGTGCGACATGTCGCACCTAATACCCTTCCGCACCCAATATGTTAATTTGTAGTAGTGTTCTAGATGTTTCTTCATTTGTTCATCACACCATAAGAAAAACCCATTAAGAATTTTCAAATAAAATTCCATGAAATGAAATTCAATCCTCAAGGCCCAATTCTCTCAATGTGGCCGAGTGACATGAATTCATTTCATCGTATGACAATGTCAAAAAACGTATTTATTGATACTCATACCATCCTATGTTCAAAAGGACAAAATTACCCTTTAGACAATTTTTGTAAAACTTGTCTAGTTCTTGTTTTGACTTAGCTTCTAGTTTAACTAATATTACTCTAATGACTTGTGGTAGTGACCTCATGAATCCAAATGAACAAAGCTTGAGCTAGCATACTTGGACTCAAAAGTTCACAAACCTTTTCCATGTTCTAGCTTAATGTCAACTGACTCCACTAAAGAGTTGACACTGAAAATCTCTCAGTTCAAATGAATATATTTTCTACTCAAGAATTCTACTTAATTGTAATGAGTGAATCCATTGAATATTATCTATTTTTACCCTTCATGAATATCATCAACTAGATGGAATTTACAAAATTACCATTTTACCATTCTAGCTGTTATTTCCTCAACTCCTTTGCCGTTTGTGAATAAGTTAGAAGCAATGTATTGACGAGGAGCTAACAAGTCATATTGATTCATCCAAAAGAGTCATGACTCAATTTGGACACTGGCCAGTTCATTTATTCACATTCCAAGGAAAAAAAAACATGAGATGATATACATTGCATTTCAGCAATCATGTACATGAATTCCATATCTACGAGATCTTCACAAAGTTACTCATGACATCTTCATAACTTAGTACTTCACCAATATGTCTTGTCTATATCACATAGTGAATCTAGAACTCTGACTTTCTCAAATGAGAGTACGTAAGCTATGAAATTACATGTCTCATTTCAGGATTAAGGTAAGCACGATGCAATTCATACATAGTGACTTCGAGACATAAGAGGTTAAATAATTTGTTCTTATTCTGTCTCTAGAAGTGCACTGGTCAATTCAGTACCTTCATAAGATACCTAAGAAGAACTATAGAGTCTCCAACTCTCAATGTCCTATAATCAGACATCATATATTCTCCTGACAATCATACTGAGATCAATATCCCTTTGACCCTTAGATTGGGAATATACTGTTTTAAGCAAACCATGAAGAGTTTGTCCATGCAAATCTATATTTGACTCTTCATTTGTTGTTAGGTTTGTTTAAGGACTAAAGACTATAGTTAATCATAAAGCTTCAAACAGATAAGGAAGAATGAATGATGTTTCAACTTTTGTTAATTATTCAGCAGTTACAAGCAAGAGTCTTCGTGAGATTACATCAAGTGTACATAAATAGAGACTACTACTCTTCTTGTAGGCACCATTGACAACAGATTATGTGTACTACAGAAATCTCTCAGCGAGCTATCAAGCCTATGTGAAAAATATAGACCAGGAAGAAGTGCCAAGCTCCATCAAAGAAGCTCTCCAGATTCTAGCTTGGCGAGTTGCAACTCATGCTGAAATTTAAACCCTCGAACAAAATGTCACTTGCAAAATCAACAAGCTGCCACCTCAAAAATGAACTATCAGATGCAGATGACTGTTCACCATCAAACATAATCCGGATGGCACCGTGGAGAGGTTCAAAGCTCAACTCGTCGCCAAGGGTACACTCAGGCTTATGGCATTGATTATCAAGAATCGTTTGCACCGGTGGCAAAATTCAAAACCATAAGAGTTCTTCTCTCTCTTGCGGCCAACTTAGATTGGCCACTCCTCCATTTCAATGTGAAGAATGCTTTCCTAAATGGTGAAGTGGAAGAATAATTGTGCATGCAAATTCCATCGGGCTTCGAAAACAATGAAGCTGCCAAAAAATTATTAAAACTCAAAAAGTGAATATATGGACTGAAGCAATCTCCTCGAGCTTGGTTCGAGAAGTTCACTCACATGCTCAAATGATGCAACTACTTGCAAAGCCTAGCAGATCATACGCTCTTCTCTAAGATCTCAGCCAGAGGTCAACATTTTATTATGAGGGTATATCTTGATGACATAGTCATAACTGGAGACGATCTCGAAGAAATAGCAATATTGAAGCAAATCATATCATCCGAGTTTGTCATCAAGGATCTTGGAACCTCGCAATATTTTCTGATAATGGAGGTATCTGGCTCTGAGAAGAGTATCTTTGTATCTCAGCGGAAATACACTCTCGATTTTCTCAAAGAAACTAGCATGCTCGACTACAAACCAACTAATACTCCCATGGATCCGAACATCAAACTTGCAGCTCGTACCACTAAAGTCGCCATCGACAAAAAAAGATTCCTGCAACTCGTGAGAAAATTCATCTACCTCACTCACACCCGACTTGACATCGGATTCTCAGTGAGTATGGTCAACAGACTTATAAGCAACCCATCAAATGTTCACATAGAAGCGTCATGAGAAGTCTCCAATATCTCAAATCTGGTCCAGGAACAGGTCTGCGGCTCAGAAAAAGAAGTAGCCAAGGAATTGAAGTCTTCACAGATGCAGACAAGACATGGTCTGTATCTGATCAAAATCTACATCGGGCATGGTTATCTATGTGTGAGGTAATCTCGTCACCTGACGAAGCAAGAAGCAAACTGCGGTTGCTCGAAGAAGTGCCGAAGCCTAACTCAGGTCATTAGCCAACAGAGTGTGTGAAGGCTTGTGGTTGAAAATGATAATGGACGACCTTAAAATCAAGCTTGAGGGTCTTATTAAGTTCATATGTGACAACACCCTAAGTATTGCAAAGAACCCAATTCATCATGACTGGATTAAGCATATCAGGATTGATCGCCACTTCATCAGTGAAAAGATAGAGTCAAAGGTTATTGAAATGGAGTATGTTCTGACTTGTCATCAAGCGACAGACATCTTCACAAAGTCTTTTCATCGCGCTAGTTTCTCCGCGTTGTGTAACAAGCTTGATCTTCTCAATATTTACCGTCAACCTTGAGGTGGAGTGTTGAAATTCAGCCCGTCTTCCCAGCTCGACTCATCTACTACAACTCGTCTTCCCTGCCAGTTAATCTAGGTTGGCACGTCCTCGGAATCTCCACCAATCTTGGGACTAGTATTGTATTTATTACTTGTCACGGTTCCTATGTAGTGAAATCTTCATATTTCCTACGTTATTTATTACTCATTTGTATATAGTCTAATTTATGTATATAGCAATAATATAAATATGTAAATCTCAATTCATCAAATAACAAATAGAAATATATTATCTGAATATCGGAATACTCTCTCTTTTCCGATTCTCTCTCAAATTCTCTTTTACGATTTTCTCTCTCGAATTCCATTGACATATACATACATGTGACATGTCCACTCCCAACTTGGAATCAAATAAAATGATCTTCCTTGGATTAAAAAAAAAAATTGATGTTCGTTCTATTTAAAAAAAAAAAAAACTGATCTTCCAGAATAAAAATAAATAGAAATGGACCGTAGCACGCGTTATTTGATGTTGCTGTGAGGTCCATGTCGTGGAGAAGTCAATTTTGACAACTTAATTATTCGCAAGTTTGCCTTGACTTTCTTGTACTTTGTATCAACTTTTTCTTAAATTTACGTGATGGGCATAATTGTAGGTACAAGTTAGCTTAGATCCCTCTTCTCTTCTCCATTGGAATTAATTAAGCCGTTCAGTTAAGGCAAATCTGCGCAAACAACGCAACGAAATAACGTTCACTACCTGAGTCATCGACAAAATAAATCATAGAAACCCACGTGTCAATAAGAGAGTGAATAAATTTTGTCTTATTGTCATCTACGTAAGTAATTTATTAAAACCCGTGAAGTATAAGTTTAAAATTTGATGAAAAATCAACTTTTGAATAAATTGAGATTATAAAATTGATGGATATATAAACGTTGATTAAAAAGTAATATAAATTGAATTTTTTTATTATTATTATTTATCAGAGATAATCGATATACTAATAACCTACTTTTTCATCAATTTAAGTGACAAATTAATATAAGAAAATCAACTTTCCGATGAAGAGAAAATCAAGACCAACGATCATCTCCCATGTTTTCTATCGTCATTTCTAAGGTTCGTAGAGGCCATGGCGTATCAAGTCAATCTCTTTCATAGTTTAAGTGTCAAGGAATTCACACCTCTTTCTTTTTGTTGACTTTGGTAAAACTCTTTAGAGATCGTGACATATCGGCTCCACCTTTTCATAGTTCTGGTCCTCTCGATTCCAGCAAAGAAATGGCAAAATAAACAATTTGTTTAATGCGCGTGACATTTCGGGTTACCTAGTCATATAGTTAAAGTATTATACTATGCGTTTTGCTGCGGATCTTTGATGTATATTAATGTTAATGGACTATTTATATTATCTATATTATATTTATATAATTTAAACTATTATAGTCAACAAAAAAAAAACAACAAAATTAAAAAAAAAAAAAACTTGAGTTGTATTTTAGGTTATTTCGTTTCCCTTACAGAACGAGGCTAGTTTGTGAAAATGGAGAAGATTGGTATGAAATAATGAAAAGTTTAAATATATATGGGTCTTTAAATAGTTTGCGTCTACATGATAGGAAATGATGATGAGTTATTCATTGGAGAAATCTAGAAGTATTTTTTTTTTTAAATTAAATTGAGATGCATCAAGTATTTTTGTGGCAGGCTGAGTTAATTTTATCTTTTCAATGATATTTTGGTCTTGTCACTTCAAAATAAACTGTAGACTTGAGTTAGTAGTCTACCTTATTGTTAAGGAAGAACTCTCTACTCATAAAACAATGTTCATTGTTTTTTTTTTTAGATTTTTTTTTAAATAATGGACCCTATATGCAATTAGTATTCATCCATACCGATTTTTTTTTCTCAAAAAGATAAAATATCTCCAAATTTTTTTAAATACATTTATTTCAAATCTAAATATTTTTAGACATATCTCTATATTTTTCTTTCAATAACTTATCTTCTTTTATATATACACACACACAAATACACACACACACGAGCCGATTGCCCACGCGATGCCGTAGGTCAGTTTATGAGATAGCCCCTTCAAAAAACTATTTACAATTTTTTATTTCATTTTAATCCCCTTAATCTAAATTGCAGTGCCCCTTCAAAAAATTATTTACACATTTTTTAGTTTTGATTTTTGTTTCTTTTTTTACCATAAAATTTATAAATCCTAGAAAAAGAAATAGATTTTTTTTTTTTTTGCTGGAATAGGAAATAAATAAGATGAAATAGGCCTAAGAGGCTTTATAGCAGTTTAAGAAAAATTACATGAGAGATGAATTTGACTAGTGCGATATAATGGACCGTGATTTGCTCGTGAAAACAAAGGCGTGAGATAAATATTGTTTGAAACGATCAAGAGACATGAATATGTGTCACCTAACCCAACCAACTACAATTTGATAGAACCCACGTCTTTTGTATGTGGCTGCCAACTCCTTTTAATGCATCGCCAACATCTTACATAAATTCTTCTTTGAGCCAACAAAATTAGTTGAAAATTTCCAAAGTGTGGCAGGGCTTAGTCCAATGATCCTATAGTTTGGTTTTCTGATTTTTAGGAGCCTATAACGTTGAATTTATTTGAGTAGTAGTTTGCTATATGTTAGAAATTCGTAATATTCTCAATAAGATCTTAAAGTCACGAGAACATCACATCACTTATAGTTGTAACTTGTAATAATGTTGGAACTTGTGGCAGTAAAATTAAACCCAATTCTATTTTTAATTGGTATTGTACATTATTATAGTTTTTCTGAAATACTCTTTTACTTCATTTATTTTATTTTGCCCAACATTTTCTTTTATTTCTCTCTCTTCTCGTCTCACTCTCACAACACCCTAACTAAAACTTCAAAAAATCACGACGGCCAAAGTAAT
Source organism: Urtica dioica subsp. dioica (assembly GCF_054948205.1). Classification (NCBI taxonomy): domain Eukaryota; kingdom Viridiplantae; phylum Streptophyta; class Magnoliopsida; order Rosales; family Urticaceae; genus Urtica; species Urtica dioica. The sequence continues at coordinate 31,729,894 of NC_142758.1, forward strand.
CTCCGGATCTCTCTCACGACAACCCAAGTAAAACCACAAAAATCACCTCCTCCAACTGTCTCAATCACTGTGTCACCACTTTGAAGATCATATTGTTTATTGTTTGGATCCCCGTGTCGTCAATGGTGCCAACAAGAAGAGTAGTAGCTTTTACTTATATACATTTGATGTAATAAAGTCTCACGAATACTCTTGCTTGTAACTGCTGAATCATTAATAAAAGTTGAAACATTCATTCTTTCTTCATTGTCTGTTTGAAGCTTTATGATAATCTATAGTCTTTAGTCCTCAAACAAACCTAACAACATATGAAGAAACAAATGTAGATTTGCATGAACAAACTCTTCGTGGTTTGCTTAAAACAATATATTCGCAATCTAAGGACACAAGAACTATTGATCTCAGTGCGATTATTAGAAGAATCTATGATGTCTTGTTATGGGACATAGAGAGTTGGAGACTCTATAGTTCTTCTAGGTATCTTCTAAAGGTACTGAATTGTCTAGTGCACTTCTAGAGACAGAATAAGAACAAACCATTTAACCTCTTATGTCTCGAACTCACTACGTACGAATTGCATCATGCTTACCTCAATTCTGAAATTAGACATGTCATTTCATAGCTTACGTATTCTCATTTGAGAAAGTCAGAGTTCGGATTCACTATGTGATTCTGAACAGGACCTATTGGTGAAGTACTAAGTTATGAAGATGTCATGAGAAATTTTGTTAAGATCTCATAGATATGGAATTCATGTACAAGATTGCTGAAATGCAATGTATATCCCCTCATGCTTTGTTCCCTGGAATGTGAATAAATGAACTGTCCATTGTCCAAATTGAGTCATGACTTCTTTTGGATGAATCAATGTGACTTGTTAGCTCCTCGTCAATACATTGTTTCTAACTTATTCACAAGCGACAAATGAGTTGAGGAAATAACAGCTAGAAGGGTATAATAGTAATTTTATATATGTTATCGGTCGTTTTCGGAAAACCCCATTTGCCGAGAAGACACGCCGCTCAAAGGGCTGATGGTCAGGCGGAGGTCCTGAAGAGTGGCAAGCCTTCCATCACGAGTCGCTAGCAAGCCCTCATGTAGAAACTTTCAGCCTCCTCGAGTCGAGTCACTCTCCTCGAGTTGAGCCTCGCCCCTCGAGTCGAGTCATTGTGTCCATGAGTCGATTAACAAATCCTTGTGTTGACCTCGATGCCTCAAGTATGGACTTTACGTTCCACGCAACTCACAAAAATCTCAAGTCTCGAACGCCCAACGGGCCGGATAAACGAAGACCACTAAGGCCCACAAGAGTCCCACAAGACGGGGCGCGCACACGTAGCATGCCGTGCGCCGCGCCAGCCATGGACGCGAAGCGCTAGTCAAGCGCGCGCCGCGCCACCAAGCACACCGCGCGCGCATGGCGTGCCGTGCCAGTCTGAGGCGCGCCGCGCCACCGCTCACGGCCCGCGCGCCGCACTCCACTTCTTGGCGGGGCGCGCTCCACCTCGAGGGGAGCGTGCTCTCTAGTCCCACATGGACGAAATAAAAGCCTCCTAGGCCTCTCCAACTACTATAAATACCCCCTCTCATTGAGGGAAAAGCCATCCCATTCATTCTCAACAAACTTGAGACTTCACTCTGCTTCTCTGGATGCCATCCTTGGTCTGAAGTGGATTCTCCTCGATTTCTCATTCTCAGAGATTCTGAAGCGCTCCCGAGGACTCCCAAGCGCCGCCTCTCTTGGTCGAACGACTAATCCCGAGCCCATGAGTGCTCTGGCAGTTTTCGAATGAAAATCGCCTACGTGTCTAGCACACTAGACGCGTCCACTATTTTTGACAAGAAATCGCCTACGCGTCCTGCATTTCCGACTGGAAATCGCCTACGCGTCCGAAATCTCCACCACAACAAGGAACTCTTGACTTAGAGTCTCCCGCGTCTCCAAAAGAGTGAAAACACACATTCTATCTCGGGTCACTAGAATCCAGAGTTCTGAGACGTCGCCGAGGACTCCTCCGCGCTCCGTCTCCTCTGTCGAGCACACCCTCCAAGCTCCGCGCCTCGCACTGCGTTACATACGCCCTGAACTACGTTCTGACCTGATCCCACACATGGGTATGTAGGCAGCCGACACAAAAGGCACAGTCACTCCCCCTCCTCACCCCTTCTCTCCTCTGAGAGGCGGGTTGATCGGAGAAAGCCTAGCTTGAGACTTTCGAGTTCACACTTTTGGCCCGGGTGCGATCACTTGGTCCGGCCTTGGATCGACCGCCCGAGGTATATAATCGTTGTTCATTTTCGTGTGACAACATTTTGGCGCTAGAAGGAGGGGACTTCCCGACCTGTTCAGCCCGAAATCCCTTCTATCTATCTTCTTTTTTTCTTATGAAAACTCGACTTTCTCAGACTTGAGAAAAGATGAGTAGTCAGCCACCCGTATGTTCTGAGGGCGTTAACAACCCCGATGACTTCACTGGGACCAAAAAATATTTCTTGCGCTCCTAAGTGCATGGTGACGAAGAGTCGCTCCATGAAGAGAGCTCGACCCGTTCACCATCTCCATCTCCAGATAGCAGGGACGACCGCATCATGGAGTTGGAGGAGAATATCCGCCAACTAAAGGCGAAGAACGCGAGGTACCACAGCCGACTGGCTGCGAAGCAACCCGCGCATAACGCGGTGATCCCCGATGGAGATCCCGAGAACCTCAATGAGGAAAGTCGCGACCGCGACCCAAATTATGAGGGTGCTGATGATTCGAAGGATATCGAGACTTCTCTCACAAAGGACGGGGAACTTCCCGCTGTGAATGAAGCCGGTCCTTCGGATCCTTCACTTGCGGCCTCCCAAGCAGGGAGCTCCCGATGTTCGGCCCATGACCGACTTGGTCAAAGGGAGAATGTTGCGGAAAGTCAGGGCACGCGAAGAGAGCGCCGTCTTAGACGTAGCCTGCGCCTCCGTGCAGCAAGCCCGGATCTTAGGGATCATCTTACTGCCCAACGCAACAAGCGCGGCGATGACCTAAGAGAGCGACTAAGCTCTCGGCCAAACATCCCCATAGCAGCCCCAACTAACGGGAACCGCCGCACGGGTCAATGGTCAAATGAAAGGCGACAGGTGACTCTTCCGGAACAGGGAGTTACTCCGACTACCGGTCTCGATGTGATCACAATGATCCACAATCTTCCAAATGAAGTATGAGATCTACGAGAACATGGAGTAGGTGGAAGTGCCTATGTGGTTGTTGAGATGAATTCCTCGCCTTTCACGGCTCAGATATTGGCCGAGGTATGTACGGGAAATTTCAAACTCCCGAACCTCGCTCCCTATGATGGAAAAGCGGATCCCGCTTACCATATCCAACATTATGAAACCTGGATGACGATGCAGGGTGTCACTCCCGGTGCCATGTGCCAAGCTTTTAGTCTTACCCTCGCCGGACCCGGCTTTGAGTGGTTTAAGAACTTAAGGCCGGGAAGCATCCCATCCTTCAAAGACCTGAAGGACATGTTCCTAGCACGCTTCGCTACATCTATGGTCCAAAAGAAGACCAAGATGTACCTGTGGGCAATCAGGCAAGAGAATGGCGAGTCTCTTAGACGATACCTCGCCCGATTCACTGAAGAATCGAATAAGGTCATCCGCTTTGACGACAAAGACGCAATCACTGCCATCATTGAAGGCTTGCGCACAAGTGACTTCCTCAAGTCCATCGTCGGCCGTGTCCCTTCTACCATGGCCGAGTTAATGACTCGAGCCAAGACCTTCATGGGAGTTGAAGATTACCTCGATAGCCGCAAGGGCAATAATCAAAGCTCTCACCATCGAGACGAACCTGGCAACGAGCAAGGCAACTCCCGTAAAAGGAAAAACAGAGGGGGTCAAACTTCTAATAGCCAACCTCCGATACCGCAGAAACCGCGATTCGCGGAAGAATTCAAAGGCTACTCATCGTTCACACCGTTGAACACGACGCCAGATCAAATCCTGGCTTTGGCGCGTGACAAGTTCATCGCCCCGGCTCCAATGAAATAAGACCCCGCGACTCGCGACCGGTCTAGATATTGCGAGTTCCATCAGGAATACGGTCACCTGACCTCCGAGTGCCACAATCTCAAAAGGCGAATCGAGGCTTTGATCCAACGGGGTGAGCTAAAAGAGTTCGTGTTGCGTATGATTAGCGTTGCGGGCCCCACCTTAAGCAAACCACTCTCTAGCAAAGGAGGAGGAGCAACTGCTACTGGCGACCGAGCCACAGCAACTGCTGTCACCAATCCACAGCTCCACGTTGTAACCACCATACTGGGTGGTCCGCAAGGTGGAGATTCAGCCCGACAACGTAAAAAATTCCTAAGGGCCGTGGCTCAAGAAGACGTTGCTATGCACGTCAACCTTACGTATGAAGAACCTCCGTCCGTGCCTCACGAGACGATGTACTTCACCAATAAAGAGTCCAAGCGAGTTGTGCATCCGCACAATGACGCGATAGTGCTCAAAGCCCATGTGGCTAATAACTTGGTGAAAAGGGTTCTCATCGACAACGGCAGTGCTGCCGACATAATTTTCAAGACCACCCTAGAGTGCATGAAGCTCAAGGGGCTACGCCCAGCTCCGATCCAAACACCCCTATTTGGGTTCACTAGGGAGAGGGTCATGACCGAAGGCATCATCGATCTACCGATCACCTTCGGAACTCCCGGAGGCATTGAAGTCGTTCACATGGTCCCATTCCTAGTGGTTGATCAAGAGTCGCCCTACAATATAATCGTTGGGCGACCCCACGCGGAACCGACTAAGGGCTATTACTTCTACATACCACCTACTGGTGAAGTTCCCTACCGAGGAGGGAATCGGTATCATGGCTGGAGATCAATCCCAAGCCAGAACATGCTAAGTCCAAGGAATCGATGGAAAACCCGTTAGAAAAACGGTTAACACGATCTCCCAACTTAGAGACAGCGTCGAGTCAACCAAAGTCCTCCGCAAAATCCACGAAGACATCTGCATGACACCCAAGTGCAAGGTCTCGGCATCCTCATCCCAAACGGGGAAGGACCCTGCAGAGTCCGCCAAGTCATACATGACGGGACCTACTACATCGAATACACGGACGAGACCCTGATCTATCACCCGTGGAATACGGAACACTTGAGGAAGTACTATCAATAGCCACTACTTCCCCCATTTTATTGCTTTTCTTTCAAACATTCAATAAGGCCTACGAGCTAATGTTTTAGGATTTCAAATTTTTGCAATATCAATAAAGTTCGAGGTTTTTCTTTCAAAATCCACTTTATCAAAGTTTTTCGATCATCAAGATAACGCTTGTAAACCCAAAACCTGGGGGCTAGTGACATAGGCAACAGTCAGTACGCGCAAAATCCTCAAGAAAGTACGCTCCACAAAAAGAAAGAACGCTCCACCAAAACAAAACACCAGAACATAAACGGGAACGGGCGTTCACCTAAGACGCCTCCGCGGCGCGCCGTAAGACATCCATGAGATAAAGGCTTAAGACGCCTCCGCGGCGCGCCATAAGACATCCATGAGATGCAGGCAAAAGACGCCTCCGCGGCGCACCGTAAGTCATCCATGAGATGCAGGCTTAAGACGCCTCTGTGACGCGGCATAAGACATCCATGAGATGCAGGCTTAAGACGCCTCCGCGGCGCGCCATAAGACATCCATGAGATGCAGGCTTAAGACGCCTCCGCGGTGCGCCATAAGACATCCATGAGATGCAGGCTTAAGACGCCTTTGCGGTGCACCGTAAGACATCCATGAGATGCAGGCTTAAGACGCCTCTGTGACGCGGCATAAGACATCCATGAGATGCAGGCTTAAGACGCCTCCGCGGCACGCCGTAAGACATCCATGAGATGCAGGCTTAAGACGCTTCCGCGGCGCACCATAAGACATCCAAGAGATGCAGACTTAAGACGCCTCCACGGCACGCCATAAGACATCTATGAGATGTAGGAAAAAGAAGCCTCCGTGGCGCGCCGTAAGACATCCATGAGATGCAGGCTTAAGACGCCTCCGCGGCGCGCCATAAGACATCCATGAGATGCAGGCTTTAGACGCCTCCGCGGCGCGTCGTAAGACATCCATGAGATGCAGGCTTAAGACGCCTCCGCGGTGCGCCATAAGACATCCATGAGATACAGGCTTAAGACGCCTCCGCGGCGCGCCATAAGACATCCAAGAGATGCAGGCTTAAGACGCCTCCGCGGCGCGCCATAAGACATCCATGAGATGTAGGAAAAAGACGCCTCCGCGGCGCGCCATAAGACATCCAAGAGATGTAGACTAAAGACGCCTCCGCGGCGCGCCATAAGACATCCAAGAGATGCAGGCTTAAGACGCCTCCGCGGCGCGCCATAGGTCATCCAAGAGTTGCAGGCTAAAGTCGTCCCTCGCGACGCGCCTAAGACGCCTACATGGCGCACCGAAGCCACCTACATGGCGCACCCAAGACGTCTACATGGCGCACGTAAGACGCCTACATGGCGCACCAAAGCTGTCCCTCGCGACGCACCAAAGACGCCTCCGCGACGCGCCGTAAGACATCCATGAGATGCACGCAAAAGACGCCTCCGCGGCGCGCCATAAGACATCCAAGAGATGCAGGCTTAAGACACCTCCGCGGCGCGCCATAGGTCATCCAAGAGATGCAGGCTAAAGTCGTCCCTCTTGATGCGCCTAAGACGCCTATATGGCGCACCGAAGCTGCCTACATGGTGCACCCAAGACGCCTACATGGCGCACCTAAGACGCCTACATGACGCACCAAAGCTGTCCCTCGCGACGCACCAAAGATGCCTCCGCGGCGCGCCGTAAGACATCCATGAGATGCATGCAAAAGACGCGTCTGCGGCGCGCCATAAGACATCCAAGAGATGCAGGCTTAAGACGCCTCCGCTGCGCGCAATAGGTCATCCAAGAGATGCAGGCTAAAGTCGTCCCTCGTGACGCGCCTAAGACGCCTACATGGCGCACCCAAGACGCCTACATGGCGCACCAAAGCCGTCCCTTGCGATGCACCAAAGACGCCTATATGACGCACGTAAGACGCCTACATGGCGCAACCAAGTCGTCCCTCGTGACGCACCTAAGCCATCTCGAATGATGCACCCAAGTCGTCCCTCGCGATGCACCTGAGTTGTCCCTCATGACGTACGTAAGACGCCTATGTGGCGTAACCAAGTCGTCCCTCGCGACGCACCTAAGACGCCTACATGGCGCACTTAAGATGCCTACATGGCACACCTAAGAAACCTACATGGCACATCTAGGCCATCCCTCGCGACGTGCCTAAGCCGCCTAAACGACATACAGAGTCGTTTCTCACGACGTGCTCTGAGTCGCCACAAGGCGTTGCGTATGATGACTAATCGTAACGCACTCGAAGCCGCCACAAGGCACACCTGAATCGCCATACTAGGCGCAATTCATACCATCTTCGCCATCGCTAACTAAGCACGATCACACTCGCCTTGGGAGACTCCCCATTCCATGCGAGCTAATTGAAGATGCTCGCGAAGACTCGCAAACTCCGCCTCTGAGCGAGAACCTCGCTCGGCCTGAGATAGCTGAGACTTCGCTCGAGCAAGCCCCTCCTGGAAGAGTCCCAGGCAACGAATAAGGTCGTGTACAATCTTCTCGAGCCGAGCCTTGGCCCTCAAGTCAAGTCACTCTCCTCGAGTCGAGCCCTGCTCCTCGAGTCAAGTCATTCTCCTCGAGCCGAGCCTTGCTCCTCAAGTCAAGTCATTCTCCTCGAGCCGAGCCTTGCTCCTCGGGTCGAGCCTTGCTCCTCGAGTCGAGTCACTCTCCACGAGTCGAGCCTTGCTCCTCGAGTCGAGTCATTCTCCTCGAGTTGAGCCTTGCTCCTCGAGTCGAGTCATTCTCCTCGAGTTGAGCCTTGCTCCTCGAGTCGAGTCAATCTCCTCGAGTCAAGCCTTGCTCCTCGAGTCGAGTCATTCTCCTCGAGTCGAGTCCCACTCCTCGAGTCGAGTCACTCTCCTTGAGTTGAGTCACTCTCCTCGGGTTGAGTCTTGCTCCTCGAGTCGAGTTATTCTCCTCGAGTCGAGTCCTGCTCCTTGAGCAAGCACCTGAAATGATTTGAAGAGCAGGTTGGCCAAAGCAAGACTATTGCAAAACAAGACGAAAAAAACAAACAAACAAACAGAGGGAAACTTACCCTCTACGCGTCAAAAACGCCATGACAGAAGAAGTGTAAATCGCTACTCATTACGATGTCCCTTCATGCCTTCAGCGGAGACTATCTGCCCTAGGATTGACAGAAAAGTTAGCCTGAATCGGAGTAACACTGCTCCAAAGGCCTCAACAGAGACCCGCACACTCGTCTGGGGAATAAGGGCCGATCTTCCGAACGTAGACGGAGAAGTGTCACCAAAGCTGGAATGGCGGATGCCCCGTGAGACCGACTTATGCTTTATGCATGATCGAACTTTGAGCATTGATCCCCAAGCAGTTGAAGCCCTCCGGTGCGGCAGAGCCTTCCACCAGGTACCACTCCGCCTTCTCGAAGCATCGGCCCGCAGCATCAACCTCCATCTCCGAGACCTCGGAATGAGCACGCCTTTGCAAAATGCAAAAGTGCAGTCGCCTTCCAAGCTGGCCGAGATGGAAGCCATGATCTTTCCCTAATAGGTCACGATTACACAATCGTCACCCTGCTAGTCACCGTCGAGTCCCATGGACTCCGGGTTGATGATATCATCAAACAAAACGCCATGGAAGAAAGACTTAGGCAGGACTTCGCCAAAAGATCAACAAGCCGCAACACGCCGGTCCGTCTCTGTACACGCACATGCAATACTTGTGCATGCATGTCCCCGTCGCTCCGGGGCTAGAGCGATGGATGCAATCGCGTCCACCTCGCCCACGTTGAGCTACGCCTCGTATCCGCTTGGATCCTCCTCCACGTGTTGATCATACGATCGTGTTGAGAGAGACAGAAAAGCGAGAGAGCTACTTGCAATTGTGAAAACATACTTTGTAACCACAAAGGTTTCGCGACGGCGAAGCTTTGGGAAATAAATTTTCCTCAAACACCCGGCTGAAACAACTAAAGTTCACCGCCCGAAGCCTCCCGAGCGATGAACTTGGGGGGGCTAATGTTGTCGGTCATTTTCGGAAAACCCGGAATGCCGAGAAGACACGTCGCTCAAAGGGCCGATGGTCAGGCCGGAGGTCCTGAAGAGTGGCAAGCCTTCCATCATGAGTCGTTAGCAAGCCCCCATGTAGAAACTTTCAGCCTCCTCGAGTTGAGTCACTCTCCTCGAGTCGAGCCTCGCTCCTCGAGTCGAGTCTCGCCCCTCGAGTCGAGTCATTGTGTCCATGAGTCGATTAACAAATCCTCGTGTTGACCTCGATGCCTCGAGTATGGACTTTACGTTCCACGCAACTCACGAAATCTCAAGTCTCGAACGCCCAACGGGCCGGATAAACGAAGACCACTAAGGTCCATAAGAGTCCCACAAGACGGGGCGCGCACACGTAGCATGCCATGCGCCGCGCCAGCCATGGGCGCGAAGCGCTAGTCAGGCGCGCGCCGCGGCACCAAGCACACCGCGCGCGCATGGCGCATGGCATGCCGCGCCAGTCGGAGGCGCGTCACGCCACCAATCACACCGCGCGCGCATGGCGCATGGCGTGCCGCGCCAGTCGGAGGCGCGCCGCGCCATCAAGCACACCGTGCGCGCATGGCGTGCCGCGCCAGTGTGAGGCGCGCCGCACTCCACTACTTGGCGGGGCGCGCTCGAGCGCGCTCTTCAGTCCCACATGGACGAAATAAAAGCCTCCTAGGCCCCTCTAACTACTATAAATACCCCCTTTCATTGAGAGGAAAACCATCCCATTCATTCTCAAGAAACTTGAGACTTCTCTCTGCTTCTTTGGATGCCATCCTTGGCCTGAAGTGGATTCTCCTCGATTTCTCGTTCTCAGAGATTCCGAAGCGCTCCCGGGGACTCCTGAGCGCCGCCTCTCTCGATCGAACGACTAATCCCGAGCCTATGATTGCTCTGGAAGTTTTCGACTGAAAATCGCCTACGCGTCTAGCACACTAGACGCGTCCAGCATTTCTGACAAGAAATCGCCTACGCGTCCTGCATTTTCGACTGAAAATCGCCTACGCGTCCGAAATCTCAACCACAACAAGGAACTCTTCACTTAGAGTCTCCCGCGTCTCCAAAATAGAGAAAACACACATTCTCCGAGGACTCCTCTGCGCTCTGTCTCCTTTGTCGAGCACACCCTCCAGGCTCACGCCTCGCACTGCGTTACATACGCCCTGAACTACGTTCTGACCTGATCCCACACACGGGTACGTAGGCAACCGACACAAAAGGCACGGTCACTCCTCCTCCTCACCCCTTCTCTCCTCTGAGAGGCGGGTTGATCGAAGAAAGCCTAGCTCGAGACTTTCGAGTTGACACTTTTGGCCCGGGTGCGATCACTTGGTCCGGCCTTGGATCGAACCGCCCGAGGTATATAATCATTGTTCATTTTCGTGCGACAACAGTATATCCTATCTAGCTGATGATATTCATGAAGGGTAAACATAGATAATATTCAGTGGATCCACTCATCACAGTTAAGTTGAATTCTTGAGTAGAAAACAAATTCATTTGAACCGAGAGATTTTCAGTGTCAACTCTTTAGTGGAGTCAGTTGTTGTCGCACAAAAATGAACAACTATTTAAAACCTCGGGCGGTTCGATCCAAGGCCGGACCAAGTGATCGCACCCGGGCCAAGAGTGTGAACTCGATAGTCTCGAGCTAGGGTTTTCTCCGATCAACCCGCCTCTCGGGAGAGGTAGGGGGTGAGGAGGAGGAGGAGTGACCGTGCCTTGGTTGTCGGCTGCCTACGTACCCGTGTGTGGGATCAGGTCAGAACGTAGTTCAAGCGTGTAGGACGCTGTATGAGGCGCGGAGCCTTGGTGGAGAAGCGTACTCGACGAAGGAGACGGGGCGCGAGGAGTCCTCGGCTGCGTCTCAGAACTTCGGAGATCGCGTACGCGTCTAGCGTCTTAGACGCGCGAGGGGAACTCTAGTCGAGAACCCTAGGGGCGTGCTTGAGCACCGGAGAACGTTCGGTCAGAGGGAGCGACGTCCGGGAAGTCCCCGTGAGTGCTTTGGAACCTCTGAGAACGAGGGAGAGAGAAGAGAGACTGCTTCAGGCCAAATATGGCATCCAGAGAAGCAGTTGTGAGTAAGAAATCGAGCGTGTCGATAGAAGATGAAAGGATTTATTGGATGGCTTTCCCCTCAATGGGAGGGGGTTTATATAGGTGTTTGGGGGCCTTAGGAGGCTTCTTTTTCGTCCATGTGGGACTAGGAACGCGCATGTCATCAAGTGGAGGCGCACGGCGCGTGCGGCGCACAAAGAGCGACGCACAACGCGCGGCGCGCGGCGCAGGGGGCGCGGCGCGTGGGTCATTTGGCGCGGCGCGCGGGTCATTGGACGCGGCGCAGGATGCGCGGCGCATGGAGCGCGCGGCGCGGGCGCGTCTTGGCGCGGCGCGCGGTCTTCCTGGCGCGGCGCGCGGCCTGTCTGGCGCGGCGCGCGGGCTGCTGTGCTTGGTTGGCCGGCGCGGCTGCGCGCGTGGCGCATGGCCCGTCTCGTCGGGCTCTTGCGTGCCTTTGAATATCATTCTTGCCACATGAAATATGAAGGTTTCCACTTGGTGAGAGTGACTCGATTCGAGGAGCGACTCGAGGCTTGGCTCGAGGAGTGAAGCTCGACTCGAGGAGACCGACTCGAGGCTCGACTCGAGGAACAACTCAAGGCTCGACTCGAGGAACGACTCGGGGTTCGACTCGAGGGGCATGAGGATTTGGCACGAGGACTTGTCAGTCGACTCGTGAGAGAAGGCTCGCCGCTCTTCAGGAGCTCCGGCCTGACCGTCGGCCCTTTGAACGGCGTGTCTTCCTGGCGTCTCGGGTTTTCCGAAAACGACCGACAACATCAGTTGACATTAAGCTAAACTTGGAAAAGGTTTGTGAACTTTTGAGTCCAAGAATGTTAGTTCAAGATTTGTTAATTTTGATCCATGAGGTCACTGTCACAAGTCATTTTGAGTAGGATTAGTTAAACTAGAAGCTAAGTCAAAACAAGAATAGGACAAGTTTTATGAAAATTGTCTAAAGGGTATTTTTGTCTTTTTGGACATAGGATGAAATGAATTTCAATAAATAAGTGTTTTTGACATTGTCATATGATGACAATGAATTGATCCACATGGCCAAGTCTAAGTATTTGGGCCTTGAGAATTAATTTCATTTCATAGAATTTTACTTGAAAATTCTTAATGGTTTTTTTTTATGTTGTCATGAACAAATGAAGAAAAATCTAGAAGCCCCTTCTAGAAGGTGTTGTTGTCAATGGTGCCCACAAGAAGAGTTGTAATCTTTATATTCTACATTTGATGTAATAAAGTCTCATGAAGACTCTTGCTTGTAATTGCTTATTCATTAATAAAAAGTTGAAACGTTCATTCAATCTTCCTTGTCTGAAGCTTTATGATAAAACATTAGTCTTTAGTCCATAAACAAACTAAACAACTTACGAAGAGACAAATGTAGATTTGGATGAACAAACTCTTCGTAGTTTGCTTAAAACGATATATTCGCAATCTAAGGGTCAAATGACTATTGACCTCAGTATGATTGTTAGAAGAATCTATGATGTCTGGTTATGAGGCATTGAGAGTTGGAGACTTTATAGTTCTTCTAGGTATCTTCCGAAGGTACTGAATTGACCAGTGCACTTCTAGAGATAAGATAAGAACAAACCATTTAACCTCTTATGTCTCGAAGTCACTATGTATGAATTGCATCGTGCTTACCTTAATCCTGAAATGAGACATGTCATTTCACACCTTAGTATTCTCATTTGAGAAAGTCAGAGTTCGGACTCACTATGTGATTCCGAACAGGGCCTATTGGTGAAGTACTAAGTTGTGAGAATGTCATGAGTAACTTTGTGAAGTTCTCATAGATATGGAATTCATGTACAAGATTGCTGAAATGCAATGTATATCACCTCATGCTTTGTTCCTTGGAGTGTGAATAAATGAACTGGCCAGTGTCCAAATTGAGTCTTGACTCTTTTGGATGAAACAATGTGACTTGTTAGCTCCTCGGCAATACATTGTTTCTAACTTATTCACAAGCGACAAAGGAGTTGAGGAAATAACAGCTAGAAGGGTAAAATGATAATTTTGTAAATCCCGACTAGCTGATGATATTCATGAAGGGTAAACACAGATAACATTCAGTGGATCCGCTCATCATAATTAGGTTGAATTCTTGAGTAGAAAATAAATTCATTTGAACCGAGAGATTTTCAGTGTCAACTCTTTAGTGGAGTCAGTTGGCATTAAGCTAAACTTGGAAAATGTTTGTGAACTTTTGAGTCCAAGTGTTTAGCTCAAGCTTTGTTCATTTGGGTCCATGAGGTCACTGTCACGAATCACATCGATTAGAAATAGTTAAACTGGAAGCTAAGTCAAAATAATAACGAAAATTGTCGAAAGGGTAATTTTTACTTTTTGGACATGGCATGAAATGAATGTCAATAAATTTTTTTGACAATGTCATATGATGACATATTATATCACATGGCCATAACATGTTTATTGGGCCTTGTGAATTAATTTCATTTCATAAGAATTTTATTGAAATTCTTAATGGGCCTTTCTTATGTTGTCATGAACAAATGAAGAAGCTTCTAGAAGCTCCTTCTAGATGAGAAATGGGCGCCTAAATACCCAAGAGAAAGAGAGTTCCTTTTGTGCATTAATGTATGAAGATACTTGCCAAAAGAAAAAGAGGAAACAAATTTCCCATGCTTGAATAGGGAATTTCGGCCAAGGCAACCACGAGAGAAACAAAAGAGGAAACTAATCCCTTAGGGATTTGCATGAGGTGGGCGCCTATCTTGGATAGGAATGGGCAATAAAAGATTGCTCATAAAGGCTTGGAAAATAAGAGGAAACTACTTCTTTCCAAGGCCAACCCTTCTCCTATAAATAGGACCCTCATTCCTCTCATTCTATTCATTCCACATAAGTTAGAGATTGAGAGTCTCTCTCTCTAGAACTTGTGGCCGCCCCTCTCCTCTCTCTCTCTAGTCAATTTTGTTTTATTGTTTTGGCACCTAGGTCCTCATTTGACCTAGAGTTTAGCTCTGCGACTTCAAGACTCGTTCTTAAGTCGTAGTGTTTGAAAGTGCCCACTCACTGATTCCTTTATTTCGAGTGATTTAGTGATAGAAACTTTCGTGGTTGCTCGAGGTGCCGAGGAAAGAAAGAGAGACGTGCTGCGAGGGGAGACGAGCGTTGCAAACTTTCCAAAAGCTTCTCAAAGTTCAAGCTTCAAGAAAGGTTAGTAAACTTCTTAGCTCATAATAGTTTTTATTTATATGTACTTGCTCTTTGTCTAGGTTAGTAAAAACTGTTTTACTTGTAAAAGAAAATTTTAAAATTCTGCCGCTTTGCGAAGCGTTAAACTTTTTCTTAAACCCTAGATCAATTCCAACAATGGTATCAGAGCTATGATCAAAGATATGCATGTACATGTATTTAAAAATATGAGCTTGAAAATCGTTTTCGAAAGTTTACTAATTTTGTGACAAGTTAGAATTGTTATCTTAGATTTTTTTTAATTTAATGCTCATGACTTTAAATTAAAAATCATGTTGATTTTCTATGAGTTTGGGATGTTATTAAAACACATTAGAATCAGTTCTAAAAGTTTTTAATTTTTTATATTGAAAAACGTGTTTTAAAGGTTTGAGAAATTTCGAGTAAATTTTTGTGACTAGTTTTCTTGTCTTACTAGTTTCTTATTTTTACTTGAATTGTTTTATGCTTGTTGTTGTTTCTTTTATGCCTTGTTATTACCTTGCTAATAAAACACAAATAAAAGCTTTAACAACCTTCATAAAACGTTCCGTTACACTCGATTCTTTTTCGCACCTAAAAAGGACCAAGCTTTAATTATTTCTTTTTCTTCGAGCTGGAGTAAACCCGCTTTAATTTAATGATTCTTGAATCAAATTAAAGCTCTGTCTGTCCTCTGTCCAATGCCACCGGTTTCAGGTCAAAAGGACATCGCCGCCGCCAGTTATGGCGATTTTACTCCGAGGTGCGCGGCTGTTCCGAAACTCCAGTTTTTTAGAGTTCCGGATTTTCAGCCCCACTACCATGAGTTATTGAACTCTAATGAGAAAATTTTCTTGAGCAAATTTTTTTTTTATAAGATTATAAACATGATGTATAAGATTAAAAAGTTTTGATTTTTGGAAGATTAATTGAAATTGAGTTTTTACAAAAACTAGTTTGAATTTTGAAAAACCGTTTTCACTTTCAAACTTGAAAATATTTTGTCATCCAAATCAAATAAGTTTTCAAAATGTTTTCAAAACTATATCTATATCACATATGTTCAAAATCCATATGCTCTTGAAAAATTTGAGTGGGAGGTCTCCTTGTAGACAAGCCGAAAAATAAAAAGATGTGTAATCTCAAACTTTCAAGTGTTCGAGTGAGTTGAAGTTCACACTTCCCTCACGCACTTTCCCGAAATAGAAAATAGGAAAAGATCGAGTATGTACCTTGTGCCTTTATGCACTAACACTGCTCTGAACATGTCGATCTAGGATTATCTTCTAGTTGTCCACTCTATCGCTCTCTAACTAGGAAATCCGTTTCCGAACTTATAAGAGTCGATGAACCAACTCCAAAAACTAAGTGGGAGGGTTATACTTGTTGTTTGTAACCCGCGATCCCCAACACTAATGAAAGAAGCAATTAATGTGGGACTAAGAGCCGCTCTTGCGACCCTCACTTAAATGGGAGTACTCCAAGGCGTTCTTGCTTCGATCATTGCTCAATGAGCTACGTCCGAGAGTGAGACGATGATGACAAGGCCTCCCCTTGGGGGATTGTTTTTCAAAGTTAATCTTTTGGACTAAGTGGTTGGTTACACACTTAGACTCAATCCCTAGTAATCCTCCCTCGAGGCCCTGCGAAAGGATGTGAGTGATCAAACCAATTTACAAGGTGGCTAGTCAAAAATGGTGTATTGACATCTTGGCTAAGCATTAATGATGTGTCATTTACTTATAAATGGAAATTTTTTGCGGCATTCTCTTGAGGGAGTAAATTATCGTTTGGTTTATAACACCTTTGGATTTTATAAAGTCTTAAATAAAACTTAAATCCTAAACCAAAGACTAATCATAAACTTGTTTCAACTATAAGCAACATGTCTCTCAACACTCTTTCTCTTTCTTTCATCCTTTCCTCGAACAAACTTGAAAACGAAAACTACATAGACTCGAAACTTAACCTCGACACCATCCTTGCCATTAACAAGCACAAATGGGTACTCACTACCTCGTGTCCTCCTCTGACGAATGATGATTCGACTCAAGAGGACACTGACGCCTTAGCGGCCTGGCTTCGATCCGATGAGATTGTGAGGTGCTATATCTTGGCATCTATGAACAATATGCTGAAAGAGCAACATCCTAACATCGAGACTGCCGCCGAAATGCTCTACAATCTCCTTGAGATGTTTGGAGGGCAAGGGCGTCAAACAAGGCAACAAGCAGTCCGACAGTTTATGAACTGTCACATGAAGGCTAGGACTCCTGTTGGAGACTTTATGATACTGATCATTAGTTTTCTAAATAAAATGGAAATCCTGGGATCTGAGATTGATGAGAAGAGTATCATAGATATGATCTTAGAATCTCTCCCCGCATCTCTTGATTCCTCCAAGATGAACTACTCCATAAACAAGCTAGAGTACACTGTTACCAAGCTTATGAAAGAACTTCACACTGCTGTAGGTCTCACTAAGAGAAAGAGGAATCAAGGAGAGGCACATGCTACTGAGCACAAAGCCTCCGCCTCTAGAACTGAGAAGGGACCTTACAAGGCCGATAAAAGGAACTGTCCCGCCTATCTCAAAGCAAAGGAACATAGTATTGTACTAGTTACCGAAGCATGCTTAGTAGCTGATAATGTATCAACGTGGATTCTTGACTCCGCTGCTACTAACCATATTTGTTGTTCCATGAATGGTTTCAAGAAAACCAAAAGCTTAGAGGAAGGCGAGTTCTGTTTCAAATGGGGTGATGGGAGCCTGGTGTCTGCAAAGGTTGTGGGATCTGTGACGCTGTCTTTTGAAGACCGCACTTTAAACTTGAATAATGTTTATTTTGTTCCTACCTTTGGGAAGAACTTAATATCCGTTGCTCGTCTTCGTGAGCAAGATTATTGTTTAAAGTTCATTAAGAATGGAATTCGTATTTCGTTTCCTGATAATTCTTTTGTCACTGATGCATGTATGAAGAATTCTCTTTTCTACATCTATCCCACTCAACCTTCTCTTTTAGACACCGAAATAGATAATGATCTAATTAGGGAGCCAAAGAGGATCAAACTTTCTGAATCCTCTGATCTAACAAAATCAACATTCCTATGGCACTTGAGACTTGGTCATATCAGTCTAGATAGGATTAAGAGACTTGTGAGGGACGGTCCACTTCAAGACTCTGCAATAGGTTCACTACCTACTTGTGAATCCTGCATAGAAGGAAAAATGACTAAGCGACCTTTCTCCGATAAAGGTCGAAGAGCCACTGAGTTGCTGGAACTAGTACATTCTGTTGTATGTGGTCCGCTCAACCAACAGGCACGTGGAGGATACGAATACTTCGTTACCTTCACCGATGATTACTCACGATATGGGTTTGTCTATTTGCTCAAACAGAAATCCGAGACCTTTAACGTATTTAAGGTCTTTAGGGCTTTAGTGGAAAAGCAAACTGGCAAAGTGATCAAAACCCTTCGATCTGATCGAGGTGGTGAGTATATGTCTGGAGAGTTCGATGACTTTCTTAAAGAAGAAGGTATCGCTTCTGAGCTTACCGCACCTGGCACACCTCAACAAAACGGAGTGTTAGAGAGAAGAAACCGAACTCTTATGGAGATGGTTAGATCAATGATGAGTTACTCATCACTTCCTCTTTCCTTTTGGGGATATGCCCTCGAAACAGCCGCTTACATTATGAACCAAGTTCCATCCAAAACGGTTCCTGGTACTCCTTATGAACGATGGACAGGCCGTAAAGTAAATCTTGGCCGCATCAAAATTTGGGGTTGCCCCGGACACGTGCTGCGGCAAAAGACTAGCAAGTTGGCTAGTAGGTCAGAATTGTGTATGTTCGTTGGATATTCAAAGGAAACCAAAGGTTTCACATTCTATAGTCCCGAGAACGATAAGACTTTCGTTAGCACGAATGCTCGTTTCCTTGAGGACGACTTTATGATGGATGCAAAACCTAGAAGCAAAATTGTGCTAAAAGAAAAGTTGGGTGAGGAAGCTTCTACCTCATCTGTAAGAACTGTTCTTACCCCAACTGAAACACAACCTAACTCTTCAGAATCTCGTCAGGTATTACTTCGACGCAGTAGGAGGGCTACTCAAAAGCCTTACAGGTACGTGTCCTATGGAGACTCTCTCGTAGCCGTCTCTGACATGGATGATACTGTTTCCTATAGCAAGCGATGGCTTGTTCTGAATCAAACCTTTGGCTTGATGCCATGAAAGTTGAAATGCACTCGATGTATGTCAACAAAGTCTGGAAACTTGTAGACCTTCCTGAAGGGATTAAACCCGTAGGGTGTAAGTGGATACACAAGAAGAAAATGGGTCCGGATGGAAACGTCGAGACGTTCAAGGCACGACTTGTGGCTAAGGGTTATACCCAAAAAGAAGGGATTGACTATGAAGAAACCTTCTCGCCAGTCATGATGCTTAAATCCATCCACATACTTCTATCCATAGTTGCAGCTCTCGATTATGAGATTTTGCAAATGGATGTCAAGACTACCTTCTTGAATGGCAATCTTGACGAGCGCATTTGTATGGCTCAACCAGACGGTTTCGTGGAAGAAGGTCAAGAGACCAAGGTTTATGAGTTTCTTGAGTCCATTTATGGATTAAAGCAAGCATCTAGGTCATGGAATATTAGATTCGAGGAAACTGTAAAGAGCTTCGGCTTTGAGCAGTCAATAGATGAACTGTGTGTTTACAAGTTAATGCACGAAGCGTTAAACTTTTTCTTAACCCTAGATCAATTCCAACAATTTGCTGCTCCTTGACTGGTTTCAGGAAAAGCAAAAGCTTAGAGGAAGTCGACTTCTGCTTCAAGTGGGTGATGAGAGCTTAGTGTATGCAAAGGCTGTGGGATCCATGATGCTTTCTTTTGAAGACCGCACTTTAAACTTGAATAATGTTTATTTCGTTCCTTCCTTTGGAAAGAACTTAATATCTGTTGCTCGTCTTCTTGAGCAAGATTATTGTTTAAAGTTCATTAAGAATGGAATTCGTATTTCGTTTCCTGAAAATTCTTTTGTCACTGATGCATGTATGAAGAATGCTCTTTTCTACATCTATCCCACTCAACATTCTCTTTTAGACACCGAACTATTTAATGATCTAGTTGAGGAGCCAAAGAGGATCAAACTTTCTGATTCCTCCGATCTAATAAAATCAACATATCTCTGGCACTTAAGACTTGGACATATCAGTCTAGACAGGATTAAGAGACTTGTGAGGGACGGTCCACTCCAAGCCTCTGCAATAGGTTCACTACCTACTTGTGAATCTTGTATAAAAGGAAAAATGACTAAGCGGCCTTTCTCAGCTAAGGGTCGAAGAGTCACTCAGTTACTGGAACTTGTACATTTTGATGTATGTGGTCCGCTCAGTATACAGGCATGGGGAGGATACGAATACTTCGTTACCTTCACCGATGATTACTCAAGATACAGTTTTGTTTATTTGCTCAAACACAAATCCGAGACTTTAACGTATTTAAGGTCTTTCAGGCTTTAGTGGAAAAGCAAACTGGAAAACAGATCAAAACCCTTCGATCCGATCAAGGTGGTGGGTATATGTCTGGATAGTTTGATGACTTTCTTAAAGAAGAAGGTATCGCTTCTCACCTTACAGCTCCTAGCACACCTCAACAAAACGGAGTGTCAAAGAGAAAAAACCGAACTCTAGTGAAGATGGTTAGATCAATGATGAGTTACTCATCACTCCCTCTATCCTTTTGGAGATATGCCCTCGAAACAACAGCCTACATTCTGAACCAAGTTCCATCTAAAACGGTTCCTAGTACTCCTTATGAACAATGGACTAGCCGTAAAGTAAATCTAGGTCACATCCGAATTTGGGGTTGCCCTGCCCATGTGCTAAGGCAAAAGACTAGCAAGTTGGCTAGTAGGTTAGAATTATGCCTGTTCGTTGGATATCAAAAGGAAACCTTTCACATTCTATAGTCCCGAGGACGACAAGAATTTTGTTAGCATGACGCTCGTTTCCTTGAGGAGGACTTTATGAAGGATGTATAACCTAGAAGCAAAATTGTGCTTGAAGAAAATTTGGGTGAGGAAGCTTCTACCTCATCTGTAAGAACTGTTCTTACCCAATCTGAAACACAATATAACTCATCAGAATCTCGTCAAGTAGTACTTCGATGTAGTGGGAGGGCTACTCAAAAGCCTGACAGGTACATGTCTTACGGAGATTCTCTCGTAGCCGTCTCCGACATGGATGACCCTGCTTCCTACAGCCATGAAATGGCTGGTTCTGAATTAAACCTTTGGCTTGACGCCATGAAAGTTGAAATGCACTCGATGTATGTCAACAAAGTCTGGAAACTTGTAGACTTTGCCAAAGGGATTAAACCTGTAGGGTGTAAGTGGATATAGAAGAAGAAAATGGGTCCGGATGGGAACGTCGAGACGTTCAAAGCATGACTAGTGGCTAAGGATTATACCCAAAAAGAAGGGATTGACTATGAAGAAACCTTTTCATAGTCCAAGGTTTCATGGAAGAAGGTCAAGAGACCATGGTTTATGAGTTGCTTAAGTCCATTTATGGATTAAAGCAAGCATCTAGGTCATGGAATATTAGATTCGAGGAAACTGTAAAGAGCTTCGGTTTTGAGCAGTCAATAGATGAGCCGTGTGTTAACAAGTTAATATACGAAGGCAAAGTTGTGTTTCTGGTACTGTATGTCGATGATATATTACTCATAGGTAATGATGTGGGTAAGTTATTTGAGGTTAAGGTCTAGCTAGCAAAAAAATTCGATATGAAGGATCTAGGAGAAGCCGCGTACATTCTGGAGATCCAAATCTTTCGAGATCGGAAGAACCGGACTCTGTCGCTCTCTTAAGCATCTTATATTGATAAGGTGATGGATCGCTTCTCGATGCAAGACTCCAAGAAGGGCCAAACACCCTTTAGGCATGGAGTCTCACTCTCTAAGGACCAGTCTCCCAAGACTGCACAAGAGATTGAGGACATGAGAAAAATTTCTTACGCCTCAGCCGTAGGAAGTCTCATGTATGCTATGCTTTGCACTAGGCCAAATATCTGCTTCGTAGTTGGCGTACTTAGCCGTTTTCAATCCAACCCTGGACGCGAGCATTGGATTGCTGTTAAGCATGTACTTAAATATCTTCGGAGAATTAGGAACTAGATGCTTACATATTAAGGTACAGACCTGACTATGCTGGGATATACCGATTCCGATTTTCAAGAGGATAAGGATTCCAGGAAATCCACTTCGGGATATGTGTTCATCCTTAATGGTGGAGCAGTTGTGTGGAGGAGTATTAAACAGTCTTGCATCGCTGACTCGACAATGGCAGCATAATATGTGGCTGCTTTTGAAGAATCCAAGGAGGTTGTATGGCTTAGAAAATTCCTTAAGTATATGGAAGTCGTTCCAAACGTAGATGAGCCCATGACCCTTTATTGTGATAACAGTAGGGTTGTCGCTAACTCAAGGGAGCCTTGAAGCCATAAGCTGTCTAAACATATTGAGAGGAAATATCATTTTATTCGAGAGATCGTGCAGCGTGGAGATGTGGTGGTTAAGAAGATCTCAACAGTGGACAACCTGGAAGATCCAATCACCAAGGCCCTAGCAAACAAGGTCTTCGACCAACATCGGGAGGGATTAGGCATGAAGGACTACTCACATCTTCTTTGAGTCAAGTGAGAGTTTGTTGTCAATGGTGCCCACAAGAAGAGTAGTAGTCTTTACTTATGTACATTTTGATGTAATAAAGTCTCACGAAGACTCTTGCTTGTAACTGCTGAATCATTAGTATAAGTTGAAATGTTCATTCATTCTTCCTTATCTGTTTGAAGATTTATGATAATCTATAGTCTTTAGTCGTCAAACAAACCTAACAACATATAAAGAGACAAATGTAGACTTACATGAACAAACTCTTCATGGTTTGCTTAAAACAATATATTCGCAATCTAAGGATCAAAGGACTATTGATCTCAGTGCGATTGTTAGAAGAATCTATGATGTCTTGTTATGGGACATAGAGAGTTGGAGACTCTATAGTTCTTCTAGGTATCTTCTAAAGGTACTGAATTGTCCAGTGCACTTCTAGAGACAGAATAAGAACAAACCATTTAACCTCTTATGTCTCGAACTCACTACGTGTGAATTGCATCATGCTTACCTCAATTTTGAAATGAGACATGTCATTTCATAGCTTACGTATTCTCATTTGAGAAAGTCAGAGTTCGGATTCACTATGTGATTCTGAACAGGACCTATTGGTGAAGTACTAAGTTATGAAGATGTCATAAGGAATTTTGTGAAGATCTCATAGATAAGGAATTCATGTACAAGATTGTTGAAATGCAATGTATATCACCTCATGCTTTGTTCCTTGGAATATGAATAAATGAACTGGCCAGTGTCCAAATTGAGTCATGACTCTTTAGGATGAATCAATGTGACTTGTTAGCTCCTCGTCACTACATTGTTTCTAACTTATTCACAAGCGACAAAGGAGTTGAGGAAATAACAGCTAGAAGGGTAAAATGGTAATTTTGTAAGTCCCATCTAGCTGATGATATTCATGAAGGGTAAACATAGATAATATTCAGTGGATCCACTCATCACAATTAAGTTGAATTCTTGAGTAGAAAACAAATTCATTTGAACCGAGAGATTTTCAGTGTCAACTCTTTAGTTGAGTCAATTGACATTAAGCTAAACTTGGAAAAGGTTTGTGAACTTTTGAGTCCAAGAATGTTAGTTCAAGCTTTGTTCATTTGGATCCATGAGGTCACTGTCATAAGTCATTTCGAGTAGGATTAGTTAAACTAGAAGCTAAGTCAAAACAAGAAGTAGAGAAGGACCGACTTCATTCACAGCGGGGAGTCCCCCATCCTTTGTGAGAGAAGTCTCGATGTCATCCGAATTGCCAGTACCCTCATAATCAGGGTCGCGGTTGTGACTTTCCTCATTGAGGCCCTCGAGATCCCCAACAGGGATCACCGCGTTATGCGTAGGTTGTTTCGCAGCCCGTCGGCTGTGGTACCTCGCGTTCTTCACCTTTAGTTGGCAGATATTCTCCTCCAACTCCATGATGCGGTCGTCCCTGCTATTGATAGAGATGGTGAGCGGGTCGAGCTCTCTTCATGGAGCGACTCTTCATCACCATACGCTCGGGAGCGCAAGAAATATTTTTTGGTCCCAGTAGCGTTACCAGGGTTGTTAACGCCCTCAGAACGTATGAGTGGCTGACTACTCATCTTTTCTAGTGTCCGAGAAAGTCGAGTCTTCAAGAGAAAAGAAAAAGATGGACATAAGAGATTTCGGGCTAAACAAGTCCGGAAGTCCCCTCCTTCTAGCGCCAAAATGTTGTCGCACGAAAATGAACAACGATTTAAAGCTTCGAGCGGTTCGACCCAAGGCCAGACCAAGTGGCCGCACCCAAGTCAAAGGTGTGAACTTGAAAGTCTCGAGCTGGGTCTTCTCCAATAGGAGGGCTTCTCAGAGGAGAGAATGGACGTAGTTCAAGGTCTATGTAATGCAGGAAAAAACGTAGTTCACGGTGTATGTAATGCAGTGTGAGGCGCGGAGCCTAGAAGGCGTTCTCGACGAAGGAGACAGAGCATAGAGGAGTCCTCGGCGGTGTCTCAGAACTTCATGGGACGCGTAGGATGCGTAGGCTATTTTCTATCGAAAATTGCAGAAGCGTCTATAGTGCTAGACGCGTAGGGTATTTTCAGTGAAAAACCCTAGGAGCATGCCTGGGCACTAGTCTCGGCGTTCGATCAGAGAGAGCGACGTCCGGGAGTCCTCGAGAGTGCTTCAGAATCCTTGAGAACAAGAGAAACTTGAAGAGAGCGCTCCAGGCCAAAGATGGCATCAAGAGAAGCAGAGAGGAGAGCGAGTATTCAAGAGACTCAATGGGAATGAATTGGATTCTTCCCCCTCAATGAGAGAGGGTATTTATAGTAGTTGGAGGGCCTTAAGGGGCTTGTTTCTCATCCATGTGGGACTGGGGGCGCGCGCCCCGCCAAGAGGAGGAGCGCAGTGTGTGCACGACGCGCGTTCTGCGAGGCACGGCACACAACGCGCGGCGTGCGGCATGCGGCCTCCCTATGGCGTGCTGCGCATGGCCTGCCTGGTGCGGCATGCAACGCACTATGCGCGCGCGGCCCGCCACGCGCGCGCTCTCTCCTTGAGGGGCACGCGGCACACGGCGCGCACATGGCTGGCCTTTTGTGGGCATTAATGGTATTCATTTTATTCGACCCGTTGGGCCTTTGGGACTTGAGATTTCATGAGTTGCGTGAAACATAAAATTCTATACTCGAGGGGGGTGACTCTACTCGAGGAGCGAGGCTAGACTTGAGGAGAATGACTTGACTCGAGGAGCTGAAAGTTTCGGCACGAGGACTTGCCAGTGACTCGTGACAGAAGACTTGCCGCTCTTCAGGATCTCCGGCCCTTTGAGCGGCGTGTCTTATCGGAGTTCCGGGCTTTCCAAAAATGACCGACAAAAGAAAATATTTTGAAAACTTATTTGATTTGGATGACAAAATATTTTCAAGTTTGAAAGTGAAAACGGTTTTTCAAAATTCAAACTAGTTTTGTAGAAATTCAATTTCAATTAAATATTCAAAAATCAAAACTTTTCAATCTTACACATTATGCTTATAACATTTTGAAAAACATTTTTTCTCAAGAAAGTTTTTCCATTTGAGTTCTAGAACTATTGGAATGGGAGTCGGGATTCGGAAATCAAAAATTAAATTTTCAAGAAATCCTGGAATCACGGGCAGCGTACACCTCGGAGTAAAAATGCCGTAAACGGCGACTCCGATGTCCAATTGACCTAATTCTAATTTTTTTGGAAAGTAGACTCATAGACCTTTAATTTGGTTCAGTAACCATTCTAATCCAAATTCCGAGCTGAAAGATACGTCCCTTTTACATTAGGTATTTTTTAAGCTCAAGAAAAACTGGACAGAATTTCGGTCGGGACTTAAGAGTAAAAGATTTAAGTGTAACGGAACGTTTAATTTAGTTGTTAAGTCTTTGAGATGTGTCTTATTAACATATTAATAGCATAGCGCACGAGGTAATAACAACAAAAATAAAACGAGCGAGTAAATAAGCAAAGCAAGCAAGACAATATTACTTGTCATAAATTAAAAAAATCAACATGTTTTTAATATGTTTTAATATCATCCCAAGGTTGTAGAAAATCAACATGCTTTTAGTTTTAAGACACGAGCAATAAATTAAAAAAAATCTAAAATAACAATTCTAGCAAAACCATAACTCGAGTAAATTCAAGAAAACGATTTTCAAACTCATATTTCAAATTATATGCACATGATTATACTTTGACCATAGCTCTGATACCATTTGTTGGAATAGATCTAGGGCTAAGAAAAGTTTTATCGCTTCTAACAAGCGGCGGAATATAAAAAATTTCTTTAAAACACGTAAAAGTTTTTTTACAACCTAGACAAAGTGCATGAACATATAATTTAAAATTTTAAAACTACATTTACTTTTTACTCGGTACCAACCTTGAATGGAGCTTGAACGTTGAGAAGCCTTAGGAAAGTTGAAACATTCGTCTCCCCACGCAGCTGGCCTCTCGCACCAGTCTTCTTGAACATGTGAGCAACCACAAAATTTTCTACCACTAGAGTCTTTGAGTGTGGTTAGGATTTAGTGTGTGGGCACTTTTAAACACGATAACTCAAGAACAAGTCTTTGAGCCAAAGAGCTAAAATAAATTAATGGTCTAATGAGGACCTAGGTGCCAAAACAAAGAACAAGAAGGGATTCTAGAGAGAGAGAGAGGGGCAGCCAACAAAGTAGAGAGAGAGGCTCTTAGTCTCAAAATTGTGTGTTGTGCATTGTGAATGAGGTGGGGTATTTATATTAGGAGGATTACCTTCAAAAGGTAGTTTCCTCTTTTCCATTGAATATCAAATATTCATGAGCAAATCTTATCTCCTCTTCCTTACCCCTCTTGCACGTCCAACATGCCTTCTAGAAGGCTTTGGATTTGTTTCCTCGTTTTAATTGCCTCTCTCTTGCATTGTGTGCCGCCCATCTAGTTTCCTTCTAGAGGAAATTTGTTTCCTCTTTTTCTTTTGACAAGTATCTTCATACATGAATGGACAAAATAAATCTCTCTTCTCTTGCTAAGGGTGGACGGTTTTCAGCTTCTAGAAGGAGCTTCTAGATGTTTCTTCATTTGTTCATGACAACATAAGAAAAGCCCATTAAGAATTTTCAAGTAAAATTCTATGAAATGAAATTCAATCCTCAAGCCCAATTATTTCATTATGGTCGAGTGACTTGATTCATTTTTCATTAGATGACAATATCAAAAAAAACTTATTTATTGATATTCATACCATCCTTGTTTTGACTAAGCTTCTAGTTTAACTAATATTACTCTAATGACTTATGGTAGTGATCTCATGGATCCAAGTGAATAAAGCTTGAGCTAGCATACTTGGACTCAAAAGTTCACAAACCTTTTCCAAGTTCTACCTTAATGTCAACTTACTCCACTAAGAGTTGACACTGAAATATCTCTATTCAAATGAATATATTTTATTACTCAAGAATTCTATGTAATTGTAATGAATGGATTCATTGAATATTATCTATGTTTACCCTTCATGAATATCATCAACTAGATGGGGATTTACAAAATTACCATTTTACCCTTCTAGTTGTTATTTCCTCAACTCCTTTGTCACTTGTGA
Organism: Urtica dioica subsp. dioica; assembly: GCF_054948205.1. Taxonomy (NCBI): domain Eukaryota; kingdom Viridiplantae; phylum Streptophyta; class Magnoliopsida; order Rosales; family Urticaceae; genus Urtica; species Urtica dioica. The sequence goes on from NC_142758.1 coordinate 31,757,080, forward strand.
ATAAGTTAGAAACAATGTATTGACGGGGAGCTAACAAGTCACATTGATTCATCCAAAAGAGTCATGACTCAATTTTGACACTGGCCAGTTTATTTATTCACAGTCCAAGGAACAAAGCATGAGGTGATATACATTGTATTTCAACAATTTTGTTCATGAATTTCATATTGATGAGATCTTCACAAAGTTGTTCATGACATCTTCATAACTTAGTACTTCACCAATAGGTCTTGTTTATATCACATAATGAATCTAGAACTCTGACTTACTCAAATGAGAATACGTAAGCTATGAAATGACGTGTCTCATTTTAGGATTGAGGTAAGCATGATGCAATTCATACATAGTGACTCTGAGACAGAAGATGTTAAATGGTTTGTTCTTACAATGTCTCTAGAAGTGCACTGGTCAATTCAGTACGTTCAAAAGATAAATAGGAAGAACTATAGAGTCTCCAACTCTCAATGCCTCATAACCAGACATCATAGATTCCCCTAACAATCATACTGAGATCAACAGCCGTTTGACCCTTAGATGGTGAATGTATTGTTTTAAGAAAACCATGAAGAGTTTGTTGATGCAAATCTATATTTGACTCTTTATTTGTTGTTAGGTTTGTTTAAGGGCTAAAGACTATAGTTTATCATAAAGCTTCAAACAGATAAGGAAGAATTAATGAACGTTTCAACTTTTATCAATTATTCAGCAGTTACAAGCAAGAGTCTTCGTGAGACTTTATTACATCAAATGTACAAGTAATGACTACAACTCTTCCCGTGGGCACCATTGACAACAACTTTGCCTCTCAGCACATACTTAGATGCGAGGGCTTTTAGTTTTTCGGCCCTTGCGGTCTTCGAGGAGTATCTCTCATCACAAGAAGTCCGTAATCGGGGTCATCCAAGTCGGATGAGCAGTATTCTCAATCATTCCAACCTCGTCCTATGAGACAGATGACCACGAGAGAGACTCGACCGGGATAGTTCCTAACCTTTCTTCGGTGATGCCCGAACCGAGGCGAGCAAGACCATTAGCCTCGGTGTTCTCTACCCTTGGGATCGTGATTTTCTCAAACCACGAGAAGGCGTTTGTTTTTGCCAAGTAGGCAATCATGTTAGGCTCTTTGGCGATTTAATCGCCCTTGACCTGATTTACGATTAACTACGAGTCACAGTGTATTCGTAAATTTTGTACGTTGAGCTTTTGAGCGAGCTCTAGTGCCACAATAAGGGCTTCGTACTTGGCCTCGTTGTTGGAGGCTTGGAATCCATTGTGGAGGGCATAGCGCAACTTTTCCCAATCGGGATTGGTCAAAATCACACCGGCGCCGGCCCCTAGAGTGTTGGATGCTCCGTCTACGTGTAATTCCCAGATGGGAACTATAGGGTCAACCTTTCTCTTTCGAGCTGGCAAGTCGTCGGTCTAGTAATCTTCCGCTCTTCCCATGTCAGGAGTACAGGAGAATTTTGCCACGAAATCAGCTAGGGCCTGAGCCTTTATTGCCAGTCTCGGGTGGAATTCAATTCCATACTCGCTCATATCTTAGGACCAGATCACCATGCGAGTCGATGTTAACTTTTGAAGAGATTTACCCATGGGGTATCCTATTCAGACCGCAATAGGGTGAGCTTGAAAAAAGGGGCGTAGCTTTTTGGCGGCTACAAGGAGAGCAAGAGAAAGTTTCTCTATCTCTGTATAGCGCGTTTCGGCGTCGAGTAAGGCTTTGCTCACGTAGAAGATAGGCCATTGAACCTTATCCTCTTCGCGGACTAAAACATCGCTTACTGTCCGTTCGGAGATGGCGAGGTAGACGTAGAGCATCTCACCTTCCTTTGGCTTGGAAAGAAACAGAGGTGTTCCAAAGTAAGTCTTCATATCTTGGAAGGCTTTTTCGCACTCGTCTGTCCAGACAAAGCCATCCGTCTTCTTTATAACTTTGAAGAACAATTGACACTTGTCGGTTGCCTTAGCCACAAAATGTGCGAGGCGGCAATCTGACCGGTTAGTCTCTGGACCTCTTTAACTCGTCGAGGAGATCTCATATCAAGGAGTGTCTTGTTTTTCTCAGGGTTCACTTCGATTCCTCATCGGCTGACAATGTAGCCTAGGAACTACCCGGACTCAACCCCAAACACGCATTTGTTGGGATTGAGCTTCATTTTGTAACGACGGAGGATTAAGAACATCTCCCTTAGGTTGTCTACGTGATTAGTAGTTAGTAGGCTTTTAACGAGCATATCGTCCACGTATACTTGTCGATTTGATCGGCGAAGATCCAGTTTACCAATCATCGGTAAGTAGCCCCCGCATTCTTAAGGCCAAAAGGCATGACCTTGTAGTAGTGGAGACCTCGATCAGTGACGAAAGTTGTCTTTATTTGATCGGGCTTGTGCATTCGCATCTGGTTGTAGCCAGAGTAGGTGTCCATAAAACATAGTAGCTCATGTCTGACTATGGCGTCGACCAGTTGTTCGATGCACCGAAGTGGAAAGCAATCTTTTGAGCAGGCTTTGTTAAGATCTTTGTAGTCTATACTGATGCGCCACTTCCCATTAGGCTTTTTAACCATGAACACGTTGGCCACCCACTTGGGGTATTTGGCTTCTCGTAGGAAGCTATCGTAGAGAAGTTTTTCAACCTCTTCGTTTATAGCTAGGTATCGTTCAGGATTGAACACGCGTCTAGCTTGTACTTTTTCGACGATATTCTTGTCCTCGGTCAACAGGTGCACTATCACATCGGGGTCTATTCCAGGCATGTCTACATGAATCCATGCAAAGACATCCTTAAACTCCCGAAGGAAGGATGCGAGTTGAGTTTTGATGGCGAGAGGGAGTTGTGCACCGATCTTCACAACTTGGTCAGGTTTAATTCGTCGAGAACGATGAAAGTGAGATCATCGGGGGTGTCAACCTTCCGCCTCTCGATCACATCATGGGGATCTAATTCCCTAAACTGCCGTGCGTCTTTTTTATCACACGGGTAGTCATCTTCCAGCTGGTAGATCGTGTTAGCCCTTTTTTCAGCGGGCTTGCCGTCCACTCCTTCGACGTAGCATATCCTCGCTTGGGTTTGATCTCCAGCCATGACGCCAATTCCCTCTTCGGTAGGGAATTTCACCAGTAGGTGATATGTGGATGTGATGGCCCTTGGTCATTTCAAAGTGGGTTGCCCAATGATAACATTATAGGGCCACTCCTGGTCAACCTCAAGAAATGGAACCATGTGAACGAACTCAATACCTCTGGCAGTTCTAAAGGTGGCCGGTAAATCGATGATTCCTTCAGTCAAGACCTTTTCTCCCTTGAACCCAAACAAAGGTGTTTGGGTCGGGATGGGGTGGAGCCCCCCCGAGCTTCATGCGCTCTAGGGTAGTCTTAATGATTATATCGGCTACGCTGCCGTTATCGATAAGGACCCTTTTCACCAATTTGTGAGCTACTTGGGCTTTGAGGACTATTGCGTCATTGTGTGGATGCACAACTCGCTTAGCCTCTTCGTTGGTGAATTGGATTGTCTCGTATGGTACGGGCGAAGGTTCCTCATAGGTGAGGTTGACTTGTCCGGCAATGCCTTCTTGAGAGGCAGCCCTCAGGAGCGTTTTCCTTTGTCGGGTTGAATCCCCGTCTTGCGGACCACCCAGTATGGTGGCCACGATGTGGAGTTGCGCGTCGGTCGTAGCCGCGAATGTAGTACGGTCATCGTTAATGTTGGTTCCTCCATCCTTTCCAGGCTGTTGCCCGTTAGTGGTGGGGACCACATCAGTTATCATTCGGAGAACGAACTCTTTGAGCTCGCCTCTTTGAATCAATTCTTCAACCTGCCTCTTAAGCATGAAGCATTGGGTGGTCAAGTGACCATAATCTTGGTGGAACTCACAATAGCGGGACCGATCGCGAGATGCGGGGTCATCTCTCATTGGAGCTGGAGTGGTGAATCTGTCATGCGCCACAACATAGATTCGATCTACCGGGGCATTTAATGGCGTAAACTGTGAATAGTCTTTGAAATTGTTCGCAAGACGCAGTTTCTGAGACGTAGGGGGTTGGCTATCAGAAGCTTGACCTCCCTTGTTCACTTTCTTTCTGGGGTTGCCCTGCTCGGTGCCAGACTCATCTCGACGGTGGGAGTTTTGGTTATTGCTCCTACGGCCGTCAAGGTAATCTTCAACTCCCATGAAAGTCTTCGCTCGGTTCATTAACTCGGCCATTGTAGATGAGACTCTGCCTACGACAGACTTTAGGAAGTCTCCAGTGCGCAAGCCCTCAATGATGGCTGTAATTGCGTCACTGTCATTGAAGCGGTCTACCTTTTTCGTTTCTGCGGTGAATCGAGTGAGATATTGTCTCAGGGACTCATTATTCTCTTGCCCGATTGACCATAAGTACATCTTGGTTTTCGTTTGAACCACCGTTGTAGAAAATTGTGCTAGGAACATGTCCTTCAGGTCTTTAAACGATTGGATGCTTCCTGGTCCTCTTAAACCACTCAAAACCAAGTCCGGTGAGGGTAAGGCTAAAAGCTTGGTGGCATAGGGCCCCAGGTGCAACACCCTCCATCGTCATCCAAGTTTCATAGTGTTGGAGTTGGTAAGTGGGGTCGGTTTTCCCACTGTAGAGAGGTAGGTTCGGGTGTTTGAAGTTTCTCATGCATACCTCAGCCAGAATTTGGGCGGTGAATGGCGAGGAATGTTCTTCTAAGGACCCAGTATGTATCACCGGCCACGCCGCCTTCATGTAGGTCATGTACTTCGTTGCGAAGATTGTTAATCATAGTGTCGGCATCAAGGCCAGTGTTCGGAGTCACTCCCTGTTTGGGAGGAGGCACCTGACGCCTTTCATTCGACCTTTGTACCATGCGGGGATTCCCATTGATTGGGGCCACAGGATTATTGCCCTGGCGGGCACTCAACCTCTCTCGTAGGTCTTCGCCACAACTGTTTCGTTAGATGGTAATCTGATCCCTCAGGTCTCAGTTAGCGGCACGGGGGCGCGAGTTTTGAGTAACACGCCTCACTCTCCGAGTTCCCTGACCTTCCTCGACATTTCCTCTTTGGCCAAGTCAGCCACGGTCTGAAAGTCGGGATGTCTCCTCTTGTGAGGAAACGGGTGTCACATTTTTCTTAGGCGGTGGATTCAAAGTACCGGTTACAATCTCTATGGGGAGTTCCCCGTCTTCAGTGAGAGAAGTCTCGATATCTGCCGAAATTTCCAAACCTTCGTAGTCAGGATCATAGTCAGGCCATTCATCTACGAGGTTTTCGGGTTCCCCTTGAGGAACGTCTTGCATAAGTCCCTTACTCGCCAGTTGGCGGTGGTACCTTGCATTGGCCGCCCTTAGTTGGCGAACGTTCTCCTCCATCTCAAGGATGCAGTTATCCCGACTATCCTGAGGTGGAGATCGTGAGGGAGTGTGACTCTCGTCATGGAGAGATTCCTCATCACTATGCGCTCGGGAGGAGCGCAAGAAGTATTTCTTCACCCCAGTTGCGTTCTCGGGGTTATTCATGCCCTCAAAATGAATGGGTGGTTGGTCACTCATGTCTTTCTCAAGTCGAGAAAGAGGAGACTATGATTGTAGAAGGGATTTCGGACTGTGTAAGTCGGAAAGTCCCCTCCTTCTAGAGCCAAAATGTTGTCGCATGAAAATGAATAATGATTTAAGACTTCGGATGGTTCGATCAAAGGCCGAACCAAGTGATCACGCCTGATCCAAAGTGTGAACTCGAAGACCGAGTTGCACCCTCTAAAACCGGAGTTGTGTTTTGGAAGGTGTGAACGTGCCAAATCTTGGCTGCCTACGTACCCATGGAAGGGGCGGGTGCGGAGCGCGCGCTAGCCGATGATTCAGTATGGCGTGGGGCTCACACGCAGGCAGGAGGCTCGGCAAGGCGCGGGGCGCACGCGTGGGCAGGAGCCCTGGCCAGGCGCGGGGCGCATGCTTGAGCAGGCGGCCCGGCAGGGGCGCGCCGGTGTGTGTGGGAAGAGGCTTGGCCAGGCACGGGGCGCGCGCTTAGGCAGCGGCCCGACGGGGCCATGCTGTGCGCACGGGCTGGTGCCCAGTAGGCGCGGGCGCGCGCGGCCGAGGGAGCACGACGCGCGCGCAGGCCGGCGGTGTAAGGCGTGCACTCACGTGGGCCAGGGGCGCAAGGCGCGCATGTGGGCTGGAGGGCCGAGGGCGTGAGCGGGCCGGTGGGCCGAGGGCACAAGGCGCGTGGGCCGAAGGCCCGGCCGGGAGAGCAGGGAGCGCGCGGGCTGGCGGCCTGGTGGGGCGCGTGCGCTTGGGCCGACATGTGCATGGGCCAGGGTCCCGATAGGCGATCCGTCCGACGAAGTGCGGCTGACACGGTTTTGTTTTTGTTTTTTTGGTTTCCCGAAAGCGACTCGTAACATCTTCTACGTGAGCAAGGCCTTACTCGACGCCAAAACGCGTTATACGAAGATAGAAAATTTTTCTCTTGCTCTCCTTGTAGCCTCCAAAAAGCTGCGCCCCTATTTCCAAGCTCACCCTATTGCAGTCTGAACAAGACACCCCATCAGTAAAGCTCTTCAGAAAGGAACATCGACTCGTATGGCGATCTGGTCCAAAGAATTGAGCGAGTATGGAGTTGAGTTCCACCCGAGACCGGTAATAAAGGCTCAGGTCCTAGCCGATTTCATGCCAAAATTCTCCTATGCTCCCGACATGGGAGGGGCAAAAGATTACTCGACCGATGACTCGTCAGCTCGAAAGAAAAAGGTTGACGCTGTAGGTCCCATCTGGGAATTACACGTAGACGGAGCGTCCAACGCTTAAGGGGTCGGCGCTGGTGTTATATTGACTAATTCCGAGCGGGAAAAGTTGCGCTATGCCCTCCACTACAGATTCCAAGCCCCCAACAACGAGGCTGAGTATGAAGCCCTCATTATGGGGCTAGAGCTCGCCCAAAAGCTCAACATATAGAATTTTTTAATACACTGCGACTCACAGTTGATCGTCAATCAAGTCAAGGGTGATTACATCGCCAAAGAGCCTAATATGATTGCCTACTTGGCAAAAACAAATACCAAACTCAAACCCTCTCTTGGTTTGAGATCATCCATATCCCAAGGGAAGAGAACACCGAGGCTGATGCTCTTGCTCGCTTGGTTCTGGCATCACCGAAGACGGGTTAGGAACTATCTCGATTGAGTCTCTCACGGGACGAGGTTGGAACGATCGAGAATACTGCTCATCCGACTTGGATGATTCCAATTATAGACTTCCTGCAAAGATGGATACTCCCCGAAGACCGCAAAGAAGCTAAAAAATTGAGGGCCCTCACATCTAATATGTGTTGAGAGGCGAAGTCTTATACAAGCATGGGTACTCAACCTCGCTACTCCGATGCCTCAATAGTGTAGAGTCGATTAAGGTCCTCCACGAAATTCATGAGGGCATCTGCGGGAACCACTCAAAGACGCTTGCAACTGGATGAGAAAGTGCGACAAGTGTCAATGTTTCTCTAATGTCCACGGCAATCGCCATCTCCCCTGGGAAGCATCATCGTTCCACGTCCCTTTGCTAAATGGGGCGTGGACATAATCGGCAAGCTTCCTAAAGCTCTGAGGCAATACGAATATGCCATCGTCGCTATCGACTACTTCACTAAGTGGGTCGAAGCCGAGCCTCTAGCCAAAATCACTGAGGCTAATACAACAAACTTCATATGGAAGTATATCATATATCGACATGACATCCCAGCGTCAATTGTGACCGACAATGGTGCACAATTCAACAATGCCCGTGTTAGAGAAATCTGCACCTAACTAGGGATCAGCAAGACGTTCTCATCCCTACGACACCCACAAGCTAATGTCCAAGTGAAAGCTTTCAATAAGACAATCAAGAGCAATCTCAAAAAGAAGCTCGAAGCCAAGAAAGGTGCCTGGGCTGAAGAGCTACTGTTCATCCTATGGGCCTATCGGACGACTGTTCGAAATGCCACCGGAGAGACCCCATTTTCCCTAGCTTACGGGGTTGAAGCTGTGGTCCCCGTGGAAACTGAGGTCCCTACTTACCGAGTCGATACTTTCGATGAGGAAGAAAACAACGAGTGTTAGGAATAATATTGCCTACTTGAAGATAATGAATAAATGATTACTAAATTTGATAATAAGATGACTTTATTAGCATTATATGATTAGTGGGTTGAGTTCTAAACAATTAGAATCAATAACAACTATCTTTCATAGCCTTTGTATTAAACTGAGTCACGTTCTGGGCACCTGAGTTCGGGCGGTGAGCTAAAACGAGGTCGATGACTGATATACGCCTGGAAAGCTATATCTAAAGTCATATATGTGGAACACATAGGTGAAGACTGATCACTATATGGGAGCATTCTACACTTGTGGTAAGTGTACGACTTGGACATGCCTTGGTTGTAGATGTGTCGTTTAAGGACCGTTACGACACACTAACCGAGGCCACTATGATGGTCACTGTGAGACTTGATCTAAATCTTGAAGTGATCGTGGACACTGGGTTATGTTACTGAGCTCTTTGACTCATTCACTAAAAGGATATTCATGCTAATCACAGCTTATGTCTCGGGAGTTTTTCTCAGAGCATAATTCGAGTGGGAAATGATTTACAGATACGGAATCCAGCCTTCCTGAAAGAAGGTTAATGTTCTCTGCCCTAAGGGTAGATTCCAGAACCGATAGATTGCTAGCACTTTCGAAGTAAGTAACGCTCGAAAGAATCTTTCGCTGGGGAAGCAACAATGCTTAGGGCTGAAATGTATCAAGAGAAGTATAACGGAAAAATTGACTTCTCTTGACACGGGTTGAACCTGGGGGATCCTGATCACGAACTGACTATATCAGTGGACACTCGTCACGATGAGTAAATATAATTCTAGTATAAAGGAGAGTTCAGTCTTGGCTTACAAGGTGGAGTATTTGACCAAGATTAGACGAATCGATGGAAAAAGAGAAAGGACTATTTCGTCTTTTTCATCGGATTTGTTAAGCTTCTATTACTAGGTCCATAGTCCCCGATTCGGCTCTGATAAAGGCGGATAAGAACTTTCGTATAATAATGTTTATCATTATTAATCTCACTTGCTGTAATTGTGATTGACAGCATTAATTCTGGAAAATGGGTATTCACAGAATTAAATAAATATTTATGGTAGAATTGTTTATTTATTGTTTGATCAAGTAAATAAACAATTATTAATTATTTGTTTATTGTTGGACCAAGTAAATAAATGATTAATTGGGTTTTAAGCAATTGGGCCTTGCACAAAATATGAAAATCGGATTTAGGGTTTTGGCACTAGGGTGTTGCGCAAATCCCTTTGGCCGTGTGCCATCAAATCCGAATTTCATGATATTGGTATTTACCAATATTTTCTCTTTAGTTGTTGAAATAAAGGAGAGAGAATATTGTCCTGTATTTTCTCTTTATTTAAAGGAAAGTATTTAGGAGTATATATGAGAATATATTTAAAGAAAAATAATATATTCTCCTTTATTATCTCACTAAATAAAATATTCTCTATTTAAATTGAGAATACTATCCCATAGATATTGATCTGATGGATGAGAGAAAAAAGTAGGATTCACTTGTTGAGATCCAAGGGCCTAGATTTAATCCACCAGTATGAACACAATAAAATGAAATAAAATATTCTGGAAGATTCCATGAATATTTCCTTTTACTACTATAAATAGGGGTTCATGAGAAGACAAAAATAAGTAATTTTTGAGAAAAATTTCGTGCACCCTAGCCTACCTTGGCCGTGCACTTCTGCCTCTCCCTCCCCTTGAAATTCGTTTCCATTCTTAGTAAAATAAGAGCGAGATCTCGAAACACCTAGTTTCGTGATCTAGTGAGATAAAGACTGTGCCCACTCATCTTTCTTATTCGTCTCGGAGATTACGTTTCGGAAGACTAAGGTGTCATCCTCGAGTCCTTCATCAAGACGACGCAAGGAGTACGCGATTGGTTTAGGAGCGTTCTGTAGCTGAACCGAAAATCAATGTAAGTATTTGTTTTTCGCTCAAATCGGTTGCTTGATAAATATGCTCTCGTGAATTAAATTAATTAAACATAACTAGATCTTGTTAATTATAACCATAATTTAATTAGCTTATGATCAACGTAATTAATTATTTTTCCGCATTAATATGGTTATATGGTGGAATCATCTCAAACGAGTAGTATCAGAACGATTGTTCGTGTCTGATACGCGCTTGATTCACCAACAACGAGACCATATGCCTTGAGTTGGATCTAATCGATGAGAAAAGATCCGAGGATCTCACTCGACTCGCTGCACAAAAGCGCAAAGTCGAGAGATATTACAACGCCAAAGTCAAAAGACGAGACTTCACCGTCGGAAGCCTTGTACTCAGACGCGTGTTCCAAAACACCCAAGTACAAGGCGCCGGTGTCCTTGGCCCAAACTAAGAAGGGCCGTATAGAGTTTGCCAAGTCATACACGACGGAACCTATTACATCGAACACACGGACGAGACCCCGATCCGACATCCTTGGAACGCAGAACACTTGAGGCAGTACTACTAGTAGCTGACACTTCCCCCATTTATTGCTTTAATTTCCCAAATTCAATAAGGCTCACGTACCAATGTTTGAGGATTTTATCTCTTTGCAATTTTAATAAAGTTTGAGGTCTTTATTTAAAAATCCGCTTTATCAAGTTTTTAGTTGTCAAGGCACAACCTGTAAACTAAAAACTTGGGGGGCTAGTGACTCATGCAACGTACGCCCAAAAATGCGCGACCCAAGGAACAAAATTTTAAGTCCCCTGCACACAAATAGGAATAAGGACTTAAAAGAGCCAAAATCGGCATTCAAAACCATCGACCTAACTCGACGTGCCGTAAGTCGCCAATGGCGCATGTTAAAGTCAATGGGCTACTCCCAATGCGATCACCAAATATGAGCAAAAAACTCAAGTTTCCCGCACACACATGGAATATGAACTTAAATCGCCAAATATAAGAAAAAACTTAAGTTCCCCGCACACACACTGGAATAAAGACTTAAAAACCTCAAACCTCAACGGCCCTTCAAGCATACGGGTTTGAGTAAAACTGTCGGCCTAACCCGACGTTCTGTAAGTCACGTAAAGGCGCAGGTGAAAGTCGTTGGGCTACTCCCAACGCATGTAAGTCGCGTAAAGGCGCTGCCTCAGACCCCAACGGCCCTTCGAGCATACGGGTTTGAGTAAAATCGTCGGCCTAACTCGGCGTCCCGTAAGTCGCGTAAAGGCACATGTAAAGGTGACGGGGTTACTCCTAACACCATGGCCAAATCTGAGCCACACCTCCAGTCACCAAATGGTGCAACGTGAAAGACGTCGGGCCACTCACGACGCAATAGCCAAATCTGAGCAAACAAAAGTCGTTGGGCCGCCCCAGACGCAATAGCCAAATCTGAGCAAACAAAAGTCATTGGGTGCTCCCTAGACAATAGCCAAATCTGAGCAAACAAAAGTCGTTAGACCACTCCCAATGCAATAGCTAAAATTTGGCACGCAAAACCATCGGTCTAACCCGACTTACCAATATCATCACACAGGATGGGTCAATTGACCGTAGCGAGTTGCCTCTAGCAACAAAAGCTGAGCGATGCCTAACTAGGCACGTATATCACCCATCTCGAATGCTAAGTGACAGCAAGTCATAGCGCTAAACGAGTAGAGACTGAATCCCGACTAGGGACACAAACTTGTCAAAACTATTGACGAGGACACAATCCCTCTGAGACATGCTATGGCAGCTCAAAGAAGAGGCAAATATGAGAAAAATCGCTCAAACAATCAATAAAGAGATATCATTCAACTTGAAAGCAAATAAACGATCTCATAAATAAAAGAGCGACCGCTCTAACAGTCCCACAAAGCATGCGCTAATGCAAGTGCGCTGAAAGAGAAAAATCCTAGAAAAGCAAAGGGCTAAACATATACGCTATATAAATAAAGAAGCCACTCGGCTCATACCTCGCCCTCGTCGAGAGGGGGAAACAAAGCATAAAAAAAGTCGAAGGTAACCCCTCCGAGACACGTTCTCGGCCGCGGTCGCCTCCCGGCATTCCATTGCCCCCGGCACGACGTGCCTCCTCGATACCAATGTCGTAGTCATCCTACAAATCGGATGCCCGCCGCTCTGCCTTGGCCAGCAGAGAGGAAAAGCGAGCATTCTCCTCCGCTAAAGAGTCGCGCTCACGCTCTGCCCCGACACGCGCTGCTTCGCTTGAAGTAAGCTGCCCGTGAGAAGTCTCCATGGCATCTAACTGGGCGTCCAACTACCGACGAAGTTCGGTAGCCTTGGTCTGGAAAATCTCTGTCGACCGAGATGCCACTTCTAAAGAGCGACGCTCCTCACTCAGCTCTCCCACCATCTTGGCAAACGACGCCTGAGCTCTGTCACATTGATCCTGAACAATCCGAAGCTTCACTCGAGTCTCTCGAAGTTGGTCACGAAGCTTCTCAAGTTTCGCCCTCGAGTGTGAACCACGATCGACCTGGGCCAGCTTAGACTTCGCCTGAGCACGCTCCTCTTGAGCAACTCCCAAACGCCGAATGAAGTCATACAAGATCTTGTCGCTCTGTACGGCCCTCGCATACGCCTATGGCAACAGCGAAAACAAAGGTCAAATATGAACCTACACACATCAAAAGATAAAGAAAGGTATTGACCCTCTGAGTACCGGTAACCCCAGCCTGAAAAAATTCAATGTCACTCTTTGACACCGTATTTTTCCACCAAGATAAGGGAGACTCTTCAAGATTCTGAAAGCATTCGGCTCGAGACTCCTTGGCCTCCATTTCTACCGCGGAGTTCGCCCTCTTGGACTCAGTACGCTCATCAGGATGCACCGAGGCAGAGGCTCTCTTCAACGAAGCACGGGAATCTTGCTCAACCGAGCAGGTAGCTTCAGAGTGATCCTCTCTCGTCTTGCGATCGGAAACCTTGGAACGGATCTCCGCTATCCTCTCAAGGTTCCGAGAAGCTAAAGACAATCTCCGAGCTTTCCTCCTTGCTACTGTACCCACTGAACAACAAATGTTAAGATTTTGACTAAAATGCAAGGAATCTGAAATAACAAAGTACCTCGAGAAACGGCCAGCTGGCTTGGCCTCAGGACTGGGAGGCCTATCCGCCCGGAGTGCCTCCTCGGAGCCAGGGAAAAAGACGGAAACCATCCGGTCAACGCCATAAACTCAGGAGAGCGAAACCACTCGCCTGCCTACTTTTGCAGCTGAAAGCTCCCGATCACTCTTTAAGCCTCTAAACAATTGGCAGTACCCCACCTCTTGTTCTCTCTCTGTCAGCATGATTCGTCCCATTGCAATTCTGAAGGACAAGATATAAGCCTTCGGGTTCGAAGTCCCATTGTACCGAGGAAGGCGAACCTTCCTCCAATGAACACATCATCGATTCCTTGAATCTTTCGAACTCCCTCATGCTGGGTTCCCCCCCTTGAGACGGGCGAAGTCTCATGCGCATTGGTTTGACTGTAGTGACTTCGGCCGGATTATACTGGGTTTGGTTCTGCCTAGCAAAATATTGGGCAGTGAACATCTGGGAGGTCGTCAAAGGGCAAGGTCAGAAACTTGCTAGGAAAGATCCAGGGGGTGCTCCTGCCGACGGGGGCGGGGCAATCCGGCTGGATAGATCGTAGCTCAGTGGTGGCCTCTTCTGCAGTCCCTCAGAGCTGGGAGCTCGGACCGGGGGACTGATCTAGCCCTTGGGAGACCTGGATCTCGGTGAAGACCAGGCGGACTCCAGGAGGAAGAACCCGGCTCGTTTGCGCGGCTGACGTCGTGTTCCGAGCAGATTCTGAGGTGGTCATTTTTCCGTATCCCGCCTGGGGATTCAGAGTGTTCTGAGGGGTTGAGAGGGAATTCAACCGAGCATTAAGAGTTTGGTTGGTTTCTTCCTGACTTTCTATTTTTTTGTTCAGCATATCCAGGATTGCCCTGATCCCCGGAGGGATTTCCTCTCCTGATTCATAATGAATCAGAGTGGAAGATATGGTATTTCTTTCCTGTATCATAAATTATAATATGGTATATATTTAATTTATTTAAGTATAGGCCTCAGAAGACTTCGTATAAGAAACAAAGATTTTATGAAAAAAATGAATAAAGGCGAATAAAAGAATTTAATATCTTTATTAATTATCAAATGTTTTACAAAGCGGCGAGGTGTCGAACTCTAGCAGGCGAGCTCAACAACGAGAGTAAGAATAGTATGTAAATATTGAAAGTAATTGTGTAGTCTTGTGTGTCTGAAAATCAACATATCGGCTTCTATTTATAGCCGAAGACACGTGTTGATCAATTCGGCTCTGCCACGTCGCTGGTCGAAGACGTCTCAGATCCGGTCTTCGCGGCGAAGTCTTCTATCTCACCAAGACTGATTCCTTCGACTGAGTCAGCGCGATCGACTCGCCCTTCCTTTGGGGAACTGGGCTGCTGATTGGGTTTGGACTGACCTTCAAGAGTCGATATGAGCTTGGTTGTTGGGCTTTTGGTCGAACTAAAGCCCAACTAAAATGATTATTTTAGAAAATTGATTTTTAACTCCACAGTGATTAACTTATTTAATTACTGCAAAAACTAGAGTTGGATGCTATTCTTTTGTAATATTCTATTATCATTAATTAACTTAAAAAGAAATCTACTTGCTGATAAAAGAAGTCATTTATCATTTGTTTTCGTTTATTTTTTTTTTTTTAATTTAGTGTCTATTTATCACGTGCTTATCACGTGTTACTGGCTAGTATTATTAGAAAACTTGAAAACCAGTGACAAATTATACCTAGACGATTCTAATAAGAATTTAAGAATAGGACAAGAAGTTGTTCTAAAAACTAAAAAGAGATAATTTTGGGGAATAATTAACTTGAGCAATCACGAATACTTACATGGACGTGTTGTTTATGGCTTTATGCCATTTGCGTAGATAATTTCAATATGGCCATCTTCACTTTTTTTTTTTTTTTTTTTTTTTTTTTAATGAGACAATTCAAAGTTCAAACCATGCCAAAAAGCATGACATTCTATAATGTTATGATGTCATCCAACTAATAAAGGTACGTACCTTGAAAGATTTTATTTACTATTTTCTTTCATATGAAATTATATATGATTTGGTCGATTTGATCCGGTCTGAAACCTATAAAAACTAGAGAGGAACGGATTAAATAATTTTATAAAAATAAATCGAACAAAACTAAATAAAAGAAAAAATTAAATCGAAACAAACCAGTTAAAATAATTTGGTCCGATCTAAATTATTTTAAACCGTTTAAAACAAATTGGTATGAACAGTTTTAGATCGTTAAATCATTTTATACTGTTTTAAATTAGATCGTTTTAGACTTATTTTTTATTACATTTTTCTTATACAGTAATGGTCTAACTAATTTATTTAATCCGGTAGACAAATTTTAAAAAATAAATTAAAGAGTCTCATCTTTGTAAACATGACATGAATAAATGGTCCAATTTTGAACCGTTATGGATCGGATCATTTTATATATATATATATACTTTAATATATATTTTTAAAATACTTACCGATTCGTTCGGATTTAGACCATGATTTTAAAATTTTATACCTTATTTTATCATTTAGAAGTATAATCAGATCGAAACGGATTAATAAAATTAAAAAATGCTTAAAATTGGATCGTTAATTTAAAGATAAGTGATCCGGTCCGATTTACGATACAAATCGTTTTTTTATGCGCTGTCTTATCTTATGCAGAAATATGTGAAGGCCTTGTTTTGTCCCAAAAAGAAAAGCCACGTCAAAAACATAAATCATTATGTGTATATATGTATCCACTTGAGTTTTGAATGTTATTGGTTTAACTATATTATTTCAATTGCCAGTTTTTTAAATATATGATACATTTTTAGGATAGCGGAATATATTCGGATAGGCACGTAATATTTAATTTCTCTCATTGTCGTGGAGCCAAGATCTTAATATATTGGTTATGGAATTAGGTTGCCTAATCTACAAAATCAAATCAGGTATTGTTTTAAACCTAATACAGTACAGGCACAACAACGTAATCATAAGAACACTTTTGTCCATTTTTGTACTACAAGACAAATGAATTATGCTTTGTAACGTACTTGTCTATCGCTTATAGCCGGAGTCATTTGTAGTAACCACAATTTTTGGTGTTTGAGTATAAAAGACATCATTATGTGGCATTGACTTATGGGAAATTTGATGCAATTTTTTTTTAATATGCTTTCTCCCTAGCTGTCATTTTTCTTACTATTTTTTAAATCATACTATTAAAAAATAAATAATTTTGTAATCTAAGTTAGATAAAAAAAATTTATAGCTATTAATTTTTGTTAAATAACAAATTATAGCTTATTATAAAAGTTAATGCGTCATTTTTTGCCGCAAAAATAATGTCTCATTCAAAGACAAAATGACTCAAGGCATGAGCCCGAGACAAAGCTAGAATAAAAAAACGACATAGAGATGCCACTAGCTCACCATGCCTCGGTCACGCTCAAAGTCACTTACTATGAGCTTGGCGCACCTCGACCATAACCAGACAAGCCTTGTCAAGCCTCGACATGCCTTGTCCTCATCATACCACGAGTTGACACGCCTCGTCCTTGCCGTGCCAAGCTTCGACGTGCCTTGCCCTTGCTTTGAATCACCTTGACATGCCTTGACAAGCTTCGACGTGCCTTGCCCTCGCTCCAAATCGCCTTGACACGCCTTGTCCTTGCCGTACCATGACTTGACACGCCTTGCCCTCGCGTGCCACGACTTGCACGCCCTATCCTCACCGTGCCCTGACTTGACACGCCTTACTCTCGCCGTGCCACCACTAGACACGCCTTGCCCTCGTTGTGCCACGTCTCGACACGCCTTGCCCTTGCCATGCCACGCATTGACCCACCTTGCCATTGTCGTGCCGCGCCTTGCCCTCGACATGCAATGCCTCGACACGCCTTTACCTCGCCGTGGCACACCTCCAACCTTATCGTACGGGCACGAAATATATCATATGACACCCTTGCCGCCTCCAACATTGTCGTACGATCACAAAATGTGCCATACAACACATTTTCCGCCTCTAACCTTGCCGTACGGCCACAAAATGTTTTGTAGGGCACCTTCGCCGTCTACAACCTTGTCGTACGGCACAAAAATGTTGGCATTGGTACCATAAGAAGAGTAGTAGTCATAACTTATATGCATTTGAGTTATGAGACATAGAGAGTTGGAAACTCTATAGTTCTTCCTAAGTATCTTTTGAAGATACTGAATTGACCAGTGCACTTTTAGAGACATTGTAAGAACTAACCATTTAACCTCTTATGTCTCAAAGTCTATGAATTGCATCATGCTTACCTCAATCCTGAAATGAGACATGTCATTTCATAGCTTACGTACTCTCATTTGAGAAAGTCAGAGTTCTAGATTCACTATGTGATATAGACAAGACCTATTGGTTAAGTACTAAGTTATGAAGATGTCATGAACAACTTTGTGAAGATCTCATAGATATGGAATTCATGTACAAGATTGCTGAAATTCAATGTATATCACCTCATGCTTTGTTCCTTGGAATGTGAATAAATGAACTGACCATTGTCCAAATTGAGACATGACTCTTTTGGTTGAATCAATGTGACTTGTTAGCTCCTCGGCAATACATTGTTTCTAACTTATTCACACGTGACAAATGAGTTGAGGAAATAACAACTAGAAGCGTAAAATGGTAATTTTATAAATCCCATCTAATTGATGATATTCATGAAGGGTAAATATAGATAATATTCAGTGGATCCACTCATCACAATTAAGTAGAATTTTGAGTAGAAAACATACACTACCATAAGTCATTAGAGTAGGATTTGTTAAACTAATAGTTAAGTCAAAACAAGTTCAAGTGTTGAACTAAACGAACTTTACGAAAATCGTCTAAAGGGTAATTTTGTCCAAAACGACAATAAGATGGTATAAATGTCAAAATAAGATTTTGGACATTGTAATATGATGACAATGTAAATTGATCCACATGGCCAACAATAATATTTAGGCCTTGAGGATTGAATTTATTTTATGGCATTTTATGTGAAAATTCTACATGGGCTTTTCTTGAATTGTCATGAACAAATAAAGAAACATCTAGAAGTTTGTTCTAGATCAAAAATTTTGTGGCCCTCCATATAGAGAAAAAGAGAATTTATTTTGTGCATTGATGTATGAAGATACTTGCCAAAAGGAAAAAGTGGAAACAAATTTTATGGCATAAGCCATATGGAAGTGGGCGGCCAACATGAAGAAAAAACGGAAACTATTTCCAACTTTTGTATTTTGATAGCAACGAGAAATACTGATTATGCTCATGAATATTTGACATTCAATAGAAAAGAGAAAACTACCTCTTCAAGGCAATCCATCCTCCTATAAATACCATACCTCATTCACAATATTGAAGACACAACCTTTTGAGATTGAGAGCTTCTCTCTCTAGACTTGGCCGCCCAAACCCCCCCCCCCCCCCCCCCCCCCCCCCCCCCCCCCCCCTCTCTCTCTCTCTCTCTCTCTCTCCCTCTCTCTCTCTTCTTGCTCTTTTGTTTTGGCACCTAGGTCCTCATTAGACCTAGCGTTTTGGTTTAGCTCTTTGGCTCAAAGACAAGTTCTTGAGTCATATTGTTTAAAAGTGCCAACACACTAAATCCTAACTAAACTCGAAAGACTCTAGTGGTAGAAACGTTCGTGGTTACTCGGATTCAAGAAGATTCGAAGGAGATAAGCTTAGTGGGGAGATGAGTGATTCAACATTTCCGAAAGCTTCTCAACGCTCAAGCTTTAATCAAGGTTGGTACTGAGTTAAAGCTCATAGTATTTTTATTTTAGAAATTACATGTTCATGCACTTTGTCTAGGTAGTAAAATGCTTTAAAGAATTTTTTTACTTCGCCGTTTTCCAGAAGCGATAAATTGCTCTTAATCCTAGATCTATTGCTACAAAAAATATGTCGTACTGCATCTTTCCGCCTCAAGCACTTCTCCGACTCAACCTTGCCGTACGGGACAAAAATGTGCCATACGACACCTCCCACCTCAGGCCATGTCATACGGTCACCCAAAGGTTCTGCTTGGCACTTCCCTGACTCCAACCTTTTCGTAAGAAACCTCCTTGCCTCATGACATGCCGTACGAAATCCCAAAGGTGCCGCAAGGCACCTACCACGTCCAGCCTTGATGTACGGCACCAAAATGTGTCGTACGACCCTCAGCAATCCAAACGTGTCGTACGACACCCCCACGCCTCCAACATGGCCGTGTAGCCTCTCTTACCTTACCCCCCCCCCCCATCTCTTCATTGACCTATTTTTACACATCCAACCCTTCCCAAACTTATCCTAACCCTTTAAGACACCTTCCAAGCAATTTCAACACCCCTACACCTTGAAACTCCTATAAATACACTTCACTCCACCATATGAATGGGCACCGAATTCTCTAGAAAAATCCTCTAGAGAAATTCATACCTCACAACCTTCTCTAAACTTCAAGTATCATTCCCAAAAAAAGATCTTTGAAAGGACATTCTAAAAGTACCACCCTCATCAATCCACAAACATGTCCTTTCACATAAACCATTCCTAGCACATTCTTTCCATCATCACCACCACTCTCACCAGACTACACGTCCAAATGGCTTCCCCCAATGCCATTTTGACTACCATCACCCATACACCTCTCTCTCATCTCACTACCATATATAGAGAAGCATATTCCTTCATTTTTCTCTAGGATTGGTGGAAGGTCACTCTCAAAATCCATCTTGTCTACACATTTTATTTACTTACATATGCTCAATGTCATACCAATGTTCTTTCATGATGACGAAGAGTTGGTAAAAACCCATTCCCTTATTCTTCATTTATTAAGAGACACATATATTTTCCTCGTGTAAAACATCTTTGACTTAGGAAAGAAGGCGCCGATCGTCATCCTTGAAGAAGAAGGTTCCACTCCAAGACCCCTCGAGAGCCACGGTTTCTACCGAGTAATTCATTACTTGATGACCGCGCACACTCATTTGAACTAAGAAATGATACTTGAGATAACCCCCGAAGACCCTTGCAAGATTCACCTCTCAGGAAGACAGTTCCATCCCGAGACCCCTTGAGAACCATGGTTTCCACCTAGTAGTTCATTACTCGGTGAATGCGCACACTCATTTGGCCTAAGGACCGATCCCGGAGACCACCCCCGAAGACCCTTGGAAGATTCACCACCCAAGAAGACGGTTCCATCCCAAGGCCCCTTGAGAAACGTGGTTTCCACCGAGTAATTCATAACTCGGTGACCGCGCACATTCATTTGGCCTAGGGGCTGATCCCGGAGACCACCCCCAAGGACCCTTGGAAGATTCACCACCCAAGAAGACGGTTCGATACTGAAGCCCCTTGAGAAACACGGCGTTCATCGATAAATTCATTACCTGGTGGTCGTGCACACTCATTTGGCCTAGGAACCAACTCCTAAGCCATGTTCAATTGGCCTAGGAATCCACCACACTCTCACGGTCGACCATTCCGGAGGAATCTTAGGAGTTTCTGCCATTATCGAGGTAATGTCCCATAAGTGATATCTCCTTTGAAGCCAAATGAAAGTTTACCGTTTATCTACCTCACGGCACACGTGCTCGGACCTCTCTGCGTTACGGGTGTCGCAAATGTGATACGAAAAACCGCATCAACAATAGGTAAATTTTGTCAATTATTTCACACACATTATGCATGTAATGCGTAAATAAAATGTTGACAAAACAGCTTATGAAAATTAAATAAAAGGGAATGAGATAGTACCAAATTGAAAAAATTGAGTTTTTTTTGCTACGTAGAGAACGACAATACAAGTTAAAAAAATTAAATGCTCAAATTTCAAATACCGAAATTTGAATAATCAATAATGAGATGAAAAACCAAGTATTTGTTGCAATTAGTCAATCATCTACGTTCTTTTAAAGATTTAATTCAATTGTTATATTATTAGAAAACAACCCACCGGGCCGAAGTAAATTAATTAACCTAAGCAGGTTAATTAATTTACTTTGGCATGAAAGACTATTTTCCGAAGTAAATTAACTTAACTTAACTAATTAATTAATTTACTTCGGTTTGATGAACTATTTTTTTAATAAAATGAAATTTGAGCTATTTTTTAAAAAGAGTGCGGGCTATTAATCTAATTGCCTCTGAGAAAAACCTACTTCTTGAAATTGGAACATAAAAATCAAATATTAAAACATAATTGATATAAAATCTAAGTTATATACTTGTTAAAAAAAAAAAAAAAAAAAAAAAAAAAAAAAAAAAAAACCCCTACTAAAATGTGATGTACAAAATATTTTTACGGATACTAAAGAATAAATGCTACATAAGCCATTTTGGTTACTTTTAAAAAGCTTTTAAACATTGGTTTGCAATCTAAATTTTTCATATTTGTTTATTCTCAGTACGTATGTTTATGTGTATATATATATATATATTGATACAAATAGATAGCTACGGATTTTCAATACTCAACTCGCATTTGATTATTGCACATTCGAAGCAGGATTTGAGACTTCTTTTAAATAAAGAAACAACTTGGTAAATTATTATCAAAATAATTGTTAATACATATATATATATATATATATATATATATATATATATATATATATCGGTGTATGTAAACAAATTAGTAAACTGTTTTAAAAATACTTCCGTTTATAAAGTATTTTTGACTAATTTTATAAAATTCTAAAATTAATATTGGCAGTTATATTTCGATTCAAAAAATTACTGAAATTCAAATTTATTTTGATATAAGAGTTCAAATGATTCGTTATTAAAGATATGCGCTAACAATAGCTACAAGATACGAGCACATATTTATTATTTTTTGAAACTGGATAATTAATATACTAGCTATTCACGTGGGCTATAATAAGTAGGGTGGGTTAGTCATTTAGTTCAAATTGGGCACATCGTTTATAATTTTAGCCAAACTATCACTTAAGTTGGGTAATTAATCCAATCCACTTTTTAACAATAACATATTCCTATACTGCCCCTGGTTAAATCTCGCGCACAATTCTCCAAACCATCAGAACTTCAAAACACGATTCAAACCTTCTTGAAACGAAATCCTAACAAAAATCTCTATGGCCGCCTCTTCGGCTAGCAATTCTCTGATTCAACCACTTCCGAAACCCTAGAAGTCGTCTCCGACCTTCGACACGACGAAAATGATAAGCCATTCCTATTAACTATTCGATTAACCCTGTAATACAGTGTCGGAACTTTAGAAATTGTCGCCGCCCTCCGATACGGCGAAAACATTGAGTTAATATCATTTAGTGTTAGATTTATCCTAGAATCCAATTATCGAAATCGTAGAAGTCGTCTCCGGACTCTTTTTCTCGGGAAATGTATAGTTAATACTATTTAGTGTCTGATTAACCTTAGAGTATATTTTGTAGAAACCCTAGAATCGTCTCCGCCCTCTGACATATCGAAAATGTTTAGTTAATCCTATTTACTTATTGAACAATTGTAAATCGGAATGATATTTGATGTTAATCCTATTTATTGTCTGAATTAAATATTAACAAAAATTAACTTCGAATTTCAACTTAGGATGAACTGATTGACTAAGTGTTAATTTTAAGTTCATCTTATTTACCATCAATTTTGATGCGAGGTCAAAACTGTGTGAATATGTGTTAATCTTTGATTTACTGTCTGATCAAAACTGTTAACTCTGTGATTTACGGTCTCATGTTATGTGTTAATAGGTGAATGTTGTTTATACTGATTGACTGCCAATTTTGATGCGAGGATCAAAACTGTTCATGTGTTAATCTTTGATTTACTGTCTGATCAAAATTGTTAACTCTATGATTTACCGTCTCTAGTTATGTGTTAATATGTGAATGTTGTTTTTTTTATATATCTATAGGGATGGGAATATGTGTTGGATAAAAAATGGTGGGATCCAAGCACAAAAAGTGTCTACCATACGAAGTTGGAAGATACCGGTTATATCTTCGAAGCACTAAACTATCGACAACTAAAGATGTTCAGGGACAGCATATTTGGTCCTTTAATGGCAGTTCGTGAATTCCCAAGGAAGCTGACAAAAAGTACTATACTTATCCATCAAGGATAGTGCACCAATTGATGATTCAGCAATGTATCAATGATGATTACAATGTTAAGAAGGTTAACGGAAAGGTGGTCAAGATCAACAACAAAGTCGCCAAATTCGGAATAATGGAATTCGCTCTAATGACGGGACTGAACTGTCGAGAATTCACTACTGACAAGCTCAAAGAACACAATAGCTCAAGAAAGTATACTCCCAAAGGAAAGTTTGCCGATAAATGTTTCAAGAAGATGAAAAATGTGACTAACCTTGAATTGAGCTTCTTATCAGGAGCCAAGAATGTAACAAACGAGGAAAAAGTAATGTTGGCAAAATTGGTATTCTTGGAGACAATCTTATTGTTGAAGCAAGAAAAGAGTAGGATCAACATGAGGCACCTTGATTTAGCCGATAACTCCGATACATTCGACAACTATCCTTGCGGAAGAGTGAGCTACGCGAAGCTGTTGGAGTCGATCACAAACAACGGAGATTCACTTCATTATATCAACACAAGATATGGTGTACATGGATTCTCGCACGATATAGTTGCATGGGCATATCAAATCATGCCAGCGCTTGAACAAAATGAATATGGAACTTGTCGTGATCGAATGGCAACTCCACGTGTCATTCGTTGGTAGTTTTTGTACCACGACAGATTCAACACCAAAGCACTTGTAGAGGATGTCTTTGAAAATAGTGAGGTAAATATTTATTACCATAATAGTTAATTTTATTTACTGTTACAATATCAATTTGAAAAACCTATTTTATTTATTTATTTGTTGATAGCTCGATGTTGACGACATCGTTGTAACCGAAATGGAAAGGAACGCACCATATATGGTTTCCATTTCTTTCTCATTGTGCCATGTTAGAGGATGTACCTATTGGTGATTACTGCACCTTGATAACCATATTAAGTGCGGAAATAATTAATTACACTAACAAGAGCTAATTGACATTATGGTTATATAACAAGATCTAGTTTTACTTATTAATTATTCATGAAATCAATGTCCACCAATAAGAGCTAGGATCAGAGATTCTGTAATACTTACATGTTTTGGATCAGTTACTGAATCTTCAAGTTTTGACTCCTCCGTGTTCAGTCTTAAAAGACTATCTTCAAGCTTTAGCTCCTCGACGCTCTGAACTGTCAGTGATGACACCATAATCTTCCGAGACGAATAAGAAAGATGAGCGGGCACAATCTTTATCTCACTACGATCTACAACGAGGTGTTTAGATCGCACCGTGTTTGTGGGATTGGAATCACGGAGTTCTAAGAGGGAGAGAGGGGCATCGGCCAAGAGAGAGAGGGAGAGCTCTTGGTCGAAAATTCTCAAGCAGAAAAGTATGTATGTTGCCTTCTCATGGACCCCTATTTATAGTAGTGGAAATGATATATTCTTGGTAGTTTCCAAAATATATTATTTCCTTTTATTGTGTTCATACTAGTGAATCAAATCTTGGCCATTGGATCTCATCTAATGAATCCTACTTTCTCTCTTAGCCATCAGATCAATATCTATGAGATTTTATTTTTTTTGTTTAAATAGAGAATATTTAATTATGAGAGAATAAAGAAAATATCTTTTTTTTTTAAATATTATTCTCTCCTAATATTCATGAGAGAGAATAAAGAAAAATATATTTTTTTCTTTTAAATATTATTCTCTTTTAATATTCATGAGATAGAATAAAGGACAATATCTTATTTCCTTTTAAATATTTCTCTCTCTCCTTTATTTAAACAACTAAAGATAAAATATTGGTAAGTACCAATATAGCTTGGACGAATTTTGGCACACGGCCAAGGGGGTTGGCGCAAATCCCAATGCCCTAAATCATAAAAAATCGTCCACCTCATGATGTGCAAGACTCAATTGCTTAAAACGTAATTCATTATTTATTTACTTGGTCCAACAAGAAACAAATAAGTAATTGATTAATTATTTACTTGATCAAACATGAATAATTAATACTACCATAAATAATTATTTAATTATGCAAATACCTATATTCCATAATTGATGTTGCCAATCACAATTACGGCTAGTGACATTATAATAATGAAAACATTATTATTCGCAAGTTCTTATCCCCCTTTATTAGAGCCGAATCAGGGACTATGGACCTAGTATTAGAAGCTTAACAAAATCCGATGAAAAGACGAAAAAGTCCTTTCTCTTTTCTACATCGATTTGTGTAATCTTAGTTAGACTCCACCTTGCAAGCCAAGACTGAATCCTCCTTGGTACTAGAATTATATTTACTCATCGTGACGAGTGTCCACTGATATAGTCAGTTCATGATCAAGATCCTCCAGGTTCATCCCGTGTCAAGAAAAATCAATTATTCTGTTATACTTTTCTTGACACCTATAATCCGTAAGCATTGTTGCTTCTTCAGCGAAAGATTCTTCCGAACGTACAACCTTTGGAAGTGCACGCAATCCATAGGTTCTGGAATCAACCATTAGGTGAGAGAACATTTACCTTCTTTCAGGAAGGCTGGATTCCATATCTCTAAATCACTTTCCACTAGAACCAAGTTCAGCAACTCCCAAGACATAAGCTATGATTAGTGACCTTTTAGCGAATGAGTCAAAGAGTGCGGTAACACGATCCAGTGTCCATGATCACTTCAAGATTTAGATCAAGTCTCAATGTGACCATCATTAGCGACCTCAGTTAGTGTGTCATAACGGTTTTAAACGACACATCTACAACCAAGACCTGTCCGGGCCATACACTTACCACAAGAGTAGAATGCTCCCACTAAGTGATCAGCCTTCACTTGTGTTCCACGTATATGATTTCATATTCAACTACCTAGGCATGAACCAATCATCGATCAGTTTTAGTTCACCGCCCAAGCTCAGATGTCGTGCATGTGACTCAGTTCGATACAGAGACTATGGATTGATGAATGTTTGATAAATCTTAATGTGTAAGAAATAACGTTTTCTATTCGAATAAATTATAAATGATAAAACTTTTTTATTAATAATTCAGCGATAATTTACATAAGCATCTTCTCATGGGCAAGAATTCCTAACTGTACCTTCTTCAAGCGTACGCAAAGACTCGTCAAACAAAAGTGTTGGAAAAAGAGTACGGCCAACGTCTCCACAAAATGAAGCATGTGACAATGTTACATTCATGACATTGTTGAACAAGGTGTGTAGATTAACTCTTAATTTTTTTATTTTGTAGTGAGTTAATCAGATTTACTAGTTAATATTAATCATGTTAATTTTGACATTGTTAAATAAGGTTGCAAAACTTGAAAAGGGGCAATCGAAGTTGAAGACGCAACTCAAGAAAGGGAAAAAAATTGTTTGATGTTGAAGTTGCTAACATTAAAAAGCAACTTGATGAAATTCTTAAGGTGGTGTAATCATTTACAAAAAATGATGCAAGCGACCAATCTTTAGGAGGCCACGACACGGATCAGGTTAACAACTTCAAAGCTGATTATATACATGATAGCCAAGACAAAATCATATTGGAGATTGCTAAAGACGGAGCCGCGTAGACAAAAAAGTAACGATAACTATAAATATTTACTATAAATAGTATAAACTGTGAATGCTAATACAATTTACTTTAAAGGTTAATATGATTAACTGTTAATCTTTGTTTAATTGACATAGGAAAAAGAGATCAAAGGCAACAAAGGGACACGTACCAATCCAATTTATGAGGTTGTTGAAAAAGAGAGCACATGTGGTGAAACAACAAGGTAATGAAAACATAGTGGGGATCATTATTAACGAAGTGGCAGTGACTGAAAACGTAAAAGTAATTGTATTTTTTCTGTTAATCTGATTTACTTTGAATGTTAATATGATTAACTGTCTCATATTTGTTTAGTTGACATAGCAAAGCATTGACGATGCCACCAAAGGGATAGTTTCCAGTCCAATTTCTGAGGTTGTTGAAAAAGAGAGCACATGTGATGAAACAGCAACCAAGGATGATGAAAATGTGGTGGGGATCACTATTGACGAAGGGCAGTGACCGAAAACATAAAGATAATTGTATTTTTTTTTCTGTTAGTCTGATTTACTTTGAAGGTTAATGAGATTAACTCTTAGTATCTGTTTAATAGACACAGGAAAGCGTTGACGATGCCAACAAAGGGACAATTTACAATCCAATTCCTGAGGTTGTTGCAAAAGAGAGCACATGTGGTGAAACTGCAAACAAGGATGATGAAAACATAGTGGGGATCATTATAGATGAAGTGGCAGCGACTAAAAGTGTAAAGGTAACCATATTTTTTTTTTCTGTTAATCTGATTTACTTTGAAGGGTAATTTGATTAAATGTCACTACCCAAAATATGAGATACAACTACAGCTTTTTTTAAACTTCAGTTTAGCCTTTTAATGGAGTCTTTGAGTACAGACTACGGTCACCTTTTTTTAGGCCTATATTAGACTCTAGTCGAATATAAAGCTGTAGCTAATGCTCTTTTTTTTCTCTACAGCTAATATAAAAAAGTAGTGGTAATACTAAAAAAAAATTAAAAATGATCAAAATTTCACCATTTTAAAAAGGATGGAAATTTTCCACAAAATTTTAGCACATTTGCACTACAGTCAAAGCTAAAAAAAGGAGTTGTAAAAATTAAAATATAAAAAATTACCAAAATTTTACTATTTGAGTGGGGGGAAATTTTCCCACTAACAAATTAGATAAGTATTGGTAATTTTCATATTCCCACCAATATGAAAATAAAGTAAAAATGACTAAGTATTGGAAATACTCTAATATTCACACATATACTAAGTAGGCAACTCTTTTACTATCTCCCTCAAATATTACTCGGAGACGGACTTCAAAAAAAAGTTCGATGCCTCTCTCTCGCCGTCGCTTAGCTCTTCCTCCACCACCGCCGATCTACGACGACTTTCACCACGGCTTCTACCTTCTTCACCTTCGACCTCGATGCTTCTTTTTCTTCTTCGTTATCCGTCCGCGACCTCTCCACCACCGCCGACCTAGACCTTCGACCTCGATTTTCCAAGTTTGCGCCTTTCTCCTTCTCTATTTGTATCTCCAGACCTCGAGTATTCCTCTTCATTCTTTTTCTCGAATTTGTCGCTAGAAATTTCTAGGGTTTGGGCATTGATACTTTTTCTCTCTTTCTTCTCAGTTCAACTTGCTGTTCAAAGATTTAGTGGTGATCTATAAAGAAGAAGAGGATTCGACGTCTTCGTTCTTTTTTGAGGTAAGGAAATCTCAAAATCTCTTGTATTGAATCCGAGTTTATATATCAAAATCTTTCTTTTTCCTTCATTCATCTTCGTTTCTTTAGTTGAACCCCGTCTAATCTTAGTCTATGGCTCCGTTTCATTTCTTTACAAGGTATTGAGCGCGGATTTTTGGTTAAGGAGAGAGAAAGAGTCCGTGGTTCGTTCATTAATAAGAGGTTGGAGTTTCTATTTGAAAATTTCTTCTTTCTTTTAGTTCGATTTAGGCTTAGAAATTAGGGATTTTTTTTATTTCTCTTGCTTGTTCTGTGATTTTCCGTGGTATATGGGTTGGATTGGGCTCGGTTTGTTGTTGTTCTTGATCTGAAATTCTTTGAGTTAGGGTTCCTGAATTTTAATTGATTTTTTGGCCGAAAATTTGTAAATAAATTGGGTTTTTTCTATGTTGTTTATCTTGAACTTGTTAATTGATTTAGTCTCTTACATTTGACGTGTGCAAGGAATAGGTCGGGTGAAAAATAGAGGGTTCTCGCCGGAGAAGATTCAAGGTCACCGGACATCATTCAAGGTAAGGGACTCCTTGAATTTTGTCTTTTCTCGTTTGGATTTCAGTCTGAATCTAGGGATTTGAATTTCAAATTGATTTGGGACTTTTTGAGGTATTAGGATTCTATAGTTTTGATCTATGTGCAATGATGATTCTCGTACTTTGGTTGATTGTTTGGATATTGGATTAGCTGTAGTTTTGCTCTCGCTTGTGACCTCTGTTTGTCTGATTTTTGTAACTTGGAATATCATGTTTTTGGCCGTACGTTTAGGTCTGAGATTGAGATTAAATTCTGATATTAAGTAATGCTATTGTGTTCTCTTAGTTTGATTTCGTCTTAAATGTAGTGGATTTTGGTTTAGTTGTTAATGCATTAGCATAAGAAGATTTGAAAAGATATGTCAAGTAATTTTAGGCATGTTCAAAGAAGTTACGATATAGAAGTAAAATATATAGGTACTGCAAAAAATATATTTTGAAAAATTATTTATTGATCGGCACAAATTCTACAACTACTCTCAAAATCATGTTAAAGCTCTTGTACATTCATTCATGTGTTGCAGTGTTCGGTGCTCGCAAAGCTCTGGAAATGGAAGCGAAGGGAAATGAACAAAGCTGCACGATATGTATGTTGGAAATGATCTAGGGTTAAGAAAAAGTTTAACGCTTCGAGCAAGCAGTGGAATTTAAAAAATTTCTTTAAAACGAGTAAAACGATTTTACTGTTGAAATTGATATAGGGTTTATGAAAAAGTTTAACGCTTCGGAAAGCGGCGGAATTTTAAAAATTTTCTTTTTCAAGTAAAACAGTTTTTACTAACCTAGACAAAGAGCAAGCACATGTAAATAAAAACTATTATGAGCATAGAAGTTTACTAATCTTTTTAGACGCTTGAACGTTGATGAGCCTTCAGAAGGTTGATAACGTTCGTCTCCCCTCGCAACACGTCTCTCTTCCTTCCTCGGCAACTCGAGCAACCACGAAAGTTTCTATCACTAAATCGCTCGAGAGAAAAGGAATTAGTGTGTGGGCACTTTTAAACACTACGACTTAAGAACAAGTTTTGAAGTTGCAGAGATAAACACTAGGTCAAATGAGGACCTAGGTGCCAAAACAAAAATCCAAAATTAACTAGAGAGAGAGAGAGAGAGAGAGATGATCGGCCAAGTTCTAGAGAGAGAGTCTCTTAAATCTCTTAAACTTGGATGAATGAAATGTGTGGAATGTGGCTCCTATTTATAGGAGACACTACTACAAATGTTGGATTATACAACCCACTTTCTACAACGCTTAACATAAGCGTTGTAGAAACTAGGGATTCTACAACGCTTAACATAAGCGTTGTAGAAACATAGTGTTTCTACAACGCTTATGGCTAAGCGTTGTAGAATCTCGGTATTTCTACAACGCTTATGGATAAGCGTTGTAGAATCTGGGTGATTCTACAACGCTTTTGTAAAGCGTTGTAGAAGAACTTAAATTTCAGATTTCCCACAACGTTAACACAATCCGTTGTAGAACCGTCGCCGCGGCACCATGTGATTTTCGCCGCGGCGAAAACTTTCTACAACGCAAGTTCAAAGCGTTGTAGAAGGATGGACCTCGCCGCGGCACGATTTAAACCTCGCCGCGGCGAAGAATTCTACAACGCTTTTTATAAGCGTTGTAGAATAGAGTCGCCGCGGCGATGGTCATCTCTCGCCGCGGCGAGATTATGTCGCCGCGGCTGGAAATATACTCCGCCGCGGCGAGAAGGATACCGTGGCCTAGCAGTTTTTTATGAAACTGCCTCGCCGCGGCGATGAAGGACTCCCGCCGCGGCGAGAGGATCCTACAACGGTTAGAATATCCGTTGTAGGATCTTCTCGCCGCGGCGAAGACATATTCTCGCCGCGGCGAGGTTTTTAGGTTTTCACTATATAAACCAGTTTTCAGTTTTTTTTTCTCATTCTCCTCAAAATACAAACGCGAGACAAACTATTTCGGCCGAGTCTGTCTTCATTTTCTCTTCCAAATTCCCTCGCCACGTCCTCGCCGCCCCGATTTCTCGCCGTCGCCTTGTCCTCGCCACGTCCTCGCCGCCCAACTCTCTCGCGCCTCTCTCTCTCTCACCGCCTCTCACTCTCTTTTTAAAGGTATGATTTTCTAAGTTTTTAAGGTGGTTATTTATTTAATTTCGTGTTGTTGATATGGATTTCGTGTTTTTGAATATGGATTTCATGTTATTTCCCCGAGTTGCATGTTGTGATTATTGATTTAACAAAATTAGGGTTATTGATTTAAGGTGGTTATTGATTTAACAAAATTAGGGTTTTTTATTTTATTATGAATGAATTTGAGTTAGAATTTGTGTTAGAATGAATTTGAGTTAGAATTTGTGTTAGAATGAATTTGAGACGTTAGAATTTGTGTTAGAATTTGTGTTAGAATGAATTAGAGTTAGAATTTGTGTTAGAATGAATTTGAGACGTTAGAATTTGTGTTAGAATGAATTAGAGTTAGAATTTGTGTTAGAATGAATTTGAGTTAGAATTTGTGTTAGAATGGAATTGTTTATGAATTTGATATTGTTATGTTTAAATGAAGTTGGAATTGATATAGAATTTGTGATTGTTGTGACATTGTTAGTATTTAAAATGGTTATGTTGATTGTAGATGTCGAGATTGAATTTTTTATGATTATGCTTTGTGAAGGTGAAAAATGGTTCGAACAAAAAATCCGGCGGGCGCCACGGCTCCGAGCACTTCCAAAGGTCCTAGTAAAAGTAAAAGTAAGCGAGCTCGTCAATCGTCCCCTGAAGCAGATTATAACACGAGTATCTTCACCAGCAAGGCCGCGGAGGATCGTTACGACAAAATCTCGTCGCGCAGTGTGATCCCTGAGCGGGGATTCAATGTGAGCTCTAACACCGAGATAGGAGTGTCAATCCGCAACAGTATTCTTGGTCATGACTGGGTGAAGTATTGTGCCGTTCCTGAGTTCGAGGCGAACTTAAACTTCGTGTACGAATTCTACGCAAACTTACCAGATCACAATGGAGATGTTGTGACGGTCCGAGGTAGATCGGTCGATGTGAGCGTCGAAGCGATCAACGATTTGCTTGGGACCCCAGATGTGCCTTTCGAGAATGAAGGCTATCGGGAATGGTTGAGAACTTGCAGCCACGAGGAGATGGCGAGGTTGCTGTGCATTCCAGGAGAGGATTGGGTCCTTGAAAAAGGGAAAAGGGTACTCAAGCGTGACCAACTCACCAGGATTGCTAAAGCTTGGCTTTACTTTGTTTGCGCTCGCCTCTATCCGATCAAGCACTTCACCACTCTTGACGAGGGTCGTATCCAGGTGTTGTTCTGCATCATAAAAGGTCATTCTATCAACGTCGGTCGATTCATCTACAATTGGATGAAGAGTCTAGACTATACTAATGAACGACACGGTTTGCCATATCCGTCGATCATTACCGGCCTTTGTACAAATGCGGGGGTAGGACGCTCGAAAAGGGATACGATCAAGGGTCCTATGGGGCCTATTACGAATAACATCACCGATTGCTACAAGATTAGGGAGGAACCACAAGAGGAGGAAGCGGAGGAAGAGGAGGAGGAAGGGGAAGAAGGACCACCAGTCAACGAGCCTCAATTGTTCTTACCAGCACCTCCGGTAGTCGACCCCGCCACCATCGACTACATAGCTCAATGCTCCAACTATCTCGTCGGCGGGTTCCAACACACGCAACAGTACATGCACCAAAAAGCGGAGTATGGCGCCTCTCACATCAACCAACTGAACGATCTCTACTCTCGGTGGGACATCAACCAAGAGAACTAGGTGTTATTTCCTCCATATCCTCAATACTCTGATTATCCGTACCCACCACCACAGTGGCCACCGCATATGGCACCTCCTCAATATCTGGCGCACTCACCACCACCACCACCACCGAATGACGACTAAACCAACAACACCAACTTTAAATTTTAAATTTAAGACTCGTTTGGTTTGTTTAAGCTTCATTTTAAATTTAAATTAAGACTCGCATGGTTTGTTTATGTTTAAGACTCGTGTTTTAGTTAATGTGTGTTTGAGACTTGATTAATATTTAAAAATTGTGAAATCTGAATGTGTGATGGTTTTTTATTTGAATGACTGCGGCAAAACTTACACATCGCCGCGGCGAGAAACTTACCGAGAGCATGCATTTTTGAAAACATAATCTCGCCGCGGCGGCGTAGTCTTCTCGCTGCGGCGAATACGTGTCGCCGCGGCGCAAATACAACATAGCCGCGGCGAGAAACTTACCGAGAGCATGCATTTTTTAAAACATAATCTCGCCGCGGCGGCATAGTATTCTCGCTGCGGCGAAAACGTGTCACCGCGGCGCAAATACAACATAGCCGCGGCGAGAAACTTACCGAGAGCCTTCATATTTGAGAACATATCCTCGCCGCGGCGAGTTGATATTCCCGCCGCGGCGTAATGACCTCGCCGCGGCATGGAATATACGTCGCCGCGGCGAGGTTTCTACAACGCTTGTTCAAGCGTTGTAGAAGGGTCCTCGCCGCGGCAGGATTTGTATTTCGCCGCGGCGAGAGTTTGATTTTTTTATACCGAGAGTCTGTGTTTTTTAAGAACTT